>NW_004955491.1:7736001-7805634 GCF_000276665.1 Chinchilla lanigera | reverse complement strand
ACGACCTTGCGCTTGCCAGGCAGGCGCTTTTGCCGCTGAGCTAAATCCCCAGCCCCAAATAAAAGCACTTTATATCAGCATCACCAACCTGCTTGTACTTAGGACATAACCTACTAAGAGGCCTCTAGAACTCTATGCAGAAAATTTTAAATGAAGAGAAATTAAAGACCTAAATAAATGAAGGATACATCATACATATGAATTGCAAATTGTTATGTTGTAAATATGTAAATTCTTACCAATTTTATCTTCTTTTTAGCTGTATTTGGTGTGGGTTGACACATAAACCAGTTTTAATCTACCATACATAGAATGTAATTTCTATTACCCTGTGCATGCATGTGTGTAATTGGATAAGCTGATTCTAAAATTTTTATGAAAATAATAGTAAAAAGTAGTAAAAATAATTGTGTGTGTGTGTGTGTGTGTGTGTGTTGAACCCAGAGTCTTCACAGTGAGCTATATTGCTCATCTTTTTTTTAAATTCTGGTGTGTTTTTTTTTCTAATTCTGAGATAGTTTCACTACTCTCAGAGTACTGGGATTACAAATATATACCGCCAAGCCAGGCCAGGAAGGACAGTCCTAAAGATGACTTCTGAAGGACCTGAACTACCAGCTGACTTGAATACATGGCCCAGTCGTCTGAACAGCACAGTTGCAGCCTGTGGTAAACAATTTGACAGAGGAGCAGATGGGGTGCAGACACAGGTCTGCCCAACACCTGACCACCAGCAAAGGGGCCACAGCACCATGCGGGTGATGTCATCTGCAGGTTACAGCGCTGGAGTAATTCCATATCCACATGAAAATATGCGAATCATGACCTTTCTCATACCCCGATCAAAAATGGATTCTGGATCCATCATACAGCCGAATGCTTCCAGTAAAACAATAAAACTCCTAGCAGATAACGAGGGAGAATATTTTCATGACCTTGATGAAGGCAAAGATTTCACTAACAGATAACAAAAAGAAAATACTAAACAAAGAGCAAATACTAATTAGTCTTCATTGATAGTTTAAAGCCCTGCTCATCAAAAAACGTATTGTGAACAATTCTGAGTGAAAAGGCAAGCTACAGAGAGGACGTTTGCAGTAATATACCTGACAGGGCCTTACGTCCAGAATATATAAGTGACTTCCAAGGATCAGCAAGTGGAACAGGGAGGGAAGGGACCCGCATACAACAAAACTAAGCAAAAATCTTGTGTAGGTATTACCTGAAGAGGCACCCGAAAGGGCCAATAGCATAAGGAAAGTTGTTCTCACTCACTAGCCACCAGAGAAATGGAGATAAAATGACAGTGAATCCTTTCATACCTCCACCAGAATGGCAGAACCCCACTGTCCACAAACACCCAAACATCCCGAAACAGTCCCAGTGCTGGGGAGGAAACGTGCGAAGAAAACGTCATCTACACTGTGAGGGACACAGATGGGTACAACTACAGCAGGGCTCCGTGTCTGCTAGCACCAGCCCTCACATTCAACCAATGCACACCAACATTATTTCCCCAAAAGTCGTGTCTGTGATCTACTGTGTCCTCAACTGTACAGACGTTTTCTCGGCATTACTACCTAACCGATACAGTATAACAGACATTTTCATACTGTTTATATTGCATCAGGTAGTAGAACTAATCTAAAATTACTTACATTATTGCAGAGGATGTGGTTAGGTTATAAGCAATGTTCTAGCAATTTATACAATGCATTGGGCGTCCTTGGTGTTTCCTACCTGCAGGGGATGAAACAAATCCCCCGTGAATGCCTGTATCTTGGTGACTGGACCTTGAAGTCTCCTGTTGTCTTAACCAAACTCTCAGTGCTCACATTTCAGGATTGTTCATGTGAATGCGAGTGTTTAGGGCCTGAACATGCAGACTGTTCACAGCACACGTCAAAACCACACCTGGAAACACGAATGTCCAACAGAAGAATGATGAAATGGTGCTATGTTCATGAAATGAAATGCTGGCAAGCAAAGCAGTAACATACGAGGTGACTCAGAAGTAATTCTGAGCCAGTTATATCCGACATAACATAATACATATTCCACAGTCCCGTTTATGCAGAGTTCAACAGCAAGCAAAAGCAGCTGGGTGGTGAAAGTTGTCAGAACGGTGCTTAACTTTTGGAGAAGACACAGGTAATGAACCACGATTTAGGAATATTAACAGGGACGGGAGCAAGCTGCAAGACATACTGAAATGGGGAACTGAGGGTCGGAGAGATAGGTCTCTGCTGCTACGTTGCAGTAAGTTGGGTCAGGGCAGAGTGTGTGGATCAAGCCCTGCTACCTAACCCACACAGGGCCGCATGGAGGCCCCACTCATAGGCCTGCTGATTATGAGCTAAAGGGGAGGAAAATAAAATTTTGATTTCAGCGCTCTAAGCTGGGCAGATTCCTGTTCATAGACAGCAGATCCACAGGAGAAAAACCCACAGAAGTTTACTGCATGTGCAGAACTCCTCAGGCAGAAGAGGACCCACTTTCTGGGAACATACTTTCCCAGGTGTTGACCTAGGGATCTGTCTTGAGCAGGATCTTAACAAAGACCGGGGGGTCTTAGGAACCAGAGACTGAAGCAAGAAGCCTCAGGCTGCGCCGTGGGAGAGTGGGAAGCCTGCTCCTGGGCCTCCCTGGCCTCCTGCACCAGCTCTGGTGACGGAGTGGGGTCCCCAGTAAGGGGCACTCACACCCCCAGGTTCCAGCAGGTCAAGGGAAAAGCACGGAAGGCCTCTGTGCTGAGATTCTTGCTCCTGCCGCTCGCAAGCAGGGCCAAAGGCAGAAAGGTCTCCTGCTTCTTCGAGCCTCTAGCTGTGCTGATGATGAGTACACAGGCTGCTTCCAGTACTCAGCTATTGCGAAGTGTACACCCATCAACAGTTCAATAAAGAAAGTGGGGTATCTCTACAAAATGGAAGACTACATGGGCATGAAGAGGGACAGATTTGAGACATTTGTAGGCAAATGGACGCATCTGGACAATATAATGTTGAATGAAATAAACCAGACACATAAGCTTAAATACCATACAGTATCTCTCATTTGAGTGAAGCAAAGTACAGACAAAGAGACCAACAAAGGAAGTGCAGAAGGAGACAAAGGGATGATGTCTTACAAATGGGAAGGGGGTCAAGGCACAAGGGTGAGGGGTCAGGAGGAGGAGACTCAGAAGAATAAAGATAAGCCACAGACAAGATCCTAATAACCTCAGCGAATGTGAACATTATATGTCATAGCATGAACTATGTTTAATATCAACAAGGATGAAAATGGGAAAAGGAGAATTAGCAGAAGAGGAGGGAAGGGGAAGAGGAATAAAAAAAGAACCAAGCTCTAGTATGCACATGTACCCACCCCGAGGTGACTGTGAAATGCAGGTACTGCCAACACGTACTAATTAAAAATTTTGAATAAAACAACAAACTAAGGGAAAAAAGAGTCATTAGCCTCATAACCCTCAAGATCTAGGGAGAAATAACAGTTTACCTCCATTGGTAAAATCAACACAAAATACCTACGGTTGCCCGCCACATGAGACAGGACAGTACTCAAGAAATGGTGACCATGATCACTGTTAGACAGAGAACACAGCAATAGAAAGAGCACACAGAGAAGACACTTCACAGGGTGGACACGCCGGTCTGTGTCAGTGACTGGAGACAGAAACAGGGAAATCTGGCTTGGAGATCATTTGCCAGGACAGGTGTGGTGATGACGTGTCCCCAGGTGAACCTGGCACAAGTCTTCCTCCTGCTGTTGTGACTTTCCAGGGCCAGGCCTGGTGCACATGACCTGAAGACAGCAGCTTGCTTATTTCATTTAACCCCTGCAGCTAGCACAGTGCCTGGCCCATGGCCTTTAAGGCTCAATAAATCAAAGAGGAGCTGAAGAATCCCTGCCTCTGTGGAACTCCACACAAATTTTCCTTGGACACCAAAGGGCAGAGTGGAATAGGAAAGAAAACTTGACCATAGAATTTATTTTTCTACCCAAACTAAGATTCTTCTCACAAAGGCCTTGCAGCTCTGGTGCACTGTTTGTTCTGTAAGCTGCTGTTATGTTTTGTGTCCAGACGTCCCCACAAAGCCTCATGCAGTCACAGGTGGGGCTTTTTCAGAAGTGGCTGAACTGAGAGTTTGTGATTGATTTATGGTGCAATACTAGGATTAAGGGTGCTAGGGTCAAGGGTAGGTGATTACTAAGTCAGTCCACTGATCGGTTTGGTATCACCCTAATCTCCGTAGCCTGGATACAATATAAGAGATAGAAAGAGGCTTGTCTTGTCCCTTACTTGCTTTGCTACCTTCTGCCCATCATGAACTGTTTCTCCTCTGCGATGTCTGTCTGCCATGCCTCCCTGCCTTGGAGTCACCTGGTTACTGACTGAAAGCTCTACAAACTGTGAGCTAAATAAACCTGTCCTGCCTTAACTTGTGTGTGTTGGGTATTTTGTCTCAGCAATTAGAAAAGCAACTGAGACAGCCACAGACTCCTGCCTGTCATTTTCAGGGACAGCCAGCTATCCTCCAGCTGGATCTCGACCGCAGGCCTCCTGGCCCTAAATCAGTGTTAGTGTCAGCGCTGCCTTCCATCTGCAGGGGCTACTGCTGATTTGTGGCAGGAAATCATCTCTTATTTGGCTGGAGTTCAATTTTAATAGGTTAAATGTCTGCTGTGTTTTTCTCTCTTACATTAAAGACCTGCTAATCAGATTTGGGGCTCATCAAAGTCCTGCCCATTTGATAGAAGCATGCAGGAAAATATCTGAAATTTCTCCTTCCTTCACTTAGCTGCTGGGAGAAGGCCCTGACCTGGGGAGAGTGGTGGCTGGTGCCGGGGCTGGGGCTCAAAGTCGGGCCTTCGCCCTTGCCAAGAGTCTCATGGGGTGCAGGGGTCCCTGTCTGGCTCTTCATGTAACCCAGCACCTCTACCAGGACACGTGGATGTCTTCCCTTCTATGTCAGCTGGAAAGCCACAGAATAAATCTGCCTTAACTCTGGTCACAAGAAGGTAAATAGAATTCAACAAAGAAGGAAAAGGAACTTCACTGAAAGTTGTGCCCAGTGCACCAGTAGGCATACTCCCAAGCCCCGTCCTTTCAGCTGTGCATCTCAGACCAGGACCCTGAGCTGATGCAGGTCTGGACTCCTGAGATGCTGGTACTGCTGGCCCAGGCCGAGGGCCACAGAGCAAGCTCCGAGCATCTCTTTCCTGAACATAGCTGTAGTTTGTATTTCTAAGATGGAAATGGGCAGGGCAGGAGGAAACTCCTGAGTCCTCTATTTGATAAAGTGAAAAGTACAGACAAACTCCAGGACCTTGGGAACTGACCCTTAACACAGCCCAAGGACATATAACAGGGTAAGGCCAAGAGGAGGGAGCCCAGGGCCAGTGCCCAACAGACAGACATCTGTTTCTCCTCCACGTGAGGTTCTGAAGGTCGGACTGCGGAGTCAGCATATGAAGGAGGGCAGCCCGTCCTCAGCCTGCGGTGCCTGGAGAGCTGGCGGGGCAGGTGGCACTGTGGCATGGGCCCAGTGGAGGCCCCTGTCCTCCTCACCCACCTTCTGCAGGCCTGGGCTCAGACCTGCATCCAGCCAAGGTGCTGCCAGGCTTCTTGAGCAGGCTTTTTGTTCTGAGGACAAAGGGCTCAGTGACAGGCAGCACCACCTCCAGGGCACAGCACACGGCCTCTGGGGTCCCACTGGCTGGGATGCCATGAGTGCCACCTCGCACTGCTTGGCCTCGCCATGACTCCTAACATTCCTGTCCTCACGAGGTCACCTGGTAGGTCGGCTGAGGACTGAGAGGGCACCTGCCTGGCTCTGACCACCCTGTACCTGTGCCCTGCAGTCTGCTGGCTTTGTTGGCTCTGCTAACTGGTCTCTTCTTCCACGTGTAGGTTGTAGTGGGGCTGCACTGTATCCTGACTTGCAGCTGTGGGCCAGGTTCAACACGGGTCAGGGCTTCCAGGGAGGCCATGGCTCTGCTAGAAGCTGGCTAAGAACACTCATTTCCAACCTAAACTGCAGGGACAGTGCCCGGAGACCTCCGCAGCTCCCCCTCCCCTGCTGCCCCCCAGCTCCCTGTCTCTCTTAGGGTCTGAGAAGACACAAGAAGTGGCCGGTGGAAGCACAGGAAAGGGGGTGATCAGCTGTGGGGCCTCAACCTTGCAGGGCTTCACCTCATGGACCCTCTCTGCATCTGCTTTCGGGGGGATGAGCTCAGAACTGCAGCTGTGACCTTATCCACTCTGAAGTGCACACCCCACTGACCCCAGCACCCCATCTCGCAGCACCTCCATTATACTCAGCTGCCGTTCCATCACACAGCTTTTTAAGTCACAGTGTGTGACTTGGCTCCCCAGACCACACAGAAGCTCCACGGAGGCCGGGTTTATGTTAGACCTGGGTGGAATCCCCCATCCGGGGCCAGTGAGGCAGCCACAACCAGCTCAGAAAGCCCCAGCTCCACTCCAGGCCACCTGCCTGGGGCCACCGACAACTCCCTGACCTGTAACTCGCCTCTTAGCGCTGGCGGCTTCCTCTCTTTCTCCCTCTCTCCTCCTAGAATTGCACCAGTCTGGTCGCTGCAGGTGGAGTTTGCAGCAGCCCCTTGGTGGGGCTTCTCTGGGGTCTCTAGGGCCTGTGCTCAGAGTGTCCTCTGCCTCCCAGCAGCCCCTGCTCCACCTGTGCAGCTCGCCTCTTACTTCACACAGCCAGGCCAGCCTGAGGGCTTCCTGAGGGCAGAGACAAGGTCGTGGGGCCCCCACACACCTTTACCTGGGGGAGACTCGTTCATTCGGCCCTGCTCAGAACAAAACACAATTCTAGTCAGTTTCCAACTGTCTATGCAAAAGATACATAAATAAGTCTTAACACTTGCTTTTACTCAACTTCCAGACTAAATGACTGAAATTCTAGTTCTGACCTTTCCTAAAACACATGTTTTCCAAGCACTTGGGTTCTGAGGAGGAGGAAGCTCCGCAGAGATCCACTGAAGTGCTTCAGCCTTATAAGGCGCTGCTGGATGGCACAGGGACTCAGGTTGAGACAGCTGCGAGTCACGCGTGCGGAACACGTCACCAAAAAGCCGTATCTCTCCTAAGAGTCTCCTGGCAATGATCCACAGACACAGTTCCATTTCTCTTGTGGTACTGAGGATGTGCGGGGCAGCATACCACGCCCGTACTAAGGCAGCTGTGCTGAGAGTCCAGTGTTTGTGCATTTATCTGAAAACACTGTCTCACTCAGACATCAAACAAGGGAACGGCGTAAAAACCACACGTCCTCCCCTCCCTCTCAGCGGAGATTTACAGCTAATGTTTACCAGGATGGCGCTGTCTATAGCTCTGAGCCTCTCCATGCTCGCTCTGCCCACCTAGAAGATAGCACTGAAGAGATGTTCTCTTGTTCTGACGGAGCTAGGAGCGGATGGAAATAACTGCCACTCCTAACACCATCTCACCAGCCGTCACTCATGGGACACTGATGATTTTCAAGACCCTGAACAAATACAAAAGACAGCAGCTATCCTATGTGTCACTGTCCTGTGACTTAGTGTGACCTTGGAATCATTCAGTTAAGCACAGAATAAAAAAGAAGAAGCATTCCAGAAAATGCCTAAGTAACTGCTAGGGAGGAGGAAAAGGGGATGACCGGAAGGGGAACAAGCCGTGCCTCAGGAGCTGCAATTTCAGTCTTGATCAAATTGATACAGGAATGATATAGGCTCTCCAAACAATTAGGGGAAATATTATAACTTGTACCCTGCTAGATGTCTGATATGCTGAGTGCATGTTCCCCAAAATGTGTTCTGCGAAGAATGAATTCTAGGGAACAATAGAGGTTAAGAGTAGGCAATATTTATTGAGGGGGAGAGAAACAGCTTCTGAGAGACTGGAGTAGTTCCCAGGCAGGTTGCCACGGAGCCCACTTTCTGGGGGTAGTTTTACAGAGCAAAATCTCCAGGTGGGTACAATGTGGGACAGCCAATAAGATCAACCAACTAAGATCAACCAATAAGATTACAAGTACAGCCGCTTAGGTAATGTTGATCCAGTGGGGAAGCAGGGCACATAGCAAGTGTACATAGAAACAACAAAGACCTTTTCATGAAGGGATGAGTCCCAGGGCTTTGGTCACCCACCGAGATGACTGATGTCTATCCAGCCTTTACTGGACCAGGGGATACCCCTTATCCCTCGGGGAAGCATAGAAGGCTGGTCATTCAGTCTTTCTCTTGAGGCTTGTCTTCCAATAGATGCACCTCTTGCCACAGTTGAAATGTGTTTTTCATCTTCTGTATTGACTCTCTTGAGGGCCTGTCCTGTTTGACTGCCTATCTTTCTACCTAACTTAGTTGTCTATCATAATATCAGCTAGAATATTCTCTCAGTTTCATCTCCACCCTCCTGCTTTGGAAATACCATCAGAAGTAGTTATTTGGGAGAACTTCCAATTATGCTACTCTAGAGGGACGATAATGATACAGACAGGTCATAACCTGGAAGTCCTCATGTTAGGAAGGTAGGGCAGGTTGCTCTCAACTCCACTGTCCATGAGTCTAGAAGGATTTCTGTGAGCTTTGGGTCTGTTTCCGTGATGCTGTCCTTTAAATGATTAGCTATTTCATCACTTATATTCCAGCTCAATCAAATTGGATGTGTAGGAGGATGAAAAATTATAATCAAAACCTCAGGTCTGCAAGGTAGAGTTTAAGATTTAATTGAGACTTCATTTCTTTATAAAATTTGATGAAAACCTCCAATGCTTCTTAAAACTGATATCTTAGTCCAATTATTTATAAGCATATTACTGAACAATGTAAAGAAGAAAAACTTCTCTATTGCCAAAAATATCATTCTATGACTTTGAAATCACCTTTAAAAATTGGTATGCATTTCTGTGAGAACTTCCGGAAGCTCAGGAAGGAAGATGGTTTCATTACAGGACCTGGAGTGTGGGTGTCTGTGTTCTGTTGTGATAGTTTTTGCAGAAGGGCATGTGTGGCCCCTGAGAAGGGTTTATCGGCCTCCTCCAACTTGAGTTGTCAGTGCTGCAGGCTTCTCTGCACTCGGAAAAGCCCTTCCACTCTGCCAGTACTGTGCAGGACCATCTGCCAGCACCACTTCTAATAAACTAGAGGCTTTGAGGCTTTCAAAGCAACCTCCCTGTCTATCAAAGTCCATTTGCCTCAGGCAGCTTAATTATATGCAAATTTGTTCAAAACTGTGCCAGGATTTATTGACAGGGCTGGTTCCCTCCAAAAGTTGGCTGACAGTTGGAGGAGGAGCCACTGTGCCAAAGAGAAAACTACTTGGTCACAAGTGCCCATTCTTGCATTAACGTACGCTTCCAGTGTAACAGTTCCTAGTCTACAAACACCTATTGTCGTTGTCAGTCAAACACCCATTCTTCTAGCGCTGTCCTCAGTTTGGCAGGATTTGAATGGGACCGAATGAAAGTGGTAAATTGTTTCTAGCCATGTGCAAGTAGAAGAACAGATAGGCATATTTATATGTACACAGACTAAACACCAAAACACTAATTAAGTAAATTTAGTTTTCCCTTTAATCAGACTTCCAGGTAATTATCTGTCAGCTAAGATAAATTACAGTTTATTTCATTTTTATACCATGCTTTGGTCAAATAAAGATTATGTTTTAATGGCCAGATTTAGTTGCTAATTTTTCATGCATATGAAAGGATTTGCAAATATTATCATTGGAATCTTTTAATGTTCTGAAAACTAATTTCTGCCTAAAACATCACTCTTTAAACAGTCGCTCCGTGGCTAGGAAAAACTGGTTTCAATCTTTCCACTTAATACGTGATCATTCAGAATTTTCAAATCCTAGATCAAGAGTTGGGAGTCTCCACTCAAGCCAGGACTGGCAAGAGCACGTTAAACTCGAAAAAGCAAGTCCCCCATGCTTCATAGGACTGGACAGGAGAAATGATTGAGAACCAAGGAGTTTGGTCAATGGCAACAATCTGACATAGAACACCATTATAAGGAGTTTGTGTGTGTGTGTGTGTGTGTGTGTACCCAATGCACACTGACTTCAGTAGAATCAAGAGTGGTTTCGGCATTTCGTGTTTTGTGTCAGTCTGTAGAGATAAGCTACAGAGAAGGGAAAAATAGTGGAAAACATGTTAGTATAGGTGAAAGTTCACCAGGATCAGTAGATTTCCAGTTTCTTCCAATCCCAGAGTCCATACTAAATGCACCATGATTTTCAAACATCTCTGGGAACCATTTGTTATTTTGTATTAAAACAAAGGAGCACAGCAGTGCAGGAGAAGCCTTGGTCGTGACTCTCCAGCACACCAGCCATGAGCACAGCTCTGCTGTGAGCGACACAGTGACCAAGTGGCTCTGTCGTCAGGTCCCGCGGGGTACCTTAGGATGTGGGAAGTTTTCAGCAGAAGTAGAGAGACCCTTGAAAGAACCCCACCCTGTCTCCTCTCTGGGCTTAAAAATCCAAGCATCCCTCCTGTTCCTGGGGGATCCGGCCCAGATCCAGGAAAGAAAGGTACCTCACTTGCATGTAATGTCACTATGGGGTAGTTCTGGGGCTGAGAAGGAGGAAGTGGGTGGGATTCAGATGTGAACTGCAGAGCTTCTTCCCACATGGGAGTCCCAGTCTTGGTGGGGCAGGAGGAGGAATAGCAGGTCTAAAGGTGTGGGATAAGACGGGGATCAGAAAAGGAGCCCAAAGGTGACACATCTCCCAGTTACTCCCAAAGCACAGAACTGGAAAATCTATCCCTTCTGGCTCAGGGAGGCCATGCAACTTACAGTGTGCATGTGACCAAGTTTGCCTGTCACTCACGCTCCGGTGTTGTCATCCTCACCTTCACTGTGACTGTGTTCAGAGGGCATGGGATCGAGAGGGTGGGGCCTTCCTAATGGGCTGAGATCCCCACAAGAAGAAAGAGGCTCCTCCCTTTCTCAGGCCCTGAGGGAAACCAGAGCCCACCCTCACCAGATACCAGATCTGCCCTTAGAAGGCCAGCCTCTACAGCTGTGCGAAATCAGCTCCTGTCATTTTGATGTCAAACAAATAAAGATAGGTAGAAGTCAAGGAAAATCAGAATCGCTAAAGTGTACTCTTAAGGAAAGCTGCAGCTTCGGGACACTGCAAAGTGGCTCTTTCTACCTGCGACTGGACCACCTTTCTCACCTGTGATCTGCACTTTCTCTGTCCTCAAGGCAGCAGCACTACAGCGGGCAGCAGATCTCAATATCAAGTACGTGTACATGGTTTGCTTGTTTCTGACACAGCCCCAGAAGCGTGACCGATGGATAGTAGGAATTCACATCCTACATCACCCATCTTGAAGACATCCCCAAGGCCCTGTAAATATACCCAGCTCTGGATCATAACACACCTCTCTGTCTTGAAGGCTCACGTTCTCATTTCTTTGCACACTTTTAAAATTTTGTCTAATAAATCCCTTTATGTTTTTACTTGATACATCCTTAAAATTCTTTTTCTGCAACCAGAGTTAGTGCACCTGTATGTATAGGGTGAGCTCAGGTTTCTTATCCCAGTGGAAACTTCCTTGGACTCTGTCTGGTGACAGGTTCTGCCACCTAGTTGACAGTGCGCTATTACAGGAACCTTGGCTGGTGGAGACCATAGCAGAGATGTTTCCTCAGGGGTTTATTACTGTTTATATCTGGATGCCCCCCAGGAAACTTTGTGGTGTTATCAGCAGAGTTTCTGGAAGGTGATTAGATTGTGGGGTTCACAGCTCACTTGCTTTTAAGAGGTCCAGTCTGGCGAGAAGAGGTGGGTTACTACGGGCATGGCCTGGAAGAGCTTGTCCCTTCCTGGCTTCTCCCTTGGGCCCCCACTTCCTGTGCACCACGCCATGAGCAGCTCTCCTCCACCATGCCCTTCTGCCATGGTGTCCTGCCTTGGAGCTAGTTGAAACTTCTACAGACTTTGAGCCAAAGTAAACCTTCTTTGTTTTAGTTGTGGGTGTCAGGTATTGTGTTCCAGCAATGAGAAAAGTGACTAAAACGGGGTTACTGTGTGAGTTTTCTTACATATGTTTCTTCAGATGCCAGCAATGAAGTACTTCCAAGTGTATTCCCAGATTTAATCACTATAGAAACCCTCTGCAGTCACTGTCTGCTTGTCATCGATGAAGAACTGAAGACACAGAGGGACCAGCAGTCAGCATAAGCTTGCACACTTCCCACATCTAGAAGCTGGGGTTTGGGCTCAGGTGTTTAGTGCCACCTGAGTCCTGAGCTGGCCTTCGGATCTGTCTTAAGACCTTTCCCTGACAGAGAATTAAACTGAGGCATCTCTCAACTCTACAATGTTATCTTTACCGAGAGAAAGTAGGTTGGACTGAATTCCAGAGAATAGACGATCATGGGTGTGGGACTGTGAGGAGGGATGTCATCAAAACACAGGTGACCAGGGGTTAGGGAGAAAAGAGACTGGGATCAATGACAGAGCTGTGCCTCTCCTGGCTGCCTTTGCTCACCCCACTCAGCTCACAGCTCCCCCAGAGCAACTTTAGAAAAGTGAAGCAGAGTGACGTATTCATCAGACCTTCCTCCCCAGGGGACATGGCCCGGTATGTAGGAGCATTGCTTCTCCATCATTTTTTTTTTTTTTAGAAGTTATTATTTCTCTGGAACATTCATTTTATTTATTTTCTTTAAGGCTTCCCTCAGGCTGACCAGCTGTATAAATCAGGACAAAGTAACAGAAATAAAATTCTATTGGGAACTGAAGAAATTTCTGTGGGAAGTGTGTTTTAGTGTAAATATTTCATGATGGTCTTTGACTGTGTTAGGAAAAAATTAGCTCCAGTGACAGAGCAAGATGGCTCCCAAAGGGCAAGATGGCCCCAAGGATGTGCTGACAGCAGAAGAACCCACTTCTTCATCTTCCAATTGTAAGAAAGCAGTTCTTGAAACTCTATCTCTGCAACTAGTAGTGCTAATTTTGGACAGCAATGAACCAAGGGCCAACCACATCTTTTTCTAGAGGCAGCCTGTGCCTGTGTTTTCTCCCTTTCATAACAAGGATCCAGGGAGGTTTGGGTGCTGAGAGGTTCTACCTCAGAAGGCCCAAGCACTGACTAAGATCACAGTTTGCAGGTATGTGAAGGGCCATCCGTTCTCACACTGAACTTCCGTCCCATGGGCTCTCCTGAGCGAGAGCCACGCCCTGCACAAAGGGCTGGTATCGATATGCGCTCGGTGCAGTGATGGCCTTTTCAATGCCACAGTCATTCCCATGCCACTGCATCACAGAGCCAGGTAACCAGGGAGCCCCTGGGCATTTCAGCGGTATCTGCGACCCCTAGGATAATGACGCCATCTTTAATGTCCTCCAGGGGAAAGCCAGGCTCTGTCTCTGCCGTTCTCCACATACCCACACATCAAGACTAAACTTAGGGGACAAGAAATGGAACGACGGTGCATTTTTCTACATCCACGTGATGATGCTACTTCTAGAATCCTGCCCCAAAGCCTCACAGAGGCACTTTTTTGGCAGAGGCTGGGAAGGCAGGACGGGAATCCTGATCCAGAGTGAGTGGCTTCTCTCTATCCTACCTGCCGCTGGCTTTTCTTACCAGACCCACAATTAGAGACTGTTAGAAGGCACCTCAAAATGTAGCTTTCACTTGTAAAACCTGAGTGGATGAGATACTCAGAACGGTTGCTTCCCCAAGTGACACCCACAGACCACAGGTACCACACAGGAGGACGACGGAGGGAGTGGGCGCGTGCCCAGCCCAAGGCTGGCATCCCCAGTGGCGGGGAAAGGTCTGCTGGAGCTACTTTTGCCCCTAGACGCCATCAGTGAAATTTAGGTCCATTATTTTAAAAACTCACCGGGCCTCATTCATAGATATTTCCCTGGTATTTTCTAAATACCTAATAGGGATGAGTAACTTAGTGGAATTCGGATTGCTTGGTATTTTAGTGTAATACAATACAGCTTTAGAAACCAGTGTCCCTGATAATGGCCTTGGATTCAGTCACTGGAAAGGCAATTCATAGGTTTGCATAAAAATATAATTTATATATTTTATGTATTGAAACAAGTTCAAACATTATAAAAAGAGGAAGCCTTAAGTCTTTTAAAAAAAAAAATTTAACTATACCCTCAATAAACAGAGCCAGGCTTTCTGTGGTGGTCATGGGGTTTATGCCACTAACTACCTACGAGACCTCTAGCTAGTAACTGAAAACGCCCCAGCTTCACCACTGTCTGTGGCAAAGTGGGGACATTAACAGTGATAAAATGGCACTGCAGTGGAGGATGTGCTGTATGCAAACCAAGGATGGACATCTGGATAAGCACAGTATAGCTCTGTTACTGCTGCTAGCACTCATGTTTGTACGGTCAATATCTAGCAAATTGATGGAAACATTTTTTAAAACACAGGTTTAATTTAAAAATCACAGCAAAAGCAACTTAGGTCTCCAAATTTTACAAAATGCAATAAAACAGACTGCGTGAAACTCAGAGGGATCTGTCCTCATGACGGCCAGTGAGCCAGGAGACCTGAGTGGAGGTCACACGCATCAAGGGCATGTCTGCGGCAGGCTACAGGAGCCATCAGAGCTGAGGATGGCATAGAAGAAACGCTAGGGAGACCCCAGTGGGTTTCTGGGCGTCTGAGTGGTCTGGGCAGAACGAGGGGTTCTGATTTGTTTCACTGTTTAACTGCTGATACTTCGCAGCATGCTCACAGACTATAAAGGACATTGATGATTACAGAGTATGTCCAATTAAGGCACTGGGACTTTGTAAAAACTCTCTCTGTAAAAGAGAAGACTTCAGATCTACCTTTTATACCTGCCATGCTAGCATTTGATCTTCCCATACCAGTCCTGACCGACGAGGATGGCTCTGAATAAAACATGCTGCTGTGCTCAGCAGGGCCCACAAAATGCTGACCGCGCAGCAGGTGGGCAGTTGAGACAGGTGCGGTGCACAGAGGAAGGGGAACGGACTTCCTGTGCACCACGGACGCCTCCTCCTTCCCTCCCTCACTGCCCGCGTCCTGGCTGACGGCAAGGGAGAGAGAAAGAACCCTGGGTGAAGGCAACACTCATCGCCTGGGGGAGAATGTCAGGGGATGATTCTGCATGAACTGGTGGGCAGAGTCTTGCTTATTGCAATGGACTTTCTACAGCCCATACTGCTTGGGTGCGAGGAGCTGCTCTGGAGCCTGTGGGGATGGAGCTTTTCCATTCTGCCGACTCAGTAGAAAGCTACTTAGCAAACATCCGGTGCCATGGGAGGGCCTTAGAGCCCCCTCCCCATGGGACAGGCAGGAGGCCACAGCCTCTTCCCCACCCCATGTGTCCCCCAGCCAGACCAGGGTACAGAAAACAAATCACTTCTCTACCCTCATTCCTTTCCCAGGAAAGTCAGACTCTGCTGCTTTTGCAATGCATAACACGTGCAGCTTAATACATCTCAAAGAAGAAGAGGCAGCAGAATGTTTTATTCAATCACATTTCCCTGCAGCCTGCGCATGTTTATTACATGGCAGTGACCTCTGAGGACCGACCCCACACAACCCAGCCACCAAGCACTTTATTTAAAAGGAAACAAATAATCCAGCCTGTTCACATCCAGTGTGGTGTAAGTTTAGAAATCTGGAGCTTCAGTAGTGCTGTATAACCCCAGGGAGACACACTGCCCCTGCGCTGTAGCAGAAGGAGGGAGGTGGTTCTGATGGAGGAGGAGCACGGATGCATGGATGTGGGATGAATGAGGGTAACACCGCCTGGGCAGCAAAGGGCCTCACACTGGCATTCAGATCACGGTCAGAAGGGGACAAAAAGGCAAGGGGGAGAGACGCAAAGTGAGTGCTAAAGGACATTCTGTGAGAGGGGTCACTGCACCCCAGCTCAGTGGGGCTTTTGTTCCTGAAGGGGCTCGGTCCTTTGCAGAGACGTTGATCACGCAGGGACCCACATCTCACTGTCTGATGCTGACGGAAGGAATAAGACAGAAGCACCCAAGCACGCTCTTCACAAGGTGTCCTGAGGGGCAGCGGGAGAAACCAGTGCCAGCCCCACACTCGGCGCTTCTCTTCTGTACTTTTGACTTCACCCACTCACAGACTGGAAGCACCTTGTGGGGGGTGCATTTCAAATTTTGTATCTTTCAGAATCGTGAGTTAGTGCTAAGCTTTTATACTTTTTTTCTTGGCGCTTGTGCGGTTTTATTATCCCTCAGCACTTGGCTTCGTCTCAAGACGCTCTTAGATGACAACGCCCCTCCCACATTTGTGATTATTCTGCAGAGCTCTGGGACACAGCCCCCCTCTGCAAGTCTTGCCTGAGGAGCCGGACTTCAGCAGGACAGTTCTACCCAATAAAACTCTGCTCACAGAGCCCTTGGAAAGCATTGAAGCAGCTTCAATTTTATCATCCACCTTCCTCTGTGGGTCTCGGCTGGGAATCTTATCAACTGAAAGAAACGACTGAGTGTGGGCTCAAATTCAGCAAAATGTCACAGGGAAAGTCTCTGCCAGACGGCAAGACAAACACACACCAAGGAGGAAGCGCTGTCACTGGTGGAACATCGAGTCACCTCCTAAGGTCGGCTGATGGCAGAGTGGGATGAGGTTCAATGTGATCCAGTCTTGGGGACTTCAGACCAGATCCCCAAACAATAGACCCTTCAGTAGTACCTCAGGGCCCCCCTAAGTTTGGTCGGGACTCAGAAACAGTAGCGCAGTGCTGACACTGGACATCCATTTGCTCTGTCATTGCCACTGAGTCTGGTGGGAGATGATCTACTTGCCAATGGTTCTAGATTTATAATACGTTTTCTAAACATTCAGATGCCTGGAATATGCCCCTGTCCTTAAAGAACTGGCACACTTTTTCCTCCTGCTGCAATACTGAAAAATACTCAGCAATGTGCAAGTAAAATTTCGATCTGGGTTTGTACTAACTTGATGTTTTCCAAAAGTGTAGGGAAGGTTGGGAGGAGTGGGAAGAACGAATCAGTGTGAGCTCCACCTTGGCCTAGGTGGCTTGTACAATCTCAGGTCCCATTTCTGGGAGCTGGCACAGCCACCATCTCTGGTCCATGTGCTGTCACTTGAAACCACTTTTCCCTGTTCTGTCCCCGCAGGAGTCAGCTCAGGTTCAGCTTTGGAAAGAGGAGAGTAACAGAGCAAACATCGAGAGTGAACTTGCTTTACCTGAGATTCTCCAAAATGAGAATTGGGCCAGTGCCACATTTAGTTTCCTTCCTCTCCTACCCAAGCTCTTCCAGTCCCACTTCTTAGCTACCAGTGTTTTGTGTCCAGAGGGAAGCCAGGCCTGTCCGTCCCAACCTTCAGACACCACTGCCAGCCACATGGGCACCTGCTTCCATGCCCAGCAGGCCAGAGAGCAGAGCCTCTGCACACAGCCAGCCCATTTCCTGAGCCTAGCTGGTCCCCTCCCTGCCTTCTACCACTCTTTATATCTTTTATCACAGTCCTCCCCATCACCCTTCCATCTGTCAAAATCCTGGACACATCGCTCAACTCTTACGCCACACGAGGCGTGGGTTCCTGTGCTGTCCAGCAGCTCTGAGGAATCCTGGTGAAGCCTTGCAGGCCTGGCATGGAGAGAAGCCCAGGCAGTCAGCCGCAGGACCAGTGGCAGAGACTGGGGCACGACAGCACCTCCTGCTCCTTCCTACCCCTGCGGCTGGACTGCTCTGCACTCATCCCTCAGGCATGACAGGCCACAAGCCCTCTGGGGAGAGGTGTGCACATGTTCTGTCTCAGCGTGGTGGTGTTGGAGCCATGGCAAAGACATCCCACATATTTTGGATGTGATGCCAAGTACCAGGCAAGCGGGCTGGGTTGCAGATCTTTTTGAGCTGCTTCTCAGCTCTTCTATCTGTACTACTAGTTTTGGAGCGTTAGTTCTCTTTTCTGCAGACATCCAGATGTATGCTCCCCATCCACTCCATCCGAGTCAAAAGAATACATGTATGTTTTATCAGAGCCCACAGAGCGCCTCACTAACACCATCAACACCATGAACTGAACACACTGGATTAATGTTTTGATTGATGGTTTTCCGCAAATACCGGCAGAATTTCCAGTTAGAATACAAGGCACGAAGTACTTTCAGACAGCCCGAACCTACGTAATCCCACGTGGCAAGCAACTCCCCTCCGATAGCTGCGATTGTGCTTGGACTATGGTACCTGATTCTAATTTACTGGCCTCCTGGATTGATTTTGTATTTTTAATCTACAACAGTAATTGTTTATTAAGATGTAAAACATTTCTCACCGTGGCATTACTTGGATTTTGAGAGTCATAGTTTACAGCCTACATCTGCACATCGTTTATAGGTTAATAGTGTGCACTGTGTCCAACAAATCATCTTAATGGTCATCTACACAATCCGTAAGTGGCAAAATATCGATACGTGTTAGGTGAAATGGCAAGTGCTCACTGTCCAGGCGTGTGGTGTCGGGAGTGTTTGGTTTGTAAGAAACACTCTGCCCTGATCTGTCGAGTCACGGTGGTAAGGCATGGGCGGCCTGTGCCTGGCATCCCACTCGGGTGTGACAGTTAATAGCCACTGCCTCTTCTGAATGGAATGAATGCGGCAATGTTAAGTAGCCAGAGCAGGAAATCACTTGCTCACTATCCTCTTCCTGTGGTCTTGCCCTTCTTTTATGCATCCTACATTACACCTGAATGGAGACTGTGCTGAAGAGCCGAAAAGAGGGAGGTAATCGTTTCAGTCTCAGGAGCGGGACTAGCCGGCACAGTAACACACGCGAGTCTAAAGGACACAGCGAGGCAGTAATAGGTGTGGTGTTAACCTACAGATCATGCACGATTACCTCTGTAATTCTGCGGAGGGTTTCTGTCTTTGCAAGCTACTGTTACTGTATTCGTGGAGCAGCTACTGCCCTCCAGACTCCGTATGAAGGCTATCCTGGGTTTTTCATCCTCCAGCAAGTGCCTGAGCTGGGATTCAATTCATGATCAGAACCTGCACCTGCAGTCTTTTCTACACCGCAGACAACAGGGGTAGGGTTGGCCTCCAGGATCCAGGGGACTAGGTTGGGATTGTTGACTAAAACACCCATGATGGGGGACATCCCACCTGCTTGGCTGTGACGTCAGCTGCTCTCAGTCAGGTTGCTGCTGTCTCCTTTTGCCCAGATGCTTGCTAAGAGAAGGGGGAAGAGGACTACCTGTGGGTTCTGTTCCATCCCTCCCTGCCCCTGCCCCCACGCTATGCATCAGTCTCCCACCGCCCGTTGAGATGAAGAGCTCCTGACCTAATGATGACAGCCCTCAGCTTCCAGCTGCCCCACACAACACACACCCACGGCTGCTTTGTGGTGAGGAAAGGGGTGCGGGGAGACGGGCTCTTCTCCATCATGCAACTACAGAGAATGCACCCAGGACACAAGGACAGCACAGACAGTACATGTGTGAGGACGCTGAGCCCTTGAAAGCTGCTCGCTCACCTACGGCATGCAGAAGGAACCCTACTCTCAAACAGGCCACAGAGTAGCTGGTGCAGACACGAGCACCTGACCTGCACTGACACTGATTCTCATGGACGACCCTTCCATCTGGATACAGACAAGGTGCTCAGCACGACAGCTGATTTCCTTAGATCCCTCATCTTTAGAAGGAGGAAAGCAGCTGCCAGGTGGAACCAGAGGTGGCTCTGGAGCTGCTCTGGTCCCTCCACACTGTAAGGACAGTACCCCCTGCTTCCACAGTAGTTATGAACCACAGTGGGGACCCGATCCAGGTATGGACACTGGGGAGGAGCAGCGGAGGGGTCTCCCACACTCCGTGCCCACCCTCGGAGTGAGGACGTACTGCAGGTGCGGTGGATGCCGGCAAACGCAAACCTGTAAAGTACCACCTGCGAATGCTCTGAGTTTACAAACCAAGAACAGTCCTGCTCTACAGAAAAGAAGAAAGCTGCTAAACCAGAAATCTCTGCAACTTTGAGAAGCAGCACCCAGTTGCCCGATCTTACATTTCACAAATACTGAGTCACTGTGATGTGCTTGGAAAAGACAGGAAAAGCACAAAGGAAAGAACCGAAATGAATACCATTTGTTTTGACACAAGGAGGCAATAACAGACAACCACGGCTATGTCTCTCCAGGATTCCTTCTAGGGCTCTAGGTGTCTTTGCTATGTGAGCTTTGCTGTCTATGAGTTAAGGCCACCTTCCCCTTCTGCTCTAAGATCTGAAATGAGATGGAGTTTGCCAGGTGGCGCAGGACCTGGGAGAGCCTCTTCCTGGTATGTCTGAAAATGTGTGGCCCCTTTGATAGGGTCGCCATGGCCTGAGGCCCACTGGAGCGCAATGCTCCTGTGTCTCTGGAACCCCGCCGGGCATGGATGGATATCAGATTCTCACCAACACGGGGATCCAGCCCCCTCCTTCACTTCCCCCTCGCCATGTACAGCATGCTTCATCTAAGAGGTAGATACTGACAGCAAACTTGTAATGCAGAATCAGCCCACCTTCTGCCTGTCTCGGGCTCTCCGGTCACCAGGGCCTGCAGAGGTACTTTTGTCCACTTCCCACCAGCATACTGCTGCCCTTGCCCGCTGGACACCTTCTCCCACCCTGCTCCTGCAGTGTCTGCACTTGTCATCAGGGTTCTAAGAAACTCCAAGTGCCTCACTTGCCATGGAGAGAAACAGCTCTCCAGCCCATCCCGCTGCAGATGCAGGGCCACACTCCCTTCCCTGGGCCTTTGAGAACACAACAATGACACCACACAGGTGGCCCCTGCCTGTCCTCATGGACCAGGGAAGCAGTGACAAAGGAACTGGAACAGGGATGGGCTAGATGCCACATGTGTGTAATCCTAACAGCCTGAGTGGCTGAGACAGGAGGATCAAAAGTTCAAGGCTTGCCTGGGCAACTCAGTGACTTCAGGAGAGCCTGTCTCAAAATTTAAATAAGGGGCTGCAGGTACAGCTCAGTGTGAAGGCTCTGGGTTTAATCCTTCGTAACACACCCACCACACACACACACACACACACACACACGCATACACACAGAGGAACTGGACCTGGTGAGAATTTTCACACCTTTTTCCTTTCTGGCTTACACAGGAGCAGATATAGGGATAGTCAGTTCAGTCTTTAACCACTGTCAGCTTGTTACACACACACACACAACTGTGCTGATACTGTCATTATATTTGTTTTGTGCTATTTTCTTAATAGAGAAGCATTTCATGTATCCCTAAGTGTTTTCCTTTAGTTATAGTTTTCCATAGGATAAGCCATGCTTATTTAAACCATCTCTAATTATTAAACACTGAGGTTCATTTACACACAAGTGGCATGTGATAAACACATTTGCTCACATAAAACATCCTGAAGGGCCAGGGATAGAGCTCAGTGGCACAGCGCCTCCCTGGAAAGCACAAGGTCCTGAGTTCAGTTCTCGGTACAAAAAAAAAAAATCCTGACACCTTTGCCATGACATCCTAAACTTAAGAAACTAGAAAAGGACTGAGAGCTAATGAAACTCTAATATTTACCTTGTGAACACTAAGTGTTGAGGGCTTGGTCCCCACCCTGGGTGCTACTGGCAGGATGCGGAACCATTAAGAGGAGGGTCTGGTGGGAGGGAATGAGATCACTGTGGCTATGTCCTTGAAGGGAACATAGGGGCCCAGGCTTTTTTCCTCTCTTACTGCTTCACGGCCACCATAATGTAGTTATTTCCTCTGCCACAAACTCCCTACCATGATATCTGCCTCAACACTGGTCCAAAGGTAATGCGCCAACCAGTCATAGACGGACACATCCAAAACCATGAGCCACAATACCCCTTTCTTCCCAGTTGATTATCTCAAGTATTTTTCCATGTGGGGGAAACTTCGTATGCAATAGACAGCCCTGGAGGAGGCATGAGAACAGTGTCTGGTCAGGGAAACGCAAAGAGACTCTTGGCCAAGGTTTTTGTCTCTGTATTCTATTTTCAAACAAATAACAAAGGACCAACACTATTCAAATTTGGTCAGTCTCTCCTTAAAACTCTCTCAGAAGATGAGGTGCTGATGATGTATCTGTGATCAGAATAATTTATATTAGCACAACACATAACAGGAGGACAAATGTGAAATGATTCCTCACTGAGATGGTTTTGTATTTACACTACTGAGTTATGAAGGGATCTGGGGGTGCATTCTGGAAATAATCTACTAACATCTAATTTCTGGCCACACCAGATAGTGAAGAATTGGTATTTGGCTACTTCCTCTTCCAAGGCAGTCTTGTCCATGAGGTGAGCATTCCAAGAAACCTTTTTAGAAATCATTAAAAAATATAATGTAATCACAGTGACTAACCTTCATAATTAAAATCACACAAAGTCAGATATTCTATTCACTGCCAAATACAACACTGAATATTGGTTTGGATCCGAAATCCTTGAGGCTAATGAATAAGTTGTTTTTCTGATTCCAATTTTCACAATGATTTAAAGCAATCTTCATACCCTTGATGGATCTTACAACAAAGGAAAAGTATAAATCCCACCATTATTCGCTACAGCAGGCAACATGTGTGCCACAGAGATTAACCAACCTCCCCCCATTTTTCTGGCAGCCAATATCTTCAGAGTTGTCAGAGAGAGAAATCAATGCCTTAAACCATCTAAATGCAGCCGGGGAGCTCAGTTTGGAGGCTGTATGAAGCATTAATCCATACTGCTTGCTCTTCGTGATTTAGGTACAGAATTATAGAAGAGTAGCTGTCAGTGTGCTGCTGTATTAGCAAGACTGGCCTAGAGGTTTTAAAATGGGGACTATTTTCCAGTACCAGAAAATGAATGTGTTTGCCTTTCATATTACAGACTGTCTGGAAATCCAACATCAATGTCTAATATCCTTCAGTTAAAAAGAGAGGTATGTATATTTCCTCATAGTGTCAAACACGTAATCTGTTTCCAAACTGGATGATACAGAATCACAAAGATCTTTCTCAAAGACACCTGAAAATAAGGAGAAGCCTATATGGCTGAAGCAAGATGACTAAGGGGACAGCCAGCAGGAGATGTCGGTGGTTACCCGGTGGAGGTCCAGCTCCAGGGGCACCATGAGCTCGCAACATCCAGTGCTTCTTCTTGTGGCCAGAGGGCTGCTGTCCCTGAGCCCAGGCAGATTCCGTCATGCCCGCAATTCCCCAGCATCCAAGTCCCAGATACACATCTCAGTGCTGAGGCAAAGATGTCCTGCATTTCCAGTGGTGCTGCAGAAGCCAGGCAGGGCTGCTAGGGAGAGAGGAAAGGGGAAGGGCCGAATGTACATTCTTGAGACAAAGCAATTATTCATAGAACTTGTCAATGGGAGACTTTGTTTTGCTTCTCTGCAGAAAAAATCCCCCAATCCAAAGCATCTGTGAATGAACACCTGAGCCTCTTTGCTTTTCAGACTTCCTTTGTATGAGAGGTTCAGGCTGGGCAATGTCTTTACTTATTGCAGTTTACAATGTACGGACTACAAAGGGCCCAAGCACTGAGTTATGGTGGATACACTGCGTCAGCTTGAGAAGTCTAGAAGCTTAACTGAGTAATTCAGCATTTCTACATCCTGGGGTGTGGAGGACATGCCCCTACCTCTAGGATGTTCATTGTGTCAACTTGAGTTTAGAAGTTTAACTAAGTGACTCAGCAGGGGGCCAGGATCCTCACTTTGTAAATATCCTGAGCCTCGCAAGAGGAGAGCACTGGTCTACCTTTGTCTGGCAGTACCTGTACCATGCAGCCCCCCAGGGCTCCTTAGCAACGCCCCCATCGGAACCTATACCTCCAGTCTTTCCGCACACAGGACAGAGTTTCAAAAGCACCTGGGGAAGATGCCATGAAGAACACATTTTTTGATTCCTTCCTTGGTTACTTTCTGAGATCCTTGGCCACAGATTGCAATGTGAAAATATAAAAGGCCTGATAGAATTTGCCCATTCCCCGAAATCACACCTTCCAAGTGTAGGTGTAAAAAGATACACACCATAATTTAACAGCCCTGGGATATGCTCGGCACATGGATACACAACAAATGCATTCAGGGAAACTCCAGGAGCTTGTTTTCACAGACCCTGACAAGCGTCTGGATTCTTCAGCAGCCTATTAGTTCCACACTGGACTCTATATTTAACCACACCTGCTGTCTTCATGACCATCTGGCATTTGATTCCCTATCCACCTTGGGGGATGACAGGCACAATACAGCCTGGGCGTGTGGCAGAGTGGAAGAGTGCAAACATACAGGCACTGAGTAGCTACTCCCCTGTGCATATCTGCCAAAGCCGGAGCTTCTTGATCCAACAGCCACCCTGTCCTGTTCCATTTCTTGCAAAGTTAGCTTCCCTGAAGATTAGCGCAATCATCCTGGATGAAAAAGAATTCAAGAGCCCCCAATATCAAGATCTGACACATTCATTGAAAAGGTAAGTTATTCCTTTGCATGATAGTCTTCTGATCTTCCCATTAGTGAAGCTCCTGAGGGTTTGGCAGAGAACTTTGGGACCCAGCCAGCAGGTAGGTCATGCAGGAAGACAAATCTTTATTCCTATCACAAAAGCCACACTGACAGCCCCTGTGTCTTGAGTCTACCATCAAGTGCAGAGATGGTAGGTGGGCAAATTTCCAAAGCAGTTCCTCTGCCTGCCATTCCAAACAGCTTGCAGTCTTTCTGTGAGGCCCTGAGAGTAGCTGATTGTCTGAGGTCTAAGAAACTTGAAAGGGAAGAAAATAATGCAGAAAAATATGGGCAACCAGAGCAAGAAGCTGTTATGTAAGCTCGGGACAGGGCCACCTCAGCAAATGGGGTGGTGTCACAGGAATCTCTGGGCTACTTTGTCACATACTAGCCAGTGTCAAAGACCACACCAAGAAAGTTTCCATGGCCTGCAGAGAAGGTTGTCATGAGTTGACAGGTGCAAATGGGACCTGTGGCCAGTGTGACAGATGCTCATAATTGCTAGGGCCAGACGCTAGAGGGTCACAAAGCTGCCTCATCTTGGCCTTTAGGCAGAGTCCAGACTGTTACTTCCAAGAGAGGAGACTGATGTCCAGAAGGATGAATTGATTTGTCCCAGGTCACCCAGTATGAGATGGCAGAACAGAGGCTACAGGGTACCGAGCATCACCAGGTGAGTTCCCACAATCCTGCCCACTGGTGTGCTATGCCTGAAGGCACACATGCAAACACGTGCATGTCACTCAGAAGGACAGATCCCCACCACCACCCTGGGCCCCTCTGCCTTTCACACCACTGTGGATTGTTATGTTTCCCCCACTGTTGGGACTCCTCCCCAAATGGACTCAGCCTGTTCACCAAGATCCAAGTATCACTGCTGGTCAACACGGTCAACAAAAGCCAGGCTCCCTCTCCAGTGGTCTCACAGGACCTTCCTCCAGCTCACAACCTAAGTACAGTGACTTCCCTACTCTTTTTTTTCCCCCCTTTTCTAAATCAGTTACAATTTCTCAAATTTATCCTTTTCTTAAAGAAGTACTTCTCATCTCTGTCAAAAGGGAGGTGAGGAAAGATTCCCCCACCCTTGTAAACAGTGAAATACAGATCTGGGAACCTAGGATTCATGCACACAAAAGTCCATTGTACAAAATATCAACTAAAATCTATTTTACATGGATTATGCGTCCACTGAAATTCTACCAGCTGCATGACGTCCCCACTCTTATTTCACCCTCCACCCTCTCCAGGCTGGGGTGGCCTTTGACTCTGGGATCATGATTCAGCTTTTTATTTTCACCCAAAGCCAGTATCTAGAATTTTGTTGTCTAATATGATAACCACTAGCCATTTGTGGCTACCTCAATTTTTATTTTAATTAATTAAAACTAAATAAAAAAATCTACATCTCACTTCTCAGTCACACTATCCTCATTTTAAGATCTCAGTGGTGTCCCATTGTGACTAGTGCCTGCCACATTGGTCCCAATCTCATTATAGCCAAAATCTCTAGTGGAGCACATCCTCTAAGAGAGTCCTGGACTTGTTGCACCAAGTCTTGTTGAGATCAGGAATAAAACAAATGTGAACACTGAAGTTCATACACTAGAAAAAAACACAAGGGGCCAACCAGTTTCCATTTTTCCCAAGATACCTGGGGTTACAACCAGTGGTTTCTATTTCTCATTAAAAGCTGCTCTAGAAAAAGAAAATAAACTGTAATGAGTGTCAGAAGACAGAAGATGCTGCTAACAAGGATATCCACACTTAGAAATATTTATTTTCAATGTTTCTGAATGACCTTGGCTGGTGAAAATTTGGAAGAAGTGGGAGGGGAGATCACAGATGTTGTCACAGCTCACGAAGGGACAGAGCTTCCTGCCCAGGTTTTGGACCAGGCCCTGCCCATCCTGTGTCTTGCAAGTGGGACCCTAGGGTCCCTCTCCAGGGCAGTAGACTGATAGGGGGAGGTGAGTTCTCAACCTGGGCCCTGCCACCAAGCAGCAAAAGAACTGGGAGGTAAGTAAATTCCGCGTTTCTGTGGGCTTGACTTTTTCCATTCAGAATGAACTGAAGGATCACCAGGTCTCCCTTATGCTTTAATATTTTATGGTTCCTTGATGCTAATCAATAGGATTCCCAGGGTTTCCCCTGCTATTTTAGACCATATCCGCCAAAGCAGCGGAGTATTTTCAGTGCTATGTCTATACCAAGCGAATTACTTCCTTATCGCTGATTCTCCCCACATCCCGTTTCACACACACACACTGATGAAATTCACCTTTGAGCAACTGGCAAAGTGGATGCCCCAGGTCGGCAGGAATCCCCCCGCTGCCGCTCACTTCTCTGACTTTGGGATGTGACTTAGGATGGCCGAGGTTACCAGGAGCTTTTCATTGCTTGTCCTTGCCTCTTGTCACCTTGCGCCATGGGCCACTTCTCAGGAGGTCACAGCCCTCAAAGCAACGCCTAATCCTCCAGAGGATCCCAAACTCTGCCCAGGCATAGCACCCAGCAAGGGTGAAGGGATGTGGAAACCTGGCAAATCATGTGTCCTGCTCCTGCCACCTCTGGAAAGCCGTCACTGTGGCCTTCTGTGCTCAGGGGCTGGTGGAGAGCGTTCCAGTAAGTGGGACTGACAGCCACCTCCATCACTGGGTCCCAGGAAACCAGCCCGACAACAGTCCGAGTGCTTTACAGCGTTAGAGTGCTGGGAGGCACTCACAGGCATGAGTACTTCCAGCCCAGGCAGAACAGAGGTGCAATCACTGGACAAATGAGATTTCTTTCCCAAATTACCACTAGCCTCATAATATGCATGTTTTTCCTGGCTAGCCTGGCAACCCAAACCACACTTCTAGTACAAATGGCGGTAGTCAAAAGGCAAGCTTTCAGGAGAGGAAAGAACTGCATTTCCTCTGTTCCCTACCGTAGTATTTCTTTTTCTTTTTTACTCTCCGCCATGTAGGGTGGATGTTTGTACAGGCAATGGAGGTTTTGAGTTCTGAATTCCAGCTCTACCTTGCATAAAAATCTTACATCAGTTTGAGCAAAGCTTTTTATTTTATTCCGTGAACTGAAGTCAGTGTCACTCTCAAATAAAAAACAGAAATGAATATAGAGATCAAGTTAGAGTACAGCAAAAGTAGATTTTGAAATAAAGGATAGCAGAAGAAAACAAAAGAAGCAGTAGTTGTTAAATTAGGAGAATAAAATATAGTGTTAAATGTTTTACAGGTAGTAGGTAAGTGTTAAGTTATAGTGTTAAGTCCTCTACTTCCCAAAAAGAAGTAGAGGACCTCAAAGTAGACTTAATCTATACTTCTGCTCTGTTGCTACTGGAATAGAAATGAATGAATTCTTCACCAATAAAGATACTGAACATATGGCTTCATGCCACAAATAGGACATCACTGAGAATAAAAGAGAATGCTACTAAAACTAGAATCAGGAAAATTGTCATCTTCCTGTGAATGAGTCTGAGATCACTTGAAGCAAATTGGAACACGTGGTCACCCTACCTGTAAAACACTTAACACTATATTTTATTCTTGCTTCTTTTGTTTTCTTCTGCTATCTTTTATCCCAAGCCTAAACTTTTAATTTTTGACATCACCTAGAAGCGTAAACAAAATTTTACTTTCTAGAGAAATCTATTTTCATAAGGATCCCAACAATTACCTGAGGAACCCAGACACCTGGCTCAGCAAGACCTCTGTACAAGTAGTTCTTATCCTGATAGTGATGCTGCAAGAGTCTTGGAAACAGAAAGTCTAGCGCATAGGCATCTTTGCATCCTTGATGATACCCAAGTCCCCCAGGACTACCTGAATACTGCATGCAGACCAGGGAGGCCAATCACTTCCCATTTTTTCATTTCTTCCACATACGAAGTCAAGAGAGAATTTAATGTACTGCATACTGTGGGAAAAGATAGGAATTAATGCTAAACAGCTAATTCCCTATTTTAAATAATCATCATGCAAAAGCGAAAGGATACTGTTTCTAAGCAACTACATAGATTCCGTGATGATGTTTACAGCAGTAGCCTGTAAAGGCTTAAAAGTGTTTCTACATTGATAGCATAAAGTTAATATGGCCGAACACCAGCGCCCTGGTTTCAGTGTGTCCCTTAAAGTCCTTGTGTTGGGATCTCCAATGTGGCAGTGCTGAGCAGAGTTGTAAGAGGTGACGAATGTCCTGATGCAGGAGTAGGTGAGTTATCTCAGGAAGGGTCCCCTCCCCACCTCCCTTGACCTTCTGCCTAGAGCCATGGGAGACCAGGAAAATGGGCCTTGCCAGATGTTGGCCCCTCAACCTTGGACTTTCACGTCTCCAGAGCTCTCAGACATAAATCTCTCCACTTTGTAAATTCCCCAGCCTCAGGTCTTCAGCAACAGCAGCACAGGATGGACTAAGACAGCCACAGAAAATATAAACACTGCCACTGTGAACTTTTCTGGATCTAGATGAGGTCTCCCCTGACAACAAGAGAAAGCAATTAATCCAGTGGTTTTAGGGAGGGCTCTCAAATTTTTGTAGCGTGTTTCTGATATGATAGGTTCTGAAATGATAGGTTCAATTTTATCATAACTATATCTGCATCTTTGCTGCGTCAAAGCATAGACTTTTGAGCTTGAGCTGACTCCTACCCTCCAGGAATATCTTAAGACCATGAAAGACAAAACCAGGGGTGGTAGAACACACCCAGCTGCTTGGGAGACCAAGGTGGGAGGATGGCCAGAGCCTAGGAGTCTGAGGGCAGCGTGGACAACACAGTGAGACCCTGTCTCAAAAAAAACAAAACAGAAAGAGGTGGAAAAATTACTCTCCATAAATTAGGAACCACCAAAGACATAACCACAACAGGATTCTGGGTAGGGGGACTTGACCCTTAGACAGTGACACAGCCATAAACAGGACCCTTGGCTCATGTGCCACCCACCGACCTCAGGCTCAGGATCACACCAGTTTGAACCATTCTTCTGTACACAAGTGGATTATACTTTCATTATAGATCTTTGGAGAGTTAGTTGCTCAATTTTTGCCTAATCTCAAGGACATGAGACGGTGTGTTTCTATTTTTCTTTAGGGCCTGGAGGTAAGATCATCAATGTCTGGGAAAGCCTTCACCAGTGGAGCACAGGCTTTGTGCAAGAAAAAATAATGCAAAATCTATTATTTTCAATAAAAGTGTCAGGCTTAAAGTTCAATTAAAATGATGCATGCTTGTTGTTTGGCAGTTGGTGGCAATAAAACCTCCAAACAGGTAAGATACCCAGGTAACAGAGAGGCTCAATTTATATTTGTTATTTGAATCCATTAGAAATGTGCCCTTGGTCTACACATTTAGGGATATGTGTATGACAGGAAATAACAGCATCTTCCTTCTGAATATTAATAATGTTGATCGGATATAGACAGCCTTGGTGTGGTTCTCAATAGATCATGAAAACCTCCTCAGAATCTTTAGTTTCTAATGAAAAAAAAAGCAAAGGGACCAACCATTTTGCCCTCTAAATCATGAAAGTAAACACCGAATCAAGACATATCCCCTTTATTTCTGCAGGAATGGAATGTACAGCAGAGAAATGAGACTCCAGCTGAACTCCTCAATTTAAAAAATGATCCCCAGAGTCTCTTGTAAAGAGAGCAAAGGAAACAAAGCATAAGGACAGGCTGTTTGTACCTGAAAGGAAGGTGTGAAGGAAGTGCTGGGGACAGCCCTGGGCGTCTGGGTAAGGATGATGGGCCAGCCTGGAACATCTCGCACAGGCATAGGTTTTTGCCTGTGACAAGGTGCCTTGGAAACCACTGTTTGCGGTCCAGGACCTGAATCCCTCCTCAGCTGAAGGACAGGGACACAGAGCAGCAGTGAAAACAAAGTATGCAAAACAAAGGTGCCCACACTACTGCTCACCTGCGGGCCAGGGCAGCCCCCTCCCTTCCTGGCTTCCACTTCCTCCTGGGGAAATACATGGAGGCTGCTGGTCCCACCCAAGAGCATGTGAGGACCAACAAAACCCCCTGTGTGCGCCAGCCTATGGTTTCCGTGTCACGTTCTTATTCAGGAGATTCATAAATGCTACTCCTGTCTGCCTCGGTGAAAAAGTGCCCATCAGACCAGGAAACGCTCATGAACGTGGTGTGGGGTGTCGGGTACAGCAGCCTGGGGCGACGGCCCAGGGTGAGAGATACCATTAAGCAGAGTGCAGGGACCCAGACTTCTGCATTACAGCACCTGGGGGAGGGCATCGTATCCCGGGATGTCTGTGTCAAGAGGAAGGGACATGTTGGAGCTCGGTTCTGATGTGGCCCAACGAAGTGAGACCAGGGAAGTGCAATCCTGCCCGTGTCATGCTGCTCTGAGGAGTTTCGTGACCAGAGAGGGCAAAGGGCACTGCACGGCCAGCCCAGGGACAGACGCCTCACAGTGTGCGTGGAAGCGAAGTGTGTGCAGGAAGGGTCACGCCAGAATCGAGCCAGCAGACATGGCTTGGTCAGGACATATACGCTACTTCTGCAGAATTCCACCCACTTTGCCTTCTCTTCCTGACTTTGTTCTGATTCAAGAAATGATTCAGGTGCTCAATTTCCCCTCCGGCCTCACACCTTCTAACCATCAATGGGGAGGATGAGTGTGTTTAATGTGTGTGCCCGTATGTGCGTGTGTGTGCATGTGGGATGCATATTGTAGAGGTTTGCGCTTGTGTGATTTCCTCAACCTTCCCCCATATCAAGTCCACCAAATCTTCGGCACAATGACATCAGATAGGTTCTATCTACAGTCACAGCTTGGTACTCAACTGCTTTGAAAATCAGTGAGTTTGGCAGTTGATCCATTTCGATGCAAAAGTTTCACCATTTGCTTGGTGTTCCACATGCAAGATAGAACTTGTCCATGCCGATTGCCTGGTGACTTGATCCCTTTTCTAGCCCAAACAACTCATTCGGTACTCAGTGATTTTGGTAGTACTCCATCTCCCAGAACCAATTAACAAGCACCGAGGTACCGCTGTGTTTCAAACTTCAACCAGGTCAGATTAACACCTTAAACACACAGGCATCTGCTACAAAGGGGACATCAAGTTATTACACAAACTCTGGGAAGCTGAAAGCAGTGTATCTACAGCTGACAGAGAAAAGGGGTCGATGTTGGGGTCTGTGAACCTGGTAACTGCTGAGAACAGGGGGGATGTGACCCCCGGGTGTCCCCCAAGAGAGACGCTCCCATCAGCACACGTAAGAGGTGACAAACACATTGCTAAGGCTGCACGGCTGGGAGCCACAAAGCTCGTGCACCACAGCCATAAGCACACACAGCGTATAGGCTTCACGAAGTCACTCATCACCAGGCAGGCGCGTGCACCAAAGGACGGCCAGATGCCTCCCAGGCCAGATTCTGCACATGCACACGCTCCCCAGACACTCACTTTTTCATAGCCTTGTCTCCCAGAGCCTTCTGCGCAGGCAAGCTTCCCTTTTCTCCTTTTAATACAGATGACAGACTCGTAACTTTAGGCTGCTGTGCCAACTCAAGAACTAGACATAAACTCCAAAGAGCCACCACATGAGCGGCATCTTGGAAACGGGAATCCTGGGAAGGTAGCAGTATCCTTCTGGCTTTATTGTCAAGTTTACAATACTACTTCATGACTAATTGGCATTGCACATCTTTCCAAGATGTGCACGGAATGGCAGCTCATTTGGATTTGCATTTTCTTCGTCATTTCCTGTATTTCTCCTGAGCAGGCTTAACAGGGCCATGACTCTCCCTGAGCAGAAGGATGTGAGCTCTTAAAGGTCAAGGTGAAAATTCACACAATATCTGATTTGACAGCGCGTGTGACTTTTGAAATCAGGCTGACGACTTCACAGTCATGGGACATAGGTACCAGCCTTGGAAGTAGGTGTGTTCAGCTAATGCAATGTGTTTGAGGGTTCAGACATCCTGAAGATCAGAGATGATGCATTTACTGCTTGGGAACCCCTCTTGGATACAACACCTTCCAATAAATGGCACTATGTTCCCAAGTACACTGGGAGCTAAAAGGTTTAAAGGCTGGGGACTTTCCTATCTTACCCCATGCCACCGTGGCTTCACGAATCCAGTCCACACATTCTGAACCACAGGACACCATTGTGTTCCTCAAGGCTATGGCAAGTGTCATGTTTTCTGGAATCCTCTGTACTGCCCAGCACAGCAGGACATGGATGGTCAAGCAGGACTTGGCTCATGGCACAGAACAGCACCTGGTACATAGGTGTAGATGGAAGGAAGACGGTCTTCCTGCGGTTACTGAAAGTCTGTATGCTCAACGGCTTGTTAAAGAGTCAGCTTTCTCAACGACAGGGGGAAGGTCAGGAGAACCATTCTATGGGTGAGGTTTATTCTGCCCAAGGAGGAAGAAGAGGGGGAAACAAGCTTTTCTGCCTTTCAAATGCCTCTCCTCCCAAACACACACACACCCTCATCGCCACGCAAGAGGAGCTTGTCAAGTCCCTTCCTCACGGCGTCTGCAGGAAGGGAAGCTGCTGAGTAAGCCAGCTGCTATTCGTGATCCTCACTGGTCCCCAGACAGCAGCTTGAAAGAAGTAACTGACCTGAGCATGTGCAGAGGTCCCTATGCCTCTCCCAACATCCTCAACTCCAGCTGGGGGCGGCCTCTCCGAGAGCCAGGGCCACCTTAAGGAACGCAGAGAGATGCCAGGAAATGGGGAAGCCAAGGATGTGGAGATGGCAAGGGCATCTGGAGAGGGAGGGGGCAGAGGAAGTAAAAAATGTTCTTGACGTGGTGTGTGCATACACCAGCTCTCCGAAGTGAATGCAATTATTATGCATCACATGAATACATCAACCAGAAAAAAGAAAGTAAAACAGGTGAATTTCAAAGAAAAAAAGAGGTAAGAAGAAAGCAGGTTTTCTGAAATTACAAATCCTTGCCGAACACTAATCCAGGTAAAAGTGTAAATTCTATTAACACAGCTCAGCCAGCACACAATGCATGCTCACTCCGCATTTATATTCTTTATGTTTGTCCAGAGCGTCGTGCCTAGAAGTCTGCTGACCACCTAGTGGATGTTCAGGGAATAGTTAGATCCAGTGGAAACTGCCTTTGCTCAAGAAGTTCTCTGAGTACTTATCGAGAACAAACCAGCTTTACCTTCTTTGAAATTCTGGAAAATATCTACACTGGCCAATGTAAGTTCAAACAGAAACACAGGTGGCTGATTCTCCTGTCCCTAAAATGGATGTTGGATAGAGTTCCCACTGCCTGGAGGCACGTCCTTCCGTCTGCTGTGGAATTGCGTGGCTTACACGGTACGAGAGCTCCATGGGACACCAAGTGCAACAAAGAGCCGCCGTCCCCACCGCTAGACCCGAGCCCCACTGGGACACCCAGCACTGGGCAGAACTGAGTCTGAGGCAAGGAGGGCGGCGGTGGTACGGAACAGGTGTGGTAAAAAACTCCACATGGAAAAAAAGAACAAAGTTTCATTAATAATTTTTATACTCATTTCTGTCAGAATAAGGTTTTAGACATGTTGGATGTAATAAAATACAAAATTCATCCCATCTGATTTTTTTTAAATTTTAATGTGGCGATGGCCTCTAGCATCTTTTAAATTAGAATGCATCGATAGCTTCGACTGCATTTTTACTGGCACTGTGCCAAGCACTGCATAAGTATAAAGTAGTATCACTAGTTGACTCAATGCTAAATTTATGCAAGGAAACGTTAAGAGTTTTAACTTGTCTTTGGAAATAAAGATTTCACCAGCATTGGGGTCAAACAATTGAGGGAGGAAAGTGATTGCTGTATTTTAGTCCTTATATCAAAAAAATACTATTTTTTATATGAATAAGTGATCGCCATGTAAAATTTTTGATTTATAAAATCGGTAAGGCTGTTTGGGAAGTTCATGGGGCTGGGACCCTCACGCCTGCACGCAGACATCCCTGGTTTGCAGGCCGCCCCTGGACGTAGTGGTCTGCTAACCCTGCTGCCAGCCTTGGGATCACCCAGCACTGCACTGACAGGTGACCCACCGCGGGCACGTGCTGGGAGGACCACGTGCATGCAGGCAGGTATGCACATCCTTCTCCAGACCCTTCTTCACCTCAACACAAACCTTGAGACAGCGCCCCCAAATGGTCAGATACAGTCACATCATTTCTTTCTCATGCAAATGACTGGGACAGGGGGTAGTGCGTGGTTCCTGCACTCTCCTCACCGAGCCCAAGGACAAGTAAAATAATACAACCTGAGTAGCAGAAGGCAGACATCCACCCTTCCATTCCTGACTTGCAGGTAAAAGTCTACTCTGTCCTCAGATTCTGCTTATGCGGGTGTAGACTTGACCTGGGGAGTCCCAACTCTCTCAGTAGATACCAGCTCAGGACTTACCTTTCCAAGGACTTTTATCAGTGCACACACTGTTTGCAAAAGACCTTCAGAGAAGCGGTGCTCAGCTCCTTGGTCTTAGTGGGGGGGGGGAGGGACCAGGGACAACGTGATTGACAGGGAAACAACTGGTGTGTAGTTCGGTAAGCTTTTGTCCCAAGAGTTCTCACACGACCTCTGCGAATGGTTTCAACGCCTTCGAATAAGGGATTTGAGGCTAGAACTAAGGCTGTTCCCAGAGAACAAAGTTTATATCAAGATTTTGGACATTTTAAATCTGATTTTATCTAAATTCTCTGTGTAATCCCCAAAGTCAAGACATTGGATCAGCTCAAAAACTACTCCAGGCTTAAAAGGTATTTGGAGTTCCTTACACGCGTAGGTCTCGCGTTTCCTTCCCTTGCTATCCGCTTGTTCGAACACTTTTGGCCCCCGTGAGGCCCACAGATGCACAGCCAACGACACAGTGCACGCTGTTTCATTTTCTTTAGCGTTTTCTTGGACTCAAGCACTGTCTGTCACTTTAAGTATAATTTCCTCATTCAAGCAAAGACAACACAATTATATAAATCTGAAATTTTCAGCAGCTTTATTACAAAATGAAAACACTCTAATAGAGAAACTCTAATCATATCCATTCATTACAGCGACCATACTGCTTCAGAATCTAAAATTAGCCGTCTCAGACCTGGCCTCCACGTGAGGCTTTAGTACAGCCTCTGTCTTGCACACAAGGCTATATAAATGAGCCGTCCGACAACGTCAGGGTCGTAGCAGCATCGCTTCTGAGAAAGGTAAGTAAGCATCTAAGACGCAAATGCATTTTGACAACTAATAAACCACAGCTAAGATTCAAATACCTGGGCATAACCATTCAGCCACACGCACGAACGAATTCCGTACTCACAAACTGCAGGCTAATTACTTCAACTGCAGCTTAGTATCAGTCCAGTTTCAAGCACAGCAGCAGCACTGAAGCTCAGTCAAGCTGCTCCAGCCAGTGAGGCGGACACATTTATAGGAAGCACTTGGCTTCCCTCTGGCAACCTGTCCTGCAGCCTTGGGGAGGGGCTGGGGGAGGCGAGGGATGATCAGAACCCTGAGCCAGCTCACTCAGCCTCTGGTGACTGTTTCCCACGCTGAGACTGCAGGTGCGAGCTGGGGACTCTCGCAGTTGTGAATGGAGCATTTGCTCCATGTGGAAGCAGAGGCACTGAGCTGGAGCTGTCCCATGGGGAGGCCACACTCAGGCCTGTGGAGTCCAAAGCCAGTTTTATATGACCCCACAACTTCACTATTCCTCCCTTTCTTTATAAGAAAGCATCTCACCCTGTCACCTCCTCAGACTGTACCGCCTCACAAAAAAGTTCATCAAACTTCCCCAAGAACCAGGGAAGCAGAGGAAACCAGGACAAATGTTCCAGAAGGCTTCACTTCCTGAATCTTTGTTTTTTTTTTTTGAGGCCGGGTCTCACTGTGCATTTCAGGCTGGCCTTGAACTTACTATGTAGCCCAGGCTGTCCTCGAACTCATGGCAATCTTCCTGCCTCAGCCTCTCCTATGCTGGGATTACAGGCATGTGCCACCATGCCCGGCTTCACTCCCTGAATCTTGATCCACTGCCTTGGTTTCTTTTTCAAGGCACTTGTACCCCTTCAAGTTAGAAGATCAGTCCAGATGACAGGTGATAGCTGCTGTTGAATGTGACCGTATTTGCCCCCTGCTCATTGCTTTGTCCATCAACACAGTAGTAAGTGAGAAGGTGCTATGGCTGGGAGCCCCGGCAAGACTGAACAGCGTCCTGAGCATCTGGAGAAAGCAGCCAATGGAGAAGCAAGTGCAGGAGAAAGACGCAGGCCGAGTGCTGGGGAAGGAAGTGCGGCCATGAGGCTTCCGGCATCAGGGAAGCTGAGAGGAGCTGGGTACTCCGAGGGCATCTGACCTGGACATGTGACTGATTTGTTCAACCATTCATTTGCTGAATATAAGAATAAGACCGCAGGCTCTCAACACAGGAGGGACAGTCAGTGGAGAGGCTCCAAAAGGAAGAACTGTGCATTCGGCCATCAACTCCTTCCGCACGCAGATCAGAGGACTGGTCCGGCACTGTGCAGGCGGGTGGGGTTGGCGACATGGGACAGTTTTGTGTCCTCCAGAGCACACAGGTATGCATCAAAGAAGGTGAAATGGCACCCTAATGAGGTCGTGAAATCCTCCACAGAGGGTGACCTCCAGCAGTCAGCACTCCTCCCCACCCAGGAGGCGGCGCACAGCGACCCAGGCTGCTGTCACGGCGCTTCTTCTGGAGCCACCTGGGCAGAGGCTGCCAGGCCCAGCACCACCGCAAGTCTGTCCTGCCCCTCTGCTACAGCTGCTGTCTAGAGACACAAATCCACAGATTCCTAGTTTTGACTTTTAGAGCAACACAAAATCGAAGAGATCATAATCCTATCTCTTCTGGTGACATTCAGCCACCCCTCAAATATGAATTAAAGATGATACCATGACACCTCAGCCTCCTAGCCACACGGTCACTTTCCTCCAGCCTCTCTTCACCCTACATAGCTCACATTTCCATCGCCTACCACGTTTGGGGTACCCTACCCCGTCTTCCAGACTGCTCTCCCCGACCCTGACCCTCCTGCATGCTGAGTTCCTACCCAGACATTTCAGCTGCTTGGTCAGGATTTGCATAAGGTTTCAGCACATTTCTTTGGGTGTGTCTTAGACTGTGCTTTCTTGTAGGGAGAGCAGAGAATGACAACAGGGCTTCTACTCCCCTGGGATCTACAGACAGGAATGCAAGGACGTGAGAGGAATGTTTCTGGTGAACAGGTCCACATCTTTCGTCTGACCCTCCTCAAAAGGGATCCATGCTCCATGGTTATTGATCCATATACTTTTGGTTCCATTTAAGTTTGTGAAAAAATGAAAATCCAGATGTTTCCACATCTGTAATCCTGCTCCACCAAAGTCCCAGCATATGCAGGTGAACCTGGGCTCTCCTCTCCCTCCCTTCCACCCCCAGCTCCTCACCCCTGCTGCCTAGCTACTACCCAGGAGGCTACTCAAGTGAACAATGAGACTGAAAATTACCTACTGCACCCTTCCAAAACATGCATAATGGATTAATTGTTGCTTACTTTTAACATTTGGGGAGATAAGCAGTTGCTACACCCTCATTTTTTCCTTGTTGGAAAAATAGCTCATTAAATTACTAGTTACTTGAATATGAAAAATTGCCATGAACCACCTAACGCACCCAGCACTGGCACAATAAAGAGACAAATTGAGCTGCATCTACCAGGAAAAGTGAGGACGGAACCACAGCTGAGAAGCCCCTGGAGGGATCGCCTTCCCTTAGTTGCTCTCCGTATAAGGCATTCTCATCATCTTTACTCTTAATTTCCTTTGCACTGTCCAGTTAATTTTGGTTTTTGTGTTAATCTTTTAGTATATAATTCTTATCATGTCTCACTCATGATTGCTTGATTTAGAGCAAAAATTTTTTTAAAAAATGATTTGTGTTTTGAATCTGCAATTTGCCTGCTATGTGATTATGGGAGCCTACTCTACTTCTCTGGGTTTGATTTTTACCCGTGTAAATCAGACTGCTGAATTAGGTGCGTGTTTCTGAGCTGTGCAGTTCTGCTGCCTGGGGATGGGTCTCTGGACCTCCAGAAAAGTGATTCTCCTCCTTCCTGTGCCAGTCTTGGCTTTTTGCCTTTTAGGAAAGGATTTAAGTTACTAAGTCAAAAGTCCAAAATCACTGGGCAATCTGGTGTGTACAAACTGTGACCTGCTCACCCATTCTGCCTCATGTTTTTAAAGTATTAGAACAAAAGTATTTTTTAAAGAAATTTTTGTTGCTCATGTGCATTAATTGTATGATACAGTTTATATGTGGCCCAAGAAAGTCTCTTTTTGCCAAAATAAAACAAACAAACACAAACAAAATGATGGAAATGAAAGGTGAGTTTCCAGTCAGACATGACCATAAGCCTTGCGATCAAGGATTTTATAAAGCAACTCACCTTACAATGGACCCACAAGCCCCTTCCAAATGGTGGAAATGAGACCCACTCAAATGTCATCCCCGTGTCAATACCCACCGTAAGTGCCCATTAAGCCAGGAGACTGGAATCTCCATGCCAACTTGGTGCACAAGCAATGTTTTCTTTTTCCACAGCAAGAGTGATGCATAGGCTCATTATCATTTTCCAGACATGATCCCAGGCCAAGTTTGCTCCAGGTTCCTCAGTAACAGGTGGGAGACCTGGGATCAGAAGTTGGGGATATCTACGTCAGAGCACAGATGCTCTTCAGCTGCCCTCAAAACAGGTTCTGGGGAGACTAAGGAGGAATTCTCCTCCTCCAGCTCTTGTGACAAGGAGACAGAATTAATGAAATGCATTAAGTGGGGTTTTGAGACACAAAGGCTTTGTGGTCCCTGCCAAAGTTCTTTCACTGGTCAGTGTCATTCTTTAACTGTCTACCATATAACTTGGTGTTGGTAGAACGGAGTGCTTATTTTATTTATCAAAATCACAGCCAGCAATTCTAATTCCCTTGAGTTTTCCTAAAGATATCTCTCTTGGTTTTTTTTGTTTTGTTTTGCTTTGTTTTTTTTTGTCCCAGGAATCAAACTCAGGCCCTTGAGCTTGCCAGGCAGGTGCTATGCTCCTGAGCTATATCCCTGGCCTTTCAGGCTATTTTTAAAAATACTGCATGCAGACGTGCATGTAGTATGTGCATGTGCCATAATGTTTTAAAATACCTTGCCGCTTCTAGGTAAACTTGATTTTATTAGTGAAGTCTCAGGCGTTTTAGCTTTTTGAAAACCAGAAACTTGTCGGTACTCTTTGTCAAGAGACATCTAGACATCAAGACACATCTAGACTCGATAATCACGCTCACAAAATGATCTCTTTATGCCCAGGTCACTCTTCCAGTTTTTGTAGATTTCCCAAATTCCTGTCTTCTCAGACAGACTCCCCTCTCTTCCAGACCTGTGCTAACTCTTTGCTGCATTCCTTTGCACTTTACCTAACCCAGCTTCCAACACTTCCGGGTAACTGCTTCTGGTCTCCTTCTTCCCTAAATCACCTCCATTCTTTCTTGAAGCAGCCCATTCTGGTGCCCTTCAGGTGAGGCCTCACACAGCAGGGAATCTTGTCTCTCCTGACTTTGAGCCACTCCTGCCCAGCTGCCAGTCCCCCTACTTGGGCTCTCGTCTTCCTATGTTACCAGCTTCGCAAAATAAAAACCTCCCTCCCGTGTGACATCTGTCAAGTGAGCGGATGGGGCATTGAGCAGACTATTAAGATTAAAATAGGTTTACCTCTGTCTCTCTCAGGGACCAGATCGGAGATACAGAGGCAGTGTCGTCATTTTTGAATTCCAGGTGTGAATACTGTAAATTTCAAGCAATAAGAACAACTATCTTCTTTAAAATTAAAAAGCCCCATACAAATGTTTTCCACTCAGTTCAAGACACACATTACTTCCATTCAAGGACACTTCTGTTACCTATAGGTTTCGAAAAGAAGAAAACATTGGGGTTATCGCTGGGATCTTTGATTGGGATGTGACATCTATTCAGAGGGTTCAATCAATCCTTTTAAGAGAACAAATTCCCATTATCTGCAAGAGGAATCAGGCTGGCATAGCAGGAGGCAGACTTTGTCCACTATTAAGAGACAGCCCCCCACCTCCACAGTTTCCCCCTTTCTTTCATCAGCAAACACCTGTCCGTGCTCCGCCTCCCTTTCTGAACACAGAGCAGTGCACACAGATAATTTTCAGATTTCTATGTCCCAGATTAACAACACAGCAACTTGAGATGATGCTTAGAGTCTCAGGAGGTTTCAGATTGGGGAAGGCAGATTTTCTGGCAGCAGAATTTAAATCTCATAAAAAAAATTGATCAGATACCAGTAAGAGAATAATATATAAATTGTCAGTGGCAGTTCTATTCACCAGACTTTATTATACCAAGGATGTGCACGGTGAAGCCATGGGTGGAGGACTGCATCAGAATGCACTGGCATCCCTGCTACCACTTCTAAAAATAGACGGTGCTACCAAGGTGGCTGCAGGCTCAGACTTCGTACGGCACTTACGGCAAGTTCTAAGAAGGGATGGCTGCGGATCTCAGCTCCATTACAATAACTCCTCCTGGATTGGGAAGAGCAAGCAGCAACAGTCTCTGTTATGTGGTGCTTGCCAGAGGGAATCAGACTGTGAAAGAACAGGTGTTTACAGGATGTTCATACCTGCAGGTGACTCAAGGAGGGCCAAGACTGCTCTCCCCGAGACCTCCACTTAACTTTTCCTCAGTGATTCTGACTAAATACTTATTGCTCCTTCCACTGGCTCTGCCGTAACTTTGTGCCTAAAATCAGACTATCAGCAATTCCACTGGGTGTCAGCCTCAGTAACTACTGTCAACAAGCCGTGTTCTCTGTGACAGTAATGCCTTACGTCACTTGATGCATTGTCCATAACGATTGAATTTGCCTTAATCATTTAGCAAGACCCAGGCAGATGAGCACAGGTCACAGTTTGAACACAAAGAGTCAAGCATGAGCAGACGCTCACATGCCCAGGGTCCATGGGGGACAAAAGGACCATGGCAGTAAGATCCTGCAAAGCTGAGGACACACAGAGACAGAAGGAGACTGAAAGTGAGCGCTCCAGATTAAACCTTTTTTCTGGGCTGCATGTTGAGACCTCTACAGGTCCCTCTTCCCCTGCTACAGTCAGGAAGACCCCGAGGACCTGGCCCCACGTCAAGTCACACAAGACTGAGCTCAGCTTCCACCCCAACCAACAGGAAGAACACAGGTAACCAGACCTGAAATGAACTTGAAGCAAAGCCAGTGACGCTCAGTGTGCCTCTCCATACCCTGCCTGTGACCTGAACACACAGCCTCCACCTGCTGGATCTTCCCAAAGCAAGGCCAAGGCCATCCGACAGCCACTGAGCTCTGAAAGTTTGCATAGAACTTCTGCTGCAAATTGTGATCTCTTCCTGCACTTTTCCAACCACAGGTCAGCTGTTTCCCTCTCCCATCCAGGTTAGGGTGAGCAGTGTAACCTGCAAAGACAGGTCCCGTACGCCACACACAGGCCCGGGCTCACGTCCATAGAACGATGCCACAGCTCCCTAGCAGGCAGGAACTAGGTGGATGCTCAGGACCGAGATCAGCATCTGAACAGTTTCCTCATCACACCGGGGCTACAGCTGTTTTGGTGAAGCTCAGTGAAGAGCATCCTCCAACTTTCGAGGTCCCCTGGTTCTCCTAGAGGTTGGGGCTAGTGCCACCCCTGGTAGCGGCAATACTGGAAATCCGGGTGGGGTTAAGTTCCAAGGGAACTTGATGTCATCATAGAGCAGGAAAACACATTCAGCACACCAGGAGGAGTTTTAAGAAAGAAAAAGAAGCTGCTTCCCATCATTTTCAGGTGGGGCTGTACTCACAGACAAGCTGGGTGACTCTGTCCCTCCCCAAACCCCAACGTTGTCTTGTCTTTCATGTAGGGTACCAAGAGACACCTGGTGGTGTTTAACGGATGGTGGAATGTGGGTCCCAGGAGATTGGGAAACACCTATAGGGCCCTAGAGTAGAGCTCACCACGGCTCCCAGCTAGTCCTCCACTTTATTGCCCCACTGTTCTCTCTGGTGGGGAGGCACCCTCCCCTGAGGCGCAGCCCCTCCTTCCCTCTGTCGTCTTTCTGCACCAGGATGGACTCCAGTGCTCCCAGGCACAGGGCCTTCTGTCCCGTGCTCTCCCTTGGAAGCCCACAGCGTCTGAGCCTCCCCTGAAATCCCCCACACAGCCCACTTGCATCCTCCATTTCCTTGTGCTCCAAGTTCTAAGTCTGAGCCGTGTCCGGAAACAGCCCCAGGAACTCTGTGCTCCTGGGCCGTACCCCATTCCTCCAGGGCTTGTTTTTATCCAGAGTCTTAGATAGCTGAGATCAGGCACAGAATGGAACTTAATTTATAGGAGTATAGTAATGGTAGCCAGGACCCTGTTCTGGAATTTTGAAAGGCCTACATATCCTGCCACGACTATCAACCCATCATGTCTGCGCTTCTCAAAGATGAGTCTGGTTTTTCTGAGTTCCCTTCAACCTGTTTTTTCCCATCTAATGCCATCGAATCTTAAAGGCAAAGGCCGCACAGACTCTTTTCCTTTAACAAGGTTGCATGAAAAATTTAACTCTCATGATGGTCAAAGCCAGATGCTCTCCTGTATTAAATTTTACTATTGCAAGAAGCAATAAGATGGAACACAAGGGACCCAGCACAGAATGGAAGGCCTGGTCCATTACCTACATACTTCGGGAGGTCACCTGGCCTCTCAGAGTGCTGGGCCACCTGCATCTTAATGACCTCTCTGTTGAATGTGTTGTTTATAAAACTCTACTCATTTCAAACAATTCTGCAATGGCATTGAAAATGTTTAGACGAAAAAGTTATCAGTCAGTACTAGGTCCTGGTATCTGTAATCAAACAGGTGAACAAACATGGCAGAGGCTATCAGGACAGATGCTGCAACAGGACACTGAGAAGCAACAAGAAACAATAATGCTCATGTTGCAAAGTGTGGGTCTAACACTGGTTTGCAGGTATAAGGAACTTAAGCTGTGATTCCAATCAACGTACATCAAAGCTTCAAGCTAGCAAATACAACATAGGCTACTTCCACGCCAGTGTGTGTACAGGTATGTTAAGTGTGTGTGCCTATGTACGCATGTATCTGCGTGTGTACATATACACAGCCACACACTAACATAGCATATGCCACTAAAAATTTGGCCTTGCTTAAGAGTTGAGCGAGAACGTCTTGTGGCTTATTGGAAAATTCCTGGATTCATCTGTCTTTTCATATTCAATAGCATTACTGATCCCTGCTTTCCAATTTTAAATCATCTGAAGTGGGGCGAGCATATGCTAAAACAAATTTGTACTTTTTTATTCTAAGTGGAAAAATCCCTGAGTTGGGTTCTTGAAGAAAAGGTTTAGTCCCTGAGGGAGAACACAGTAAATGTGAGGAGAATGCCCTCCACTCTCCTGCTTCCTCCCCTGGCTTGCTCTGTGTCCGGGGGTCAAGCGTTGCAGGGGTCAAGCCTGCTAGGGGATGAGGTGTCACCAAGAGGTGCCAGCATCCTCATCCTCAGGCTGGATTCAGAGCCAATGAGAGAACAATTCACCAGGTGAAAAGACACGTTATTCCCAAATATCATGGGCACTTCACAATGCACTCAAAAAGAGAGAGAGAAAGAGAAGAGATCATCTAGAAATCTCTTCCCCCTTTTATTCTGATCCTACAGAAAACAAAACCCAAAAAAACCTCTCCAGATATCCAATTTTGGTACTTATTTTTTAACCAATTGGGAAAAAAACATAGCCATCTCTAACGGCAAAATAATTGCTTTCATGTCTTTTCTTAATTGTTCTCATTAATTTGTGGTGACCCTCAACATACAGTTATGTCTTCTCATCACCCTCAGCCCTGACTCTCAAAGACCAAGGCAGGTGAGGTGCATTAACACCCCAGCTGGCTTGCTGAGAAAAAGGTGGTCCATACAGTCACCAGACACCACCTAAGACCAGGGGGACAGGCACCAGGCCAAGGTGAGCACCGGCCCTGGGCGGGGGCCTCCCCGCGTGAGGCACCACTGCCCTGAGAAACAGCACTTGGAGGCCTGGAGATGGCCATTGAATTAATCCCATTAAAGAACCCCAGCTTAAGCCATGAGCCAAACCACGAGCCAAGAATCCTCTGTGTCTCCTAAGACACCCGGACATCCTCCTGTCACGGCTGCCCTGTGAATTCCATCAGCCTGGGCACAGGGCTGTCCCCAAAGCCCCATCAGCAGCAGGGAAAAAATGGAAATAGAAAACTGGGAAATCCTTCCAGGGCTGTGCATCTGAACACACAGGCAGGCCAGTGCTTTCAGACGACTGCTGTGATGAAGAAGTAAGACGCAGCTGTAGGAATTTCATTTTAGTATTCTAGTTGTTGTGTTTTGGGCAGTTAAGATTTTAGGCAAGATCTTCTAAAGCTGTGTAGATAGACAGATAGATAGATAGATAGATAGATGATAGATAGATATGTAGACACACACATAGACATAGATGCTATAGACACAGCTTCTCCTATCCTAGCCTGCTGCTGGCTCCCTCTCTGTGGACTTCATGGGTTGAACTCAGATTTTTCAGGGCCAAGAAGATGCCACCTGAGAATGGGGGAAAAGGGCTTCTCAGCTGCATGTGACAAGGACACCTGCCTCTGGATGTCCCACCCGCTGTCTGGAGCCACGCTGCCTCAGGACTGCAGTCTGGACCAGCTTATGTCTTTCACAACAGAGGCAGGTCAAGGACAGGCAATTTCCAGAGATCAGCAGGTATCCAAACCGAGGGCTCTCAGTCCTCCAGAACCCACACCCTAATTAACCATTGCCACACTTCTGCATGCTGAAGTATCACGCAAGAGAAGAGGAAAATTGTAGAGAAGCTCAGTACTTCTTTTCCATCATATAGATTGGGCCGCGTGCTCCTGGTCCCTGGGTTAGATCCATGAATACCAATGTGCTCTTCTAATTATTACCTCCTCCCCTGCTCAGGAGGGCTACCTGAGTCCTAGCTCAAGCCTGCAAGCCCTGACAGCATTTATTTCATGCCCAGTGAGGGCAGAGAACTGTCATAAAAGGAGACCAATTCAGTCACAGGATGCTAATGTAGGTGGAAATATTTCTTTACTGAGCAAATATCCTGTAGAATTCTTAAAAGAAGGTTTGATTTCTCTATTCTGAACCTATCAAGCTATACATAACATTAATCCTTATACAAACTCTTACACTGAATACAAATAATTTTAAGATTCCCATATTTACAAATCTTCTCCCCAGATGAAGTAAGATTGTATTTAAATTCTTTGGTTGGTGGTGATATAAGAACATGGTTGCCTTTTTATCGAAAAATTGGCTGTGGGAAAATGACCCCCAACTGAAGCTCTCACTACATGCATACCCCAAGTTGTCCTCCTGTGCTCTCTGAAGAGTTGGTGTGGGCTTCTGTCACACAACATCCCCAACCAGGTCTGCTTCCCTGAACTCTAGGGATGTCTCCCTTCTTTGCCCAGGCCCCAGCAAAAGCTACCTAGTGACAACCTTAAAACACTGGAAGGGAAATCAGCTTGTGCTGTTGATTTACTAGGCTTGGGCAAACTGCTCCGCGAATCTAGTGGTGTCTCCCAGGGTCTGTTTTAATGATCTGCCTGAGGTGAACTGAGCAGCGATTAACAGACAAGAGCCCTTCGGATGCTCTAAGTGGGGAATTACAGCGTCGCCAGGAGTGCGGGGCTGGTCTGCAGATCCGCCTTCACTCCCCAAACGCACCCACCCATGCAGAAGGTGGGCCCCCCAGGCAGAGGCCCCCTCTGCACCAGAGTCCCGCACACCTGGCCAGCCTTCTTGACCAGTCTTTCCCACCTGCTACTTCCCAGCCGGCTCACCTGGTCCTCAGTGGGCACCTCCTGTAGGCAGAGTCTGCTCTGTCTGCCAGGAGCGTCTCAGCGTGCCCATGCCTTGCAGGGATGCTTGTGAGAGAGGGAGGGGAAAGCCAGGTCCTAGACACACACGGCCCCTTCGCCTACTTGTTTAGCAACAGCAAAGTCCTCTTGGAGCTTCAGCACAAGCTTTTTCAAAAAAATGTTTTGGTGTGCCCTGCTTCCCCCAAATCACAAAGTAGCTGGGAACGCTGGCACAGGTGAAACGAGGGAGCTGTGAAGACAGAGGCCTGCATGCACAGGCACCCCGCCAAAGGCGCTGTGTCCTATTGATAAGGCCAGGGCACCCTTTAAAAATAGGAATGGGGGCGGCGGAGTTGACACCCAGCAGCACAGCTTGGTGGCCCAGGCAGGCAGCCACAGCCACAGCAGACACCAAAGCATCCAAGGAACACACACACACACACACACACACACACACGCACGCACAACCAGGCATTACCTGATCCTGCTGTTGCACGGATTTCCCCGAGGCGCTGGGCTCCTTGGCAGTGGTCATGGTCTGTCGCTCTGTCCCGGGCACGCGCGGCCGCCCCAGGACCAGCTGGGTCTGACAGTGAGTTGGGAGCCACCAGCCTCAGCAAGCAGGGAGAGGGGAAGGAGTGCAGGGCTAGTCCATACTTCTGAAATCTCCAAGGGCTATTTTGGGGCGCGTGGGGGAGGGCGCTGGGGTGGACCAGCCTAGTTTGCTCTTGCAATGCCAACAGCAGAGAGGCTGGGAAGCGGGAAGATGCCTCCACGGCTTCGCGGGGCTTCTCCAATTAGCTACAGCCTCTGCAATCGCCACAGAAACAATAACTGCTTAGCAACCGGCAGCGGGCGGCTGGGTGCGGGAAGTGCCCGGGCGATGAGAGCTGCCTCCTGCCGCCTCCCGGCCGCGCACGGCGCATGCTCAGGCCGTGCTCCGGCTGGGGCGGGGGACAGCGGAGGGGACCGTTCGGGGGACGCTGGCGGGCCGGGAGGACTCGCGCCCACGCACCTGGGGCTCGACCCTGCCCGAGCCCAGGAAGTCGACCCCGCGTTCCGGGCCCCCAACTCACGCCTGAGCAGTAGCGCGCAGGGGCACCGGGTGGGGGCAGCCTTTGTTGTTCCTGCTGCAAAGTGTGGGGTGCATTTGGGAAGGCCTGGGTCTGCGCGGCTCCTGGCAGGACTTGCTTTTCTTGCGCCCAGTGGGTGTGCAGGAGCGCAGGCCCTTGCGATCTTGACCTTTATTTTCCTGACAAATGAAAAAACTTAGGTTCCATCTTTAGAGTCAACGAATCTGTGTTTCTCTAAGAAATTCGATCAGGACCTCAGGATGTCTTCTGACTAAAACAGAGGAAAGGGGGAGAACCCCGCCTGGGCGGTGACGCTGCCACATCCCGTGCCAAGGAGTGAGCAGGCGGCAGGTGGCCGGAGGCTCCGTGCTCCTGGCTCTGTTTCTGGCACCTGAGCGCAGGTTCAGGTGAGATACGCGTGAGGGGAACTCCAGGGAGGGCAGCGTCAGCCTACAGGTTGCAGGTGGGACTGTCTCCTGGTCCTGCAGGGATGGGGCAGGCTGCCCAGAGCACCCACTGTGTCACAGTGCCTCTGCGGCTCCTGCTCTGGAACCTCTTCTGCTGACGGGCATTCACTGACCACGGACAGCCTGGCCGTCTGTCTGCACACAGGTCACTAACAAGTCACTCAGGCCAGGGCCTGAATTGATTGGTGTGTTCTTCGCGCCTGTGTGAAGCCCAGTGTGGTTCTAAACAAAGACGCAAAATGGATCTGTGTCCCTTTAAAGGTACTTGAGAGAAGGCTCCTCAGGGTTCCGCTCCAGGCCAGTGCCCTCCAGGCCCTCCACGTTACGGAAACAGAGAACCTGGCCGAATGCAAGGCATTGTGTCTGTCTTCGGAGGCGCCCAAGGAATGGAAATCATAGCAGAGGGGCCACCACCTCCGCCACAGCCTGCACCTAAGTCTGCTCTCAGTGTTCACTTGGCACAGGTTCTCAGAGGTCTGGACGGGCAGCTGGGAGCTCGCATGGTTTGGCCAAGAGTGTAAGAAAGAAAATGCCATGCAAAACCCCTGCCACCCTGGAAAGGCTTGTGTCTCACCCTGCTGCATTGGGTTCAACTTCCTGCAGGACTAGAGGTTCAGGGGTGGTCCTGGCAGGGCTGTGGGCCCTGGTTCACTCATCTCCTTCCCCTGCCTGCTAAGATGCCTAGAACCCAAGTGGTCGTCAGTACTGGGTGAGGGGCAGGTGCCAGGCCAGGGTGGCAGCTCTTGGGGGCTTCACAACTCACTATCTTGTATGTGGAAGGTGCTTGGGACCACCTTGGCCTCATTGCTGGCCGCTGTGGCATGAGGTCACTAAGAAAGCCTGCCACTGAGGCCAAGGGGCAAAGGGGACAGAGACTGAAAAAGGAGGGCTGGGCGGCGAGGTGAGCCGCCGTGTCCCCGCACACCTGACACACAGCGGACCTGGCCCAGTGTTCCTGCAGAGGCTGCCTCAGCACTGCCCAGGCCCTGGGATTCCTCTTCAGTTCAGAGCTCCAGGCGGGGTCAAATCTGGGGCTGCCGTCCGCTGCCAGCTCCGAAGAGATCCACTGCGGGCTCGCTGAGGGAGCCACTGGTGTCCCAGAGCCGGGACGGTACCTGGGAGGCTCAGGTGTGGAGGGAGTGCGGTCTCCTGCACGGTCACAGGTCCCTGGTCTAACCATGCAGTGGTGGCGCAGGATGCGCAGTTGTCTACGGCGGGGGGTACAAGAAACCCCTTCCCATCTTACTGTTCAATAAAAAGCTTAAAATATTGTTTCACACAAAATAGATGCAGATTTAATACAAAATCTTTCCCTGCATGTGAGATCATGCAAGGCACTTCCGAGGGAGGTCCACTGGGGCTCATAGCTCCTTAGAGTCTGTCTGGCTAGTCCCTGGGCTCCCCACACCCTACACGAATCAGCTCTGTTATCAGAGCCATGAGGTGGGGATGTCTGGAGGTCACTGGTAGAGGCCTGGCCAGGTGGTTCCACCCACAACCTTTCCCTGGGGTTTCCAGGCCTCCGGTCCCCAGCATTTCTGTACACTTGACCCTGTAAAAGGCAAAGGGGCAGGAAGTCTTGCTTTGTGTCCTCATCAGAGGAGCTGGAGGGTGTCCTGTCAAGTGCAACAAGCCAGGGAGAGGACAAAGCCTGCCCTTGTAGGCGGTGTCCAGAGGCCAGGCTCTAGGAAGCAGCAGGGCAGAGGGTGACAGGGGCTGGAGGCAGGGAGGGTGCGGGCTTGCCCTGACCAGGCACAAGGTCTCAATTCTGCCAGCTGAACAAGTTCGAGAGATCTACTCGACAGCACTGAGCCTGCAGCAAATGCAGCCGGAACTGCACTGTATGGTTAAAAATCGGTTAGCAGGGCAGGTCTACAGGAGTGTTATCTCCTCAGTGAAATTAAGAAGGATCACCTTTTAGTCCTATTTTAAAATTAGTCAGTGTCCCTCCAGAGGGCATATATTGTGCTTCAGCTTATCCTCCCCAACTCAAGATGTCTCTCGCTGATGTTGGACTCCATGTTCCTGTGAGCTATCAGCATCATCATCCAAGAGGCACTCATCAAAGGAAAGGTTTGCAAAGGGCAAATACAGGACACATTGCCCCCAAGCTTGTGTAGATGAATGTTTAAAAAAAAAGAACATATAGCTACATTTCTGAAAAGCAGCATGTATAAATGTCATAACTATGAGGTATGATTGAAACATACAGTGAGTATAAAAAGCCATAGTAAAAGATACATTGCCGTTAACTCCAGTCAAAATCTTGCCCCTCACTTTTTTTTATTTTAAACAGAATAATACAAGAAAATCAACAGCAAAATACCAACAACATAAACGAAAACAAAACAAAGCAAAAACAATAAAAATGATACAGGGTCTCAGAACAAAATGATAGGAATTATCGGTGGTTGCTATACTAGTTATTGTTATCTTCAACGAAGTTGCTCAGATTGGCAGAGGTAAGAATGCAAGATGGATCAAACCACTACAGAGAATAAAAAGTAAAAACAAAACAAAATCCATTAGAAATGACACAGAGCATCCCTAGACAGGACGGTAGAACTCCTACCATCTTGCCCCTCGCTTTGAACACACCTATCCTATCATTCTTGCCACTTTATGGACCAGATCTGGAAGTTCTCTTTGCTGGATGTATGTAGGAGCTATGATAAGAATACAGTGACTGTTGCTGCTACGTGCCTTCCAGCGGAAAGACGGCCTCATAAAAGCATGCTGCGGTGTCCTCATCCAGTTTATTCCCTGGGTCTGGCATCGCATGCAAATTCTGGCTTTTCCCCCAAGGTCAAAATGAGCATAAAAGGAAAACCTTTTGGACCAATGGAGGACATCAAAGCGGCCAAGACAGCACAACTGAAGACATTCAGGAAAGAAGACTTGCAGAGCTGCCTCAGAAAGTGGCAAGCGTGATGGGACAAGTGTGGAGAACATGAGAAGAATTCTGAGGGGGATGAACTGGGACGTGTCTCTCACCATAATAAAAGTATGAAGATTTAAACACCCGCTGTATTTTTTCATCACAGCCATACGGTTTCTTGGAGCTTGAGTGAATGCGGCCGGGGGGGGGGGGGGGCAGTGATATGGATCAGGGCATCATCTGCCTGCCGCTCCCAAGGTCCTGCCCCAGGAGCGTGGAACTGCCGTGGCGCATGCTTAGGGAAGGGGTGAGGGTGCTGACCGCCTCAAAGAAGATGGTAGGAGTTACAGGGCTACCTGCCTGTGTGCCAAGTGCTCCGCATCTAGCGCGGATGTAGGGAATCCTGAAAGTGTTCGGTCTGCCAAATTCGTACCAACTGCCACTTAGAGGAAGTGCTCTCAGAGAGCTGTTTGAATAAGTAAGCAATGTGGCGTCTTCCATTACACGTCACATACAAAGGGTTTTCCGCTCTCCCTTTTCTGCAGGACGCCTGCCTTGCTATCTGCAACCCCTAGGAGTTGAGCCAACACCACGACAGTGTTGCAGCCAAGGCCATCCATCTTGCTGGGGTCCCCACACCCCAGGCTTGGCTTGGCCTGAGCCAAAACTCCCAGGCTCGGTGTTCAGCTCTGTGTTCATTGAGAAACTGTGACAGTGAGCTGCTTGCTTTGTGTATAAGATCAGCAAATCTGCCGTCACCCCTGCAGGCCAGTAGGAGAGGGAAACCTGCAAAGCCGGGCCTTGGGTCCTGCCTTAGGGGCCCAAGACCATAGAGGGAACGAAGGACAGAGGCCACCGGGCATCCATCCTCATGGGAAAGTGTGTGGAAGAAAAGGATCGCACAGCAAGCAATGCCCAGCAGCCTTCGAAGCCACAAATTCTGTGCACATAAAGGGTATGAGTGGACTGGAAGTCCAGGGCTTAAGGGAGAAAATGAGAAACACAACTACATATAAGTGAGTGCATATGCACACAAAACACGTCTACCATCTCAAACCATTTAAGACACAAACCTATGCATTCATATACAATATACATTTTGCAAAAATACAAACAAAAGATAGCTGACAACCACACTGTACTGTGTGCTGGTGGTAGGGAGGGGAAGGGGCGACAAAAAGGATAAGGAGGTGGAAGGAGGGAGGAAGAGCAAGGAAGGAAATGAATGAATGAAAGGAGGCGTGCTCCTTGCTTGAACATGTGAACCCCCTTCTCCAAACCTGCGTGAGGCTAGAGGAAGTCAGCGTAAACACTACCACTGGTCCTGTCCTCTTTAACCCTTATGGCGGCACCAGGAAGCAGCTGTTGTCATCGGTCATCTATGCGTAAGTAGGAGGGGCGCAGAGGGGTGGACGGTTGACCCCATCACCCAGCTCCTGATGCAGATCCGACCCGCACTCCCCGCAGCACACAGCACACTGCGCTCTTTGGATAAAGTGCTCCCTAAATGACCTTGTGGCTCAGAATTCCACCTTGTGAGTCCAGGTAGATTTGCCAGGGTTGACAATTGGCTGTCTAAAGCATGCTGTTCTTCAAAAGGGTTTGAAACCCACTCACATCCACGTCTACACCCCAGCTTTTGGATGGCAGCTTCCATTCAACATGAGGGGGAGCGAGTGCGTACTAACGATGTGGTGCTGTTGTGAGCGCTGAGTTATAAACTGCCCGGTTTCAGCCCGGGGCAGTGTAGTTTCCTTCACGTTGTTCTGCTTCTCCTGCCTGGCCCTGAGCCAGCTCACCGTTTTGGGGACACAGACAGGGCAGCGGTCCGTGGTGCCCGGGCGGTCTGCACTGGCTCAGCCATCAATCCTTGGGCTCCCCATGCCGCCAGATGACCTTGGCACCAGCAGCACGACAGATGTCTTGTTTATGATTTTTAATGGCCCTCGCTGATGTGCCCGGGACTGTTCGATCAGCCCTTGTTTGGTGCTCTCTGTGGAACAGGTTCTCGTGTTGTTTGGGGACACATGTCACGGGGTAGCCCAAGGGTCTCCACAGCCATGCTGGGTTCAAGGGCATCTCAGGAAAGACGTCCCAGAGGAGTGCCTCCTGGACCACACCTGATGCTCATGGAGGGGACTGAGACCCGGAAGGCTGTCGGTGGACAACAAGACGGCATCTCAGGTGTGAGGTCCCCAGCTTTTGTGCTCTCACCCTTCACTCCCAGCACACAATCACTGAGCAGATGAAAGCCGGAAGTTCCCAGTGAAGGCTCTGCCGATGCAGCCCCTGTTGCCCAACTTTGCAGACTGCATCTGATTTGGCTTTGGGGATTAGTGCCAATGACCTTCAGACGGGCTACTTAACACCAAAGATACAGGGATGTAGTAGAAATCTAAAGCACGGAGCAGTTTCTCCAGGAAGCCACTGTGAAAAATAAAAGCACTTAACAAAATGTTTAAGAAATGTCATCTTCCCACCAAGGTCTCTAACACCAGCTCCATGCCTAACTCCTTCCCTATGGTGGGCTCCTATGCACTCTTTAATGCCCAACTCAAATATAACCTTCAACCTTCAGCCCCCACAGGCCTGGCCCTTGCCTCACTCTTTTCCCATCACACTTTCATGTTCCCTGCAGTGTCACCTCTCTGCCTGGAGTCCTGGCCCCTTTGCCCTTCATTAAAGGCAGAAGCTTTAAGCCAGAATAATTTCTTGTGAGTGAATGGGGGGGTTGCTTTCACTTGTGGCTGTGTGGACAGTGCAGGGTCCAGGTCCGATTGCCTTAGAGAACAGTGCCAGGGTTAAATGAGAGAGACCAAAGCCATGGGTGAGGACCCAGCAATGGCCCTGCTTCCCTCTGGCCTGAGATATGCACCGCACAAGGCTTCCTCACCTGTGCACCCCCAGGACTCAGCATTCAGAAGGAGCAGAGTGAGCAGTGTGTGGGGAGAGGGCTGCAGCCCTGAGCACTGCGGGGTCTGGGGTCAAAAGGCAGGTGCGTCCCCCATGCGTCTCTCCAGGGGAGGTCGGGACCAGGACTTTCCTTTGAGGCCTCACTCTAAGAAGAAATTCAAGGAGAATCACAACACTGAATTCCTCACAGGCCCAAATGGGGAGCCCCGCAGCGCCAAATGCACACAGTCTCCAAATAGCCTAGAGCGGTCAGGGTGGGCTAGAAAACGTGCCTGCAGGTGGTCTCGGGACAGTGGAGACACAACAGGAAAGGGCACCTCTATGGTAGGAACTCTGCCCCTCCCACTTCGTCATGCTGCGGCAGGGAGCCCCGCTTGCAGGCTCCGACATGAGGAGGTTTGGAGGATGGGCGTTGCCAGAACTTGGGGCTCCCACCCTACCAGCTGCAACTGCAGCCCACAGCCTGGCCTCCGCTGCTGCCTCTTTGGACTGAGTCACAGAGCTGCAGACCCAGGGGGCCCCTGTGGGACAGGCACTTCTGAAAGGAGAAAGGATGAGGAGGGAGGAGGTGGAAATGCCTTCCAACCTCAAAGGGAGGCCCCCAAGGAGGAGGGACCTCACCAATCCACAGGCAGAGGTGTAAGTCACACACGGCTTATGTCTTTAAGAGTCTTTCTGGATGAAAATTAGAACAAAGTGAAAGTCCTTAGAAATGGGAGCCCAGCCTCTCAATTAAAAAAGTATGCGTCTGGTGTGGAAAAATGGGTAAGAGACAGGATGGGGAGGCAGAAGCTCTACCAGCCCCCAAGAAACAAAGAAGACAGCTATTAGCAGGAAGCACAGGCGAAGCCAGCGAAGACAATCACCCTTCCGAGACAATAAACAAGGTGAGATTTATACTGAGAAATTCCCTTACTCTTCCCCTTACTGCATCAAAGCAGCATTAAAAGAGAGTAGAATAAAATAGAAAGTACCAGTGACGTAGCTCTTCATCCAGGTGTTATTTTTGCGAAAATTTTTGGAATGAGATCACCCATGAAATGCTAGAAAGGGTTGTGCTATGAAGTGTGGTCAAAATATATGGTGAACGCTTGAATTTTAAAAATATATAGTAAAGGCACAGTGCCACAAGTCCCCCTCAAGATCCTCCTCCTGACTTTGCACACGCTCATCAGATCATTTTTGCCACTTTCTGAACCTCTTTCTTGAGAGTCTTTAGTTGTGCAGTCCTGGCTGTCTTGATGTCCAGAACTGACTCAAAATGTGACTTTTCCTGGTCATTTTTACTTTGGGGAAGAGCCAGAAGCCTCACGGTGCCAGGTCTAGTGAATAAAACGGATGAGGACACATGGTGATATTTTTATTTGATAGAAAGTTCTATAAACAGTTGATCGAGAAATATGGTGACTGTTTAAATGAAAACATTTGTCACAGGAAAGGACACATGGCCATAAATCCCCCTCAAGATCTCCAAAACATTTTCCTTCACTTTGAGCACACTGCTCCCACCATTCTTGGAAATGTGTTTTTACCTGTAATAATTTATTTTTTTTTTAAATTTAAACACTCAGTGCATCTTCTATCATCCTTGTAAGTTCTATAATTTGGTCTCATTCATGAAACAATGGGTTGCAGAGGAGTTGACACAGGCAGAAGTCACCCCACATGTCCTTAGGAACCAACACTGAGAGCCACGTATGGATCAAATCAGCACGGGTACTGAAGGGCTAACCTGAGGAAATCTAGGAAAGTCACTTCCAGACTTCTGAGAAAGACCTGGGCTTGGCGACTCTTCACACTGGAGCACTCAGGAGGGGGCCTTCCTTCTCTGGAGGGTTTGTGTTCTCATGGAAATACCTGAAAGGTCAAGCTCAATTCCTCTGGGCAGAACCCAGAGGTGTCTCCCTCCTAGGACAAGATTAAGATAGTGACACCGGGGAACCTGTGGCATAAAGTCAGCAGGAAAGTGTGAGGTGGGACAATCTTCTTTTCCCTCTGCGGGACTCCAGGGGAGGAAACAGGACTCTGCTGGTTGTTCATGGCTAGCCGGAGGGTGAGAGATCAGGAGGGAGAGGCCAGGCTCCAGGAAGAGCTATCAAGGCAGCAGAGACAGCTGAGGACACTCCAGAGGGTCAGGGAAGAAAAACTCACGGGAACTGGTTGAAAGGAAGAACCGGAGCATGGTGGTACACACCCGTAATCCCAGCATTTGTGAAGCTGGAGCAGGAGAATTTTAAGTTTGAGCCCAGCCAGGGTAAATCAGTGACTTAGTGAGACCCTGTCTCAAACCTTAAAAGAATAAATAAAAAGGCTGGAGATGTGGCTCAGTGCGAAGGCCTTAGGTTCTACATTCAGTATTAAAAAAAAAATAAAAAGAAGAAAAGAAGGCAGGAAGGAAGAAATGAAAGAAGGAATGAGAAAAAAGAGAGACAGAGAAAGAAGAGAGGAAAAGAAAGGGATAGCTCACTATGGTGAGGGAGATAGGGAGTAATCAGCTGGCTCTGCAGTGGCCCCAGCTTCTAGGGACACCCCATTCCCATTTCCAGGTGGCTGTGTCCTTACAATAGCTGCTTTCGTTCAGAGACCGCTGGATTGCAGCATTTTCCTGCAAAGTAAAATGGACCAAAGTAAAGTGGTGCTGGCCCACATCTAGAATGGATATAAACCGGGAGCCTACTTTTCACACTAAGGTGAAAGCTGCTTTCTGATCTCCTGCTGGTCGTGGGAAGGAGCAGGGGAAGGTCCCCACAGGGACCTGTGCTCACAGATGCCCAGTGCTCCTCTCCACCTCAGCGACCCCTCATCCTGGGATCAGGTGGAATTCCTACAGGATTTGGGGGCTGAGAGAGGTTACCTATGAGCTAGTTCAGGTCCCCAAGACTATTATTTTCCAGTGTTCTGAGCGTCTGACGCCATCCCCAAACAAGAGATTATTTCTGCTTTCCTGATTGGTCACCTCCATTTCTCTCTCCTTTATTCCCATTTCCTGAGCATCTGTTACCCACCAGGTATACTCTCTAGACAGGGCCACACAAACCCAACCCCTGACCTCGAGAGGCCCCAGGTTTAATGGGAAAACAAACCAGGCAATGAGACAGCAGCCTCGGTGAGCGCACAGGCAGATGTGTGCACAAAGCTGCCTACCGGAGCTAGAAAGCCGTGTGACAGTGACACAGGCTGCTCAGGCCTGGCACCATGCCCTGGAGCCCCTACGTGAATGGGGGCTGTGGCATAGACCGTGGAGGCAACTGTTCATTATGGCAGAAACTCTTCCCTGCAGACCATGGGAAAATTTTAGACAATAGAATGTCACAAGTGGGTCTTGCCATTTGGACAGGTCTTCTTTCAGAGTATAGAAAATGGAGTGGGGGGAAAAGGATAGTTTAGGACGTTGGGGAGTAATTCAAGGAAGAAAGGAGAAGTGCCTAAAGTACGACAGTAGACATGGCTAAAAAAGAGAAATTAAAAATTGAACCAGGGTGCACCCAAGAGGAGGCAGCGCCAAGCAAGGCTGCATCTGTGCGCTTTGGGTGTGCTTGGTTGCGCCAACACCAGTAACTCTCCTGAAGGCCGGGGACAAGATGCTGGCAACGTCAGAGCCGTCCGTCACTTATTTTTCCCTTTCATTTCGTTCGCCGCTCTGCAGCAGTGCCCTGGCCCAGGGAGAACGTGGTATTTTGTAAGGACAGGAGCACAGCTCAGCGATCACAGCTCGGTTATTCCTCCACATCCTGCCCCACCTGGCCGCTCCATCCCAAGCGATGTTGAATTTTCTCCCAATCATCCTATTTCAGCCGCCAGCTCCTGGGACGCTTATGTTAAGTAACTCGGCCATCCGGGCACTTGGGGTTGAGGCTGGGCCGGGATTCAGACGTCCAGGTTGAGATTCAGGCTCGGCACTCACACTGGGCTGTGGGCTGTGGGGGCGCTGGGTGAGACCAAGGGTGTGCGCAGGAGTGCTACAGCAGTCACACAGCTGGGGATGCGCGAACAGCCGGCCCCCTGGGGTTCTACCATGGGGTCTGCTATTTCCCCGGGAGCCTGTGGTCGGAGGGGTCACCTCCCTTTCCTGGCTCCTGTTTTATGGCCCTTCTCTGGCTTCCACTGGGGCAGGGACCGATCAGCCTTGCTCCCCGCTATGTTCCTAGCTGCACCTGAACTTAGCCTGCTCTGCGCTCCCCAAAGATGAGTAGTCGCTGAAGACACCAGAGGACTGAACTACTCAGCACACCCTGCATCTGTCACCCTTGGGCCTTGCGGGGTCCAGGCTGGGCTCGGATGGGGAGGGCTCTGCAACTGGCCCGGTCTGGTCCACTTGCACCTTCATGGCCACAGTTCTGTAGCTGAAAATGGTGGCTGACTTGTATTAGGTGCTCAATAAACATCAGTGGAGGTATTCCTTGTCCAGAGCCTTTCTTTCTCACCACTTACAAAAGTAAACTGCAGAGAAGCACCCTGCAGATCACTTTCTCTGCACGAACTGCGGTTTCCTAAGTAGATGATGACTCATAAAATGCTGTATCTATCACAGCTCTTCACAGCTGTTTTAAGAAGTAGGCACAGCACCCGTCATCTCTCTTATCCTAAAGATGAACTGCTTGTACGGAGAGGTCACACCCGACGCCTAAGGTCACACAGTTAGTTAACAGCGCAGCCTGCTAACCCAGAGTCCTCCAGACACTGCTGCCTCCTTCCAGTGGGGATTTTGGCGGCCAAGGCGTCTTTGCGGACTCTCCCACACCCCCACAGAGAAGGTGAGGTGGGGGCCTGATTCCCTCCGCCAGGTGGGGACAGCCACATCCACTTCCCTCCTCCAGGTCCAAACGTCACCACTGGCCTATAAGTCTGTCCTTGATGTTCTTGTTCCCCGCTGTCCACCACCCTGGTCTCCAGGGCACTGTTGAGTGACAGGGAACGAATCTCCTGTTGGACACCTCTACAGGAAGTGACTCAGAAGCCAGAAGCAGCCTCACTGTGGTGAGTTTGGACAGGTGTGGGCACCAGCAATAAGACCAAGTCTTCTCGGTCTGCCTGGTGGCTAGGGCCCCACACTGCAGGAGACACTGGACGTTCGTAAACCTCTAGGCAAAAGTGGCTCTGCCCCTTTTCACCAGACTTATTTTCTGTAGAGGAAAAGCTCTATTGTGTAATGGCCAATGCTCCAGAAATCTGCAGGGACCCATGAGATGGGTCCTGTCCCATCGCCTGCAATGTCCTCCATCGGCTGGGGACACAGATGCCAGACATCCCAGGAGAACCTTCCATGTGAGATGCAGGGCTCACCCTCCTCCAGGTACAGGGGTAACCCTGTGTCATCAGGACGGTGGGAGTGACAAGTGTCCTCCTGCAGGCCCTGGCGTCCAGCTCTGGAGTGTGGCCGAGCTGTGGTCTCTGCCAGCCAAGCCGATGGGCGCCACAGCCTGCTCCTGTCCCTGTCCATCCCTTGGCCCTGAGTTTATGGTTTTTCTTCTCCTTGGGACAGAATTCTTGGGAAATAGCAATTGCCGAGGATGGGAGAGTGAGACGCGTCAACTGCAAGATGGACAATGTGACATTACGTAGGCCAGTGGCATCAGCACTTAGTAGGGGTTTCCTGCATCGAGCAAGGCTGGTCAGGCCCCATGGTGACCCAGCCCACTGCATAGCCCCTGTGTATCCTGTGGTCACACAGGCAGGCCTGTCACCCCAAACGGCAAGCCACTGGCTTTTCCCTGGTCATTTCCTCTTCTTTCCTTGTCGCTAGATCACTTGTTTCCTTCCCGGTGAATCCCCCCGACTCCTTGCAGCCCAAGTGCTATTCCCAGTGCCAGGGATCCGGGATCCCCATCTACCCTTTCCCAGCACGTGGCACACAGCCAGGAAATACCACGCCGATCAAGAGCATGCGTGGTTATAACACAAAGTTGCAGAATTAGCTTATTTTCTTCCAGGTGTGATTCAGTATGACAGGAGAAAAAAGATTACAAATGATTCTCAGGAAAGCAAGGAGAAGTCAGCTCACCAGCGTGGCTTCTCCTCTGCCTTATCACCGGTTTGTCAGAATGAAAAACGCACCCGGGTTTTCTTATAAAAAGTGGAGTATTTATCTCTTTACACTCTGTCTTTTCCATATTCTAAACTCATCATGAGTCTCCATGTATTTAATAAATGCACAGCTGTGGAAGTCAGTTTTGAAATTAAAATGGGATCCCTCTGCTTTGTGATAGCGAGACGTTTTGCTGTGGGAAATGCAAAACCTATCACACCTAACCCTTCCCTCAGCTGACAATATTCCCTATGATGCCTATTGCGGCCACTCGTATTTTTCAACCATTTATTCATAGGAACTTAGCTCTAGCTGTGTTTTCATAATTTAACAAAAGTTGTCATTTCAGTGACACATGACAGTTCAGGGGCAGTGCATACCCTCATAATACTGTGCAAAAATCACTACTGTCTATTCTCAACTTTTTCTTTCAAACACAAATTTTGTATCCTTTAAACAATAACTCTCCGTCTCCTCCCTGCTCCAGTCCCTAGTAACTTCTAATCTACCTTCTGTCTCTATGAATTTGTCTCTGTGAATCTGTCTCTATGAATTTGCCTGTTCTAGAAATTTCACAGAAGTGGACTCATAATATTTATTGGGTCTCCAGGGCTATAATGCTTTCAACCTGCATCCATGTTGTAACACGAATCAAAAGTCTGTTCGTCCACTGATGGGCCTGTGAGTTGTTTCCACGTTTGCCTGATGTTAATGATGCTTCAGTGAACATCAGTGTGTAAGTCTCTGGGCCCTGTTTTCAATGCTGTTGGGTTCTTTACTATTTTTAATTTTAGAAATGCAATGAACTACTTGAGATTTGTAGGGCTCCCTTACTCCTGCAGGTTGTTCATGGCTCTGGTACTGTCTAGTGATAATCACTGTCGTGGGCTTTAAATTAGCCCACAGGTGCCTCACAGTCCCCAGGGCCAAGAGCTGAAATATACCTTGAAGCAAACAGAGCTCCTTCCTCCGCAGTCGAATGACAAGATGAGGCGGTTCCTCTAGGCTCGGCAGCCTCCCTTGTCAATCAGGAATAACTCTTGCCACGGAGACTTATGTAACAGGCACAACGTGAGGACTTGGAAAACAGTCTGAAAAGTGCCGCACCATCCGGAGCAGGTTGTGCAAGCTTTGCACCCTGAAAGAGCTGCCTCATGCCACATGCCTGCAAAGAGGGATGGGACGGCTGGGGCAGAGTCAGGTTAGGGGTCCCGGCAGCCAGTGAGAAATTCCTGTCCCCAGCCCACAGACATAGCACTGCTACTGCCTGCGGTTAAGACTGCACCCTCGGCCATCCAAGAGTCACCGCACAAGGTCTCCAGGACATCCACAATGCTCACATTCACCCACGCAGGCAGGGTCCCCAGCGTGGTCCTCAACACTAGCTTCCCATGCACCTTCTGCTAAACGGATCCACAGGAAAGATGATTGATGCTCCCTGTTATTCTATTACCGTTTGCCTCAAATGCAGAGGAGCTGTGTCGAAGAAAGGAGCCATGTTTGAATGCTGGTTGATCCGCACAGCTGTGAATGTGGCTTTGCTTTTGTAAACTGTTGGTGGAGACTACAGTGGCGGGGCAATGGCTGAACTAACCATACTGTAGTCAGGGCATCCTGAGAGCGACTTGTGTGCTAACTCACTCATCCTTAAAACAGCCCTATGAAGTATTACGACCCTCACTTTACAATTGGGATAACGGAGGCAGAGAAAGTTGAAATACCTTGCTCAAGACAACACAGCAGTGTCCAGCCCAGGGGTTTAGCAGACTTGCGCTCAACTGCTGTCTTCCATTCTGCCTTTCTAGTGAGTGAAAGACGGCAGCACAGAGGGGTGGGCAGTGTCACGGGGACCAGTGGGCACAGCACAGATGGGAACCAGGTCCCAACCAAGAGAGCTTGCTCCAAATGTCACCTGGTGCTTCATGGTGGGGCAAGGACTGCGGAAGGATGCCAGGCATCCCCACCAGCAGAGCAGTGCCCCAGCTGCCCTGAGACCCCAGTGAGTCACAGTGGGTGTTCTGGTCCTGGACTTATCTGCCCCCTGGCCCAGGATGTCCCAGGAACTCTTGGCATTTGGATGTGGCTCCCAAGAGTCTCAGCTGTCTATGACTTCCTGTTGTCCATCACTCATCCGTGATTATGTCTAGACAGTCGCCTGCCCAGACGCCATATACCCAGCTTTGAGTTCCATCTGTTTTGTGGAGCCAGGCAGGGAACTACCTTTTTGCGGGGCAGGCTGTCTATAATGTCATGGTTCTCCTGAGGCCACTGAGAGCAGGGAGGAGAAAGGACCCTGAGAGGAAGATATCAGCTCTCAGAATTACACAGGGGGCTGCAGACCAATATGTAGGGTAGCTGCCTCCGCTTCATACCACATGCTGTTTAAGAAGTCTTTACCGAGACCCCCAAGGACACACGTGCTGGGGGACAGCCAGTCCTGAGAAGCACAGCAATCAGGCACGATGATTGGATTGGACACCCGAGGGAGAATTTACTTGGCAAATGCTGCCACCACCAATGAGAAGGACAGATGGAAGCCTTCTTCCTAGGGTTGCACGCAGGCCCAGGATGGGGATAAGAAGGCAAGGTTATAAATGCTCCAGAGCTGCTCTGGCAGATGAGGCACGAAAGGTGCGGAAGGTGAAGTCATTAAGATAAAGTCACAGGTGCTGTGTCTCCAGGCTGCGCCTGCAGAGCCCTACTCATCTGTCTCCCTGGGGTGGATTCGATGGAGGCCAAGGTGCTCCGTGTGCCCCTTCCGGTGTCAGCGTGCTGCAGCAGAGAAGGGCCAAATTCATGAATATGCAGAGGGACTTCAAAAGCGAGGTCACTGGTGCTCACGGGCTCTGAGGCCAGCCGCTCTCTGGTGGCCCACTTTGCCCCAGTCCTACCCAAACACAAATGGCACACTTACTCCAGATATGGACATTGCAACAAGAAGTACATTTAGCATGGCATCTTTGACCTCATGGTGCATTCTCTGCCAGGTGGTGGAGAGAAGTCTTTGTACTTCATGGAGGAACTAAGTTCCTAAAATCTCAGTCCCAGGTTATGTGACTTCCGCTAGCACCATTTGGGTCTTGGCACCTGGGGTGACAGACAGATAAGAGACAAGAGCATGGCTCATCCACCATCAATCACCATTCCAAGGTGGGACATCACAGCAAAGGGAGAGCCTGGGTCACCTCCTGGGGCAGCCAGCCACTCAGAGGTAAGAGTTCAGTATGCTCCAAGCTGTGTTCCTGTGACTTAATAACTAGATGTCTCTACTACTTGCTAGGCAGGTCAAGTTTCTCAATCTGCCTCAGTGTCCTCCTGTGTCACCATGAGATGACAACTGTACTTATCCTTAGACTGGCTGTGAGGATAACATACCTTAATGCAGTTGGCTTTTGGCTTTGGTAGGGCCAGGTCCCAGTATACCCATGGTCAGATGAAAGTGTCCTAAGCCCAATAGCTCTGCTGCCCCGACACTACTGCACACTCTGGCTTAGCATTACAGAGCTATAAATGGCCCTGTTCACCCTTTGGATCAGGAGGACCCTGGGGACCACAGTTTGTTGCTGACCCCAGCATCCTGAGAGAGAAGCTTACCTGGTAAAAGATCCCAATTCAAAACAACTACTATGGAAATTCCTCAAGAAACCAAAACTAGAAATTCCATTTCAGCTACATCCCTTCTAGGTATATTCCTGAGAGAGATAAAGACATCATATTACAGTGATCCATTGCACACCCTGGTTTACCGCAGCACAACTCATCATAGCTACATCTGGGAAGCAGCCTGCATGACCATCAACAGATGAATGGATAAAGAAACTGTGGTATTTGCACACAGTGGGAGTACTACTGTGCCATAAAGAAAGATAAACTCGAGTCTTTTGTAGGAAAATGGAAGCACCTTAAGACCATAATGCTAAATGAAATAAATCAGACACACAAGATGAATATCAAAATATCACTTGGTTTCTCTTATACGAGAAACTCAAATTACAAAGGGCAAAAAGAAAGGATAAGCTATTAGGAAGCAGAGAGAGAGACCTCTGTCATGTGGAAAGGGGACCAGGAGAAGGAGGGAGGGGACAGAAGCGGAGGGAAGGGAGGGAACTGAGATGAGTTACGTGCACATGCCGACCCCTCACAAGGACTGTGTATAGTATGTACTGGAAACACAGACAAATAAAAAAATGAAAAACTTCCAAGCATGGTTTCTATGGAACAAGGATCACTTTGGTCCCAGGGCAAAGTCTAAAAATTACAGGCTGAGCCATCATGCGTCGGGGACAGCCTATATCGTAAAGTGCTTGGGATGGAGTCGGCATGGTGGGCGACCAAGGAAAGCCACACTCACACTGCATTGCCGGAGCCAGGAGGTTAGAAGAGAGACACAAGCGTCGATACTGTGACATTGCTGGAAATGATCTTTTAGTCTGAAATTATGTTGGTGTTTGAATGGTAATGAACCCACTCATTATGATTGTTAATTAAATCCAAATGTAAATTGGATTGGCAGCTAATGAATTATTAGTGGTCATATCGTGGTCATCATCTTTCAAAGCCACGGTCGGGATGAGCTCTGTGCTGGGTGTGTCATGCGGTCCCTGCAGCAGCCCACAGGACTTTCGCTCTCAGTCAGGTAGGAAGGAGGCTCAGAGGGGAGGCAGACCGTGGAGTGAGGGGGCACCCTGGCCCTGCCCAGACCCTCACACTGCTGGAAGTATTGGGGAGGTGCCCGGGGAGGGACCTGCTTGGGGACCAGCTGGGTTGGTGACACCCAAAGCACTTTGACCTCTCACAGAGGGATGTACTGGAGTGTTAAAATCTAACACTCAAGCCCTCTGGGTAGGAACCTTTACAAAAGCAAATAAACCTAAGAGAAGGGCACCAGATGTATTGCCTAGCATGAGGCCCAGTTCGGCAGAATGGAATTGTTCAGAGGACTAAACGCGGTCTTGGGGATAAACAATTGTTTAACTTTTATCTTTGTTAAGTGCAACTCTTATTTTAAAATGCCCTGCTGACTATTCTTAACATTTATTGAGTTATATAATGTGCTGAGCTCTGAATAGATGTAAATATTATCATTAAAAAACAAGCCACAATATGCTTACTGTCTCAAAGGGGAAGAGCACGGTCTTCCTCCGCCGGGGGTTTTAGAAGCACTTCTTCCCGATCATCCCTCTGCGCCTGCTGTGTGTTTCAGGCGAACTCCAGCAAGACGACAGGAGCGGAGAGCCGGACCACATCACAGGCGTCACAGCGCACTCCTTACCCAGGCCATGCGCAGCCGCACCGTGACATGGGCGGAGCCATGTTCTGCTCTGTCCTTCCCCACAGCGCATCAGTGTCCTCCCTAACACTGATGTCCTCCCTAACACTGATTTTTGGATTCAAAAATCTGACCACTGGGACTGCAGCGTGGACGACTGCGCTCAGTGCTGCAGCGGGAAAGGCCTCAGTAACAACTCTTGGCAAGCAATCCACACATTGCACGCTCCTCAGAATGCAGCCCTGCTCACATCTGCCTGTCACACTAAGAAATGTGTTTCAGAGCTGCGGCCTTAGAAAGCCATGTTCTTTTGTCTTGATATCGCTATGCTATGGGGGCAACCTCACATATCCTGGCCAGAGTCAGTCTTTGGACAAAAAAAAAAAAAAAAAAAAAATCACAAAATTTAATAATCACACACCTCATTTCTAACACTATGCAATACTACCCAGGCAATCAACCTTGGTATTCCCCTCATTTGCCTCTAAGTGATCTTTCTTCACGCACATGTGCCACGCTCCCATGAATATGCACACAGAGGCACACATTTGCACGTGCAGTACACACTCACCACACTTCCACATGTGCACACACAGACCTGTGCATACACATCTTTTTCCGTGAAAGACTGCGATTTAGCTCATTAAACATATTTTTAAAAGACAACGAGTATGTTTAAACACTTCCAAACATCTTTAGCGACAACATGTTAATAGAAGAAGTACATTTCACAGATTGACTCCTGTTTTGCTTTTTGCTAGTGGTGTTCGTACCCTTTGCGGATGGTTTTTGACAGCGTTTGGGCATGCTCTTGAAGGAGTCACACCACCTTGCAGCCAAAGGTTCTTCTTCATGTACATTTTCCACGACAGGAAGCAGGTGTGGGTCCCACACTGGGGAAGAACGTGTGCTCTTTCCCTCAGCGAGGTGCGGGGTTACGTGAACAAGGGCAGCCCCTGTTCCTGTCTGAGTTTTCTTCAAGCTGCTTAGGAAAACAAAGCCGTAAGCAAATTCCTCAGAGAGGGTGTCTGACGGAACCGCCAATGCAAGTCATTTAGAATGTTTTGAAGTGTGAAGAGTGTTTCTCAAAGCATTCTGAGTTGGATATTTTTACTTCGTCAGCAGCTGGTGAGCAGCCGCGACGCTTCGGTCTGAGCTTCCTGCCGCAGTGGCCTGCTTCTTGCCCTTACCTGCAGCATCAGACAGTGGCCAAACTGCTGGCTCTCTCTTCCCTGTATCGATAGCACCCGCTGTCTGCAGCTCTGCCCTTTGGTAGAATGAAGTGCTCATTGAATTCTATTATGCACACAGGGGTCTGGCGTTTCCTTTCTCAGTGGCTGAGCCATATTCCTCCCCGAGGCAGCGGGCAGAGTGACTTTGGCCTTGCCCACGTGGGTGCTGGAGGAGGCCGCACACCTGCCTGGCTGCTCAGCGTGGCTCCCAGGAGGTGCGAAGTGCTTGTGGATGAAATCAGGCTGCCACACAATTGCACCGCAGAGTTAAGCTCCCCAACAAGCTACACCATGACAAATTGGAACTGCCCGCAAAGACGAAGCTGACGTCTTTCTTTTTTTCCATCTTCTTCATTTAACTTTAACTCGAAGAATGAATTGGATTCTCACACTGGTCCCCACTTTCTTCTCTGTGTGAGTAACTATACTGCTGCGTTGGGTCCATCCCACGGCTTTAAATGCATCCCAGGGACCTGTGAGGCAGACCATGTGCCCATGCGGATTCCATGGCCCTTGCCATTCTGAGTCTGTCTACTGACCAAGATCTGATGCAACCCCACAGCGCCTTTGAGGTCATTTGCGAATGCGCAAAGTGGGAATGTGTGAGTCATCCAACATGCGCATCCCCAGCAGAGGAGAGAAAGGTGACGCTCTGCCTCTTGGTTCAGCTCCTACTGTAAGTGAGTGTCCTCTCCACAGTCTATTTAGGGCCATGTTTGTCACAGTTTTATGCTTTCTGTGGGTGATTTTGCTGTTCAAAATGGCCCTGTGTGCAGAGCTAAAGTGCCATCCAGTGTTCACTGTCACGAGGCTGTGGTGTGTGTGGAGAAGATGTCCAGATCATCTTCATTACAGATGAGATAGATGAGCTGCTGCCGGCCCTGAGTTCAATGCTAAGAAATCAACAACGTGTACTCAGTATGGTCTCTTTAAACAGAAGCACACATTTGCAAAGGTTTTGGGCTGATCTCTTGATAAAAATGTGACCAGAGGTTCAACAGAACCCGTGTGCTTCAGCCAGGAGCAGGGGCTGAGCACGGCAAGCTCATGGCTCATAGCAGCTTTATCCAGGGTTCCCTGTGTCCCTGGGCTCCTGAGGTTCTGTTCTACATAGCATCCTTCGCCCTGGAAATGAGAGCTACATTCTCATCTCCAACTTTAATCCTTGGACGTCATCAGTATTGTTTCCTAACTAATGCTGTTCTGAACATTACAGGGAATTCCCTTCTTTCCTCAACTTCCCTACACCATCTTACTGTGATTATAAAAGCCATTTTATTATTAAGACCATGCACCCTTAGCATCCAGTCGACCTGAATTTGAATTCAGGACTTGCCATTTTTATCTGAGTGATCTTGAGAAACACTAGCCAGCAAGTCTAAGTCGCAGTTGTCTTGTTTCTGATGTGGGGATAGTGACTGCTCACCAGCTTTAGGGTACTTCTCCCACATACACACAGGACCTAGAGATAAAGGAGGTTCGCCTGCAGGGTCACATCCTCCTGCTGCTTTAGCATGATTGTCCTCAACATCACCACCGTTCAGCCTGGAGGAGCCGCTGTGGATCTGAGACCCGGAGGCAGGGACCCATTGCCCGGGGTGAAGGTAACCCGGAGAAAGCAGCAAGCTCCCCGAAGACCACATAAGGACGGCATCCACTTAGCCTCCCGAGGAGGGGGCGTCGCAGGGCGGGCACCCCCAGTCCTGTTTCCATTGATTCTTTTGTGAGGTATTGCTCTTACACTCTGCGTCTGCCTGAGGGGAGATGTTGACAGCATTCACAGAGAGACACCCGGAATTGCATTACCTGCAGTGCCTTTCTCCCCCTGATTGTTAGAGTTTCTAAGACTGTCTCTCCGCTCGTGCCAATCTGTCTATCATGTCCTGGCTACATCTCAAGAAAACTCAGTCTAAGGAACAACCCCCCATCTGTGTATACACTACTTTGAAACTGTAATTTAAACTATGCTGCTTATTAATAAAATGAGACATTGTGAAATAATCTACACGGTATGAACTTTTCCCCTTCTTTTTTGTCATCTTACATAAAGAGGCGCATTGTTACACAGATAATTATCCACCAATAAGATTGCCTTGCTTCAGTATAAAAAGTGAACTACCCCAAAACGTGAGTGATTGCCACTTGACAATTTTACAGCTAATGAGCGTCATAATGGTGAGAGCCATGCGTGGCTGATGCACAGTGTAGCTGGCTTTCTGAGAGAGTGGCTGTGACACGCATCACACTGCCATCCACACCCACTGTCTGTGGGAGAGGGGGGCTGCTTGGGTCCCAATCCTGTACGAAGCCCTCCCCACCCCTCCGCATTTTCCCTGCTCTCTTCCCAATCCTGAACCAACTCCTAAGGCTGGGGACAAACAGGCAATGAGACAAAGGGCAGCAGAGTGTATTGGCCATGTCCAGATGGCCGTACAACTCTTCTGTGTCCTAACCATGGGGATAAGTCTGCCTCAGGGCACTTGTGAGGGAAATCCTTGTCATCCAGGGATGACAAAGGATAAAGGGAACTGTCCCAGCCTGTGAGTCTCACTGCAGTCCTGTTTGGGGAGCTGTCTTGAAAGTAGATTTCTGGGGCCTCCACAGAACACAAGCCTCCTGGATCTGAGGACAACGTGGCCCTCAGGGTGGTGTAGAGGAAGAGGGAGCCGATGGGGTGAGCAGGAGGACCACCCCTGTGACTGGTGGCCTCCGGACCCATCCAGGCTGTGACCATCTCCCCTTCTGAGCACCTGCTGGCACTTTCATGGCTCTTCTGCCCCCAGCCCTCCACATTCCCCTTTATATTTCCTCCACTACCCCTCAGCTAATGAGGTCCCTTTCTTTGCCCACATCTAATTGTTTCTCTACAAACTAGAAAACAGGCTTTTTACGATAAGGCTTACTATATCTTAATTTTTAATACAAATATTTAAAGGTTGGTAGCATTTTCAATTTCTATGCTCATTATTCCACCTAGAAAGTGAAAACCCATGTTAGCTATATGTGGTTGTTGTGATATGTGGAGTTGAACGGATTAAGAACCACCTAGTAGATTAGTAGAATGCAGTTATGGGTGTGTCTGTGGATGACTGACAGGTAAACCAGCAAACTGAGGAGGGAAGACCCACCCCAGAAGTGGATGACATCAACCAATCAGCTTGTAGCCTGGACTGAGTAAAAAAGGAAAGAAGAAGGAAGTCTTCCTTTGCTTCATCTGAGCAGAGTCTTTGCCAAAGCCTTTGGGCATTCGCCTCCAGTTCTTTTAGCTTTTCAACACAGACTCTTCAGCTTTCAGACACAGACTCTGCA
>NW_004955491.1:7644642-7735888 GCF_000276665.1 Chinchilla lanigera | reverse complement strand
GGCCATTCTGCATTCTTCCACTCCTGACTGCAGGGGCGCTGTAAGCCCACCTTGTAAATCTTTTATATAATTACACATATATTCTACATTATATTATCTGTTCCTTCCGTGAACACTAATTAATACACTGCATGGTTTGTGTATGAATGTCCCCCCAAAGCCTCATGTGGTCATAGTCACCACTCATAGGTGGCTGAGTCTAGAGTGTGTGACTGATTCATAGTGCAAGTCTGGGATTGAGGGTGCTGGGATTAAGGGTGGGTGACTGCTGGATCAGTGTGCTGATTGGATTGGCACCATCCTAATCCCAGAAATGTGCGTAAGATGAAAGGGCTTGTCTCCCTCTCTGCTCCCTCCCTCTCTCTTGTTGCTTTTGCTGTCTTCTGCTGCCAAAAACTGTTGCCCCTCTGCCATGTGCCACTCTGCTTTGGAGCCAGCCCGTGATGGACTGACACCTCTATAAACTATGAGCTAAATATACCTTTCCCTCTTTAACTTTGAGTGTCAGATATTTTGTCCTGGTAATGAAAGAAAAGCAACTAAGACATACACTATATAACATTTCAAGATAGTTTCTTACTTTTAAATTTACATATAACAACAGTACATATATTGACACAATATGTGTGATCGTGATCGTGATCAAGTGTGATCGTGATCAAGTGAGGGTATCTGGCAGATTCACCCCCTCATACACTTATTATTTCTTTGTGGTGACAATGTTCAGAGTCCTCCCTTCTAGGTCCTTGGACATATTCAGTGCAATACTCCTAGTCATAGTCACCCTTCTGTGCACTAGCTCACCGGAGCCCATTTCTCCTGCATAACTGTGTCCGGTGCTCGCTGGCCAGCCTCTCCCCATGCCACCTTCCCTCCTCTGCCCTCACCTTCTATGAGATCGGCCTTTGTAGCTCCCACCAATGAGCTCATACAGAGCTGGGCCATCTGTGTCTGTCTTATGTCCTCCAGGTCATCCACGTCGTCACAAATGACAGGGCTTCATTCTTTTGTGGACTTTAAAAACTGATTTTCCATAAAACCCAAGTTTCTAAAATCACATCCAAATGGGGAAAAGGAATTGTCCATGCCTTGCAGGCTCCCCAGTTGTGATGGCCAAGCCCTGCCCTGCAGAAGCCACCCGGGAGTCTGCGGAATGCTTCCCTTTGGAATCACGTCTTCTTCAATTACACTAGTAAACCACATGACAGTAAATTCACAGCCATCCCCAAAGGACCATAAGAAGTGACAGAGGTGTGTTTTCGTGGCCCGAGGTGACACACTGCTGAGTGTCTGCTTTCAGTTGATGAATATCCCATGTCACCAGAAGGAAGGATTGGGAGACGGCCCTGTGTCCCACAGTGAGCTTTCAGCCCACTTCCACTGGAGGCAGATGCTCAGCTGGAGGCTGAGCTGGGTTCAAGGCACTGTGCTTGGGTTGCGGGACCTAGAGCTGATTCAGCTGGGACACTCATGTGGAGAAAGCAATCAACCATCCAGGGAAACAGACACACAGATTATTTCAGGATACCAGAGGCAGAGGGGCTTGGGGAACTGGCTTCAAAGCAGGAAGCTGGCTACTGTGGATAACAGACTTGATACAAAACATCATGTTCTTTAGTCAGTGTTTCGCAGGAGACCCTGGAGATGGGCATATTCCATCTGTCTCCTTCATGTCATTCATTTAGTTCAGAGTTGTGAATTTTACTTTTAGATCCAACATTTGGGAGATGCTCGTGTGTGAAGGTGGCAGCCCATGTCCTGTATCCAGGCTTGACCTTCTGACTTCTGCTCTGAGGCTCACATAGCTTCAGGGAAAATTGTGCTCTACCTTTGGGTGACTGCCATGGTGTGGGCACATGGTGTTCAGTGGCCCTGCTGAGTAGGGGCCTCCTTGCCAAGGGGAAGTCTTTCTGATCCATCCCCAGCACCGTGGACAAGAAGAGGCAGCTGTGCTGTCAGAAAAATGAGCTCCCTATCCATGGTGGGACCTTTCCCCAGCCTCCTGATCCAATACTGGCTTCTCTTTTGATGGACATTCTGTACCTTGGGGGAAGGCAAGTTGATGGGCCTTCCATACCTATCCTCACATCTTTTTTTTTTTTTTTTTGGTTTTTCTCCGGTACTGGGAACCGAACTCACAACCTTGAGCTTTCCAGGCAGGCGCTTTGCTGCTGAGCTAAATCCCCAGCCCCTATCCTCACATCTACCCTCATCCAATTTTGCAATAACAGTCAGTAGAAACTTCATCTTGATCTCTTCCAGTTTACTACCCCAAGTAGAAATAACACTTGGCTCCTGTCTGATTTGACTGGTAAACTGGGGTGTTCTTGAATCCTTAGATCAGTAGAGACAAATGAGCTGATAACTGTCTACTTAGTACAGCATTCGTGGAGCTTAGCATGTGGTGCTGTCTCCCCTCTGACTGATGAAAATGTGAAGTCACCTGAGTCAGAGGAACAGAAAGCAACCTCCTGGGACCCTGGAAATTTCCGTAAAAGTGTCCGCAGCACTAAACACCAGCCCAGCCTTTAATCACAGCTTATTATTGCAATGGTATCTCTTTTCAGTTAATTTGACCAATTTTTATTTTGGAAATGAAAATTTGCCATGAAAGACAAGATGGCCTACAGAGACCTGGGGTTTTGTGGTAGTAAGGAGACAGTCTTATGGGCTGAAGGAATCAGGGTGAGTCCTGGAAGAGGGATGGTGTACCCCCAAACACTCCTGGCACAGACACCTGCACTCTTGTTTCCCAGAAGAAAACCATGCCCTGCTCTGGAGAGCTCTCTCTGCTCCCTGTGACCCTGTAACAGCCTGGCACAGACGTTGTCCCTGGAGGCTAGGACTGAGCCGCCTGCTGTTGGGTAGAAACTTCCAGTGCAGCTCAACCTGAACAGGTTGGATGCTCTGGTCTGACCCTGAGTAGATTCAGAGGCAGGGCCTGGGTGACTCACTTCCTGTTCTAGTATTTGGCCGAGTTGGAGCCATGGGCTTCTCAGGTTCTTTATAGTTTCAGGGCTCTGCTATGCTCAGTTGCGACTCCATAGATTTTATTTTGATTTTTTTCAGGAAAGTGATTTTTTCTCCTTCTATTCATTCAAAATGGTTTGCCCCACAAAATTAGTTCATAAGCAGACATGATCAGATTTTCTAAATTGATGTAAGATGCTGTTCATGCGTAGCAACCTGGCATAATCAGATTGACAATGGTGGCGCATGCTGCAGAATTGGACGGCAGTGCTTAGTTTTTAACTCAATAACAACATGATTAAATGCATTTAATGGCTATAGAACAGAGTGAATATGGAAAACTAACAATGTCAGAACCAAACCACATTCCTCTTTCAACATGCTGAATTTAATCTTCCTTCTTTAATTTGAAGGGAAAATGAGAACTCTCTAATCATGAAAAGAAGCATGAAATGAAGGGCTTTGTGGTTGGCCCTCATCTTAAAAATGTCCAAATAATGGCTACTGGGACCTTCTTTTTATTTGCTAATAGGGAACATACTTCCTTTGTGTTACTCTTGATTATTTAGGGTTTGACACTAGTAACACTAAATAACAAAGAAAGTCATTTTTATGACATCAGTTTTATCCAGATGCCTAAGACTTATAGAAAAGAAGGTATGTTTTCCTACTTTTCTTATATCATATTTCCTTAACTGCTATGCAGATTTCCAATTTGTATCTTTGGGGTTTGAGACAAAGGAATGAAATAGTGAAATTCTACCATGGGGACTTCCATGTGTATAAAACCTTTTGAACGGTAGCAGAGATCTACAAGTTACAAAATCTATGCAGTCGCAAGGTAACCTCATCCAAACTCAGACTTTTATGGATAAGAAATCAAAACCCAGAGAGTCTGCAGATCTTGTCCATGATCATGGAGCTGTGTAACAACAAAGCCACTCAGTGCATCATTGTGACTTCATGTTCCTTTGCCTTCATTTTTAAACACAAGCTTAATTTTCTCCTGCCAGAAGCAGAACACAGCCACCATGGCATGGTTTCCTGTCTATGCTGCATCTACATGGTTCCAGACTTATCCAGAGAAAAGAGAACTGAGATACATCTCTGCCCCTTTGCAGACGGGACTCCCGCTTTCCCACTGCTTCCTAAACAGAGAGGTTAGGCCTTTGCTGATGATGCAAAAGTGACGCCTTGTTCCAGTGTAGACTACTGGTTTCCATGAAAGTTACTCAGGTATGCCTGCTGTGTCTGAGTGTCCGTGTCCCACCAAACCTGCGTGTGGAAATCTGGACCTTGAGTGTGGTGGCATTAGGAGGTAGAATCTGAGGGAGGAGATAAGGTCATAAAGGTTCCTTCACGATTGGCCTTAGAAAAGAGACCCTGGAGAAAGGCCCTTCTGCCCTTCCAACATGTTCTTTGGTCACAGTAGGTGCAGAAACTGGCTAAACATACTCGGACATGGAAATTGGTGCCACCTTGATCAGGGATGTTGCAGGCTCTTGAAATGTGAGAAATACATTTCTACTATCTACCAGCCACTGGCTTTATGGCGTTATATTGTACCAGACCAAACAATCTACAGAAGCTGACTGATTTACTTTCTTGATGCCTTGATCCCTCGTCTTCCTAATTATGTCATAGAGAACATTCACATCAGAGATACTTTTATTCTTGTGGCACAAAGCCATGTCTTTGATCTGTAAACCTTCAGGTTGAGGGTTAAAAAGGTAGTCTAGAGCCTTTCAGACACTTTTCTCTGAAAAAGTGTCTTTACACATTCAGATAATAAGCAGTACCCCCAAAAGCTCATGTTTGTGTGCACAGCTGGTAAAAATTAAATTTACACATTCAGATGATAAGCAGAACCCCCAAAAGCTCGTGTTTGTGTGCAAAGCTGGTAAAAATCAAATTTAAAAAGTGCTTAAAATATTCATTCATTAAATTATTTAAAACTAATATCTTAACATAGCAAATATACTTATGCAAAACAACTATGCTCTCACCTTCCCCCTAAAAGAATTACTGAGTAGAGGGCCATTGTTTTACATTTTTGCATATCTCAGCAATATCTAGTTTAAGCTCTAAAGAAGGAGGAAGACAGTAGAGGACAGCTGGATCCTGACAGCTGCATTTGCCTTTACTTTGTTGCAATATACATTTTTTGTTCAAGTACAATGCATGAAGGAAACCTGGTCCCTTAAGGACATGTCATTGGAAAGGGATGGGGTGTATTGACTGCCTTACCATGTAATTGCAGACACCTCGCTATGCGTTTTTCTCCTGTCATGTGTGGGTTTGAATATTTTAGCATCTTTCATTGATAGATGCATTATATATATGGGATTTAGGAATACTTGAACCAAATACAAACATATATACGTAAAATTCACACCTCACATTCTTTGAAAAGGCCAGTCTTCAGTACAGTGTGACACCATGAGGTGCAATTATGTCAGATAGCAGAGATTTGGGGAACTTTAGTTGATCGTATAAGATATTTTCTTTTTATTTATAAAATAGAATCTTCGTACAAGTCCCCACAGATCTCCAAGAGAAGATCATAAGAAGGGTCTTCCTGAAAAGCCATAAATACTTGTGGAAGGCTGCACAAGAGAGGTCTTCAGGAGGAAGTGCAGGAACAGTTGTGCAGCTGGGTGCAGCATGTGAAATGTCCTGGATTCCATCCCTAGCACCACCAAAAGTGATATCCTCCAAGAAACAGATATGTAGACGGGAAGCAATGAAGTACCCACTTATCATGGAAGCTTATTGGTCAAATATTGGAGGATCTCACCTCTCAGTACATATCTATTTCTTTCCATTTAATAATGTAAAACTGTAGGCACATGGTAGGATGATCTAGTTTTTGTCAGTTAGGCGATGATTAGTAAGATTCTCTCCAACATAGGTATGGAATTACAAGTTACTCATATATAAACAGAATTAAACTTGTTCTAATCAGCTTTCTTATCTTGATCTTAAAGGTGAAAAACTTTTAATTAACTTGTGAGCTGTCCTGCCTTCCCTCTGGTAGAACAGCACTGAGCACATCACATTTTCTGCTGAATCCTCCCCTTTTCTTCCTCTAATCCACCTTCTCCAGTAACTGTGGAAGGGACAAGGAATGGGTTTTTTGTTTAGATTTTCTGTTGGTTATCATGGCTATTTGCATTAACAAGTCCCCAAATTTGCCTGACTTCCTCCCAAACTGGAAAGACACTTTTATAGAATTGAAGCATTGAGGCATCAACAACACCCTGATTCCTGGCTGTATTCCTCCTCACTGGTGAGTGGATTCTGGCACTAGATGGAGGGGAAGTTTTCCCTTGGTTGTTACCTAATCAGAGACTTTCCTAAACCACTACACCACTTTGCTGACTGCTATTAGCACATGTCCATGGGTGAAGGAGGCAGAAACATCTGGAGAAGTTAGCTGGGATCCAAAAACATCACCAAACAACATTTGGCCTCAAGACAGAGAAGCTGCATTTTGCCTCATCTCTCTCTCTCTCTCCACCTCCATGATTGCACTTTTGCCCTTACAGATTATGATAGGATGATCTTTTCAAAAATGTGGCTCCCATCACAACACACGCTGTCCAGAATGATGCAGTTGCTCCCCGCAGGACATGCATGAAACCCTCACTTGTGGCTGTGGACCTGGTGGACAGTGGCCCCGGGCAGTCTCTCTCAGCATCTCCATCCCTTGCCACCCTCCCCACCAAAGCTCAGCCTGTGGGCAACCTGAGGGCATCTCACCGCTTTCCATGGGCGTGTCTTCTTCCTGGAACCAGTTTTCCACACCTGCATGACCATGCAGATTCTTTAGAGAAGGCTTCTCCAGCTGCCTTCTGAACAGCTCCTTCCCCACAAACCTGTCTTCCACCCCACACACCCTCAGCCTCCTTTCCTCACACAGCAAGAGTCCAACTCCTTGCTTTGTGCTTGCGTGTCTCCCCTGCTCAGGTACAAACTGCTTGGGGCAGATGTTTGCCCTTCCTGCTCACAGCTATATCCTGTGCTGGCACAGGGCAGGACCTCAATAAACACTCCCGAATGACAGACAAGCAGGCTGGTGTAAGATGTAAAATGAGGCTGTGAATTTCACACTCTCAGTTAGCACTGCAGACTTCAGAAAGCCCTCCCTGGTTGTGATGCCCCTGGGGTCACGCCAGTCACCCTGGCGTCAGCTCACATCCACCTCTCACTTATCCTGAGCAGCTGTCTGTCCATCCCAGTGCTTCCTCTCTCTTTTTCTACCACTTTTCTCTTGACCTCTGACTCTGCTTACATCATTTCTTCTAGAATCACCTCCTTCAGAAAACATCTGACCCCTTCACTGAGAAAAACTCCTGTTCCAGAACTTTTGTGTGTCCATTTTGGCACTTAATTGACTCCTTCTCTGACCATATGTGATTCTGAACATGATTCTAAAGTCCGCAGAGAGAGGACCTAGGGTGTCAGGTCTGTTCAAGTTCTTTGAAGAATTTCAGTGTAACTGACATGCCAGAGACAAACTTCAGCATGACCGTAATTTCACGTTTGCTGAACCATCATGAGACATCATCCAGGAGAAACACCAAGGACACGCAGGAAACACTACTCAGCAGAGGAATGGAGCCTGCGGGATACACTGATCACACACAACCACGAACACACACACCATCAGACAGTGTGGGTCACCTCAGGTCCCCACACCTGGGCCCACTCCTGAGGTCCCAGGGGTCCACACGACCTCAGACACCTGCTTTCCTCTGCTCACAGAGCCAAGCCACAGCCTCCTCAGCATTTAACCCCTCAAGCCAACTCCAGGTCTTCTGTAAGATAAAGTACCATCCACATCACAGTCTTGATGTAGTCCTTCACCCTTTCATTGTGGGAAACTATGCTAACATCTTCTATCAAGTTCTTTTTTTGTGTGTCACTGAAAAAGTGCTTCTTGTCTTTTCCACAACTCCATTTCCCCCATAAACACGGTGGCTTATGTTGTGTGAGGTTGTACCAGGCAGTGATACTTTAGGAATAAACATGTTTAAACGTCACTGTGTGTGCCCAGTCCCCAGGCCTTTCAGGGAATCAGCTTTATCACACGCTGTTTATTGACTATTTACTAAAATACATTTGACTATGGCACTTGCATTTGCATTCTCCTATCATGCATCTGTGGGCTTTGCTATAAAAAATAACAATAACCCAGAACTTGCAGGCCACACACACACACACTGATCACAGTCTCCCTGCCTGTCCGGTTTCGTTTTTCTACGAGCTCGCAATTACTGCCTGAGTTCTAAAATGGAGCTATTTTGTGATTTCACACAGGTAGCAAACATCTTGTAGTGTGTTCGTCTTCTTGTTTCTTAAACAGACATGATAAAACCAGAAATTGCATCTTGATGAAGATAAAACAAGCTACGTATTAAAACAATTCAATGTCTATCTTCTAACTAAAACACAATCTGAATTTACCTGGAAGCCAGAGCCACTGGGTAGGTAAAAGGGGTGGAAGCCCCTGACTGGTCCATCCTCCTCCTAACCCCTTTCCAATTCAGCCTTCTTCTAAGTTCCATCTGTTGCTTTCTAATGCATGTAATTTTCAATGACGCTGCTGGCTTCTCAGGCCTTAAAATACTGCATTAGGACATAACAGCTGAAACAACTTCAAGTGTTTGCCCTTTGATTTTTGCTGTCGGGAACAAAGGAGGGAAAAACTGAGATTCAAGCAAGCAGGTGGATTAGGCTGATGTCAAGGATCTCTTCCAGCCAAGGGCAGCCAAGCAAGGTCACCACGGCATTGCTATTTCCTCCATGAGATTACACAGCCACTTGCCCAGCACGCGCCCCTCTTACACAAATGGTTGAAATCACTCCTTCGTGCTGTACTTGGCAGCCTGCCCCAGTCATCTGGACATTAGATTTGAGTATTCTAAGTTGGAAACCTGACTTTCAAAGACCCAGTGAGGCACTTGGGTGGGGAACTGCTCATGATTCTGCACAGAGCTCAAAGTGAAGGGCAAATAGAGGACATGCAGTGTGACTGTCACGCCCTGGAAGAACCAAGGCGGTGGTGCACTTACACAGGGAAGCCTGGCATTTTCTAAATACAAGGTATGATTTAAAAATATGGTACATATTTAAAGAGTTTTTAAAAATTCTACTACACTACATGACACATTGTCTCAAAATCCTCCTCCTTACTCTGAACATGCTTATCCCACCATTCTTACTACTTTCTGTAGCAGTTCTGGAAGTCCTCTTTCATGAGTGTTTCTACTTGTATTCATGTGGCTACCTCAATGTCCTGAATTGATTCAAACTGTTTTGTTTTCATGGTCACTTTGACTTTAGGGAAGAGCCAGGAGTCTTGCAGTGTCAGGTCTGGTAAACAAGGTGGATGACAGAGTGTCATGCTTTTATGAGCCTGCTGCTCCATTGAATGCTCTATTCCAGAACTGTGGTGACTAATGACACCTCTGCACCACCCCCATGGCAGGGAGGGGTCTGACTTTACAGAGGCCCTGAAACAGTGTGTTTAAGTAGTCAATCAACAGTTTGCATGCTATAATTCATGAAACCTTTCTACCAATCAAGATAAATTATAACCACCATGGACTTAAAAACAATTCCAATAATTCATTCCATAAATTGGGTTTCAAAATTCATCAGAAAGTGATTTCTCTCTTGTAGTCAGAATTTAATCATACCATGTGAGACTTTACAGAGAACACATCTTTTCAATGGCAATTCTTAGATTCCAGACACAAGATCAGTTTTTCTTCACTCTTAAGACACAGTAGGTTATACATCATTTCCCACTTTTCACTATGTAATTTCTTATACTTATCTTGTGTGGTCCTTGGGAATACTGTTAGAGAGGGCAGATTTCACTCTCCCTTGTTTACAGGTTGGGGAAATAAACGTTCAGATCTTATGAGGACTGAATAAAAGGTACATAAGAATTCCAGGTCTTCTAATTCATCTCAGGATAATTTTCCCAACTTAGATGCAGTATTTCCATGTAATGCTATCCTTTAAGTGTAAAAGCATTGAGAAGTTAAAGAATAGTCAAGTGTTATGCCCTAAAACATCTGGAAAATCTAGTTTCTGTCTGTGATGGGAATGACCAGTGGTGGGCCAAGCAGGGAGGACAGACTGAAGCCAGGAAGGCAGAGAAAGGCAGCAACGTTGCTGTCCTCAGAGGGTAGGGGACAGTGACAGATGACACAGTGGCCTCCCTGAAGACTATCTGTTCCAGGAAAGCTGTTCTCAGGGGCCACCTGGTGTGTGTGTGTTCTTCCCCACACCCTCTGAGCTGCCCCCACCATGCTGGGGAAACACACACTTCAAAGATCACCTGTCAGTGGCTCTTGCTGTAGTTTGAGACAGAGGCCATCGAAGCCCACTGCCTTGTCTACATTCAAAGAGCTCTAATTGTGTAACAGTCTCTTTTGGCATAATCATAAAGCCATTTAGCACTCACATTGAAATGGATTTCCATCTTTGGGAGGTGGCCATCAGCTCTTCCCTCCTTATCTGGAGCTGAGCAACTCAAAGGGCCAATTGGGCACCAGCATTTCCTCCACTGCTCACCTCCTGGACAGACCTGGGGCTGCCCACCCGAGCAGCCCTGTTGCTCTGAGTTGCTCTTCATGTAGATTTCTACTCCCTCGTGGGTACTGTTGGGAATTTTTAAAAATATATCTTAATTTTCCTCATATAGTTGTCTTAATCATTTTCCTTTTGCTTAGGTTTGTAATTGCCCATTTCCGTTTCCTGAACAATGGCTTCCTCCTACACTTGTTCCTCTCATTAGCTTTCAACACCCTCATTTTCTGCCTTTGGGTCTTCCGGTGGAACCTCATCTCAGACTCTCCAGCTCGCATGCTCATTAAATGTGTGATGTCTGCTCTTTCCCTCATTGGAGTTATTTTTGTTTTAATTCCTCACCCAGTGAAAATGGGGCCACTGTATCCTTTTCCTTCTGCTCTTAAATCTTCTAATCATGCCTCAGCAGTAATATCCGGTGAAGTCTGGCCCTCTCCTGACTGAAATCAGTCATTAGATTAACCTCCCACCCCTGTCCCCTGCACAGAAGGACCAGCAGAATCACCATGTGCAATTATCACCATGTATCACATCCGTGGAACCCACAAATGTGCCCTTAGGTTTTACTTGAAAGCTATGGGCAGCCCCAGTTTTCCCTACCAAGATTTTTGATGGGCTGTGGCATGTGCCATTATTTTATGGCTTTTGAATCACAAACTAAACTTATAAACAGAATAAATCTATCTCTAGTGGCACCTACAGTACACACCGTTACAATATGGCTCTGCGGGAGTGGGCTTATAGCGGCAAAAAACAACTATTTAAAAGAAATCTTTAAGAGAAGTCAAGGCCAAGAGATGGCCTTGGTGTCACCAAGGAGAGACACAGTGAAGGGCAGAGGTGTCCATGGGCACTGCGCTAGGCCTCTGCTACCCACTTCCTTCTCTGAAGAAACAGGAATTGACAGTGGCTGAGAGTTCACTGTTAGAGCTTCATGACAATACATGAAAATAGCTGGAACGATCTTCCCTTCTCTATAGAGCACAGGACCACGGTTCTCACCTCCTTCTCCAGCGTTATCATCCCTGCCTTGTTAATCACACTGTTCATAGCATGTACGAGTGTGTTTTGTCACATATATTTCTATAAAATTGCACGTATTTTCTTTAAAAAATAATGATCATCTCTAAAATACACATCATCCCAAGGGAAATCATTTCTAACTTTCTAACTTCAGACAGAACCAAATCATGTCACCCTGTGGAGGACCTGGAGCATTGACTAGCTGCCCTTCTTCTTCTCATAGGCAACTCGTCTGCAAAGATGTGAGACCTTTTTCTTGGCACAGTACGGTCACTCAGAACATGATGCCGAGAGCTCCTTGTCACTCCATCTGCCTTGAAGTTTACCTCAAATGTGGGTTTGCTTTGTGCAGACTGTTTAAGATTATTTTGCTGATGGCTCCAGACAGCTCTTCACCCCATGTTCTCCCATTCTCTCCCCACATTATCTTCCAATCTGTCTTCTTGGTAGAGATTTCAGGAATTTTTATTCCTATGTACTTTTTAATTCTAGCAGACTAAAGTGCTCTTGAACGGTAGGGGAAGTTCTTAAGTGAGCTATCAGCTAGCCTCTTCACATGCAGTAAGTTCTTATAATCATGTCGCAGGATAGGTGGAGGAATCCAGCACATTCCCAGAGCAGTTCAGTTGACTGTCCATGCAGTAACACTGTAGAGGCCACAGCCTCTGATTCTAGACAGGTGAGTCTAACATCTCCAATGTGCTGGAGATTCTCCAGGCATAAATCTAAACCTCCTATGCAATTTTTGTTTTTTAATCTTCTATAACTCATAAATGTCAAAAGGTCCTGCTGTAATGACATTTCAACAATGGAACATGAAAACTGTTGATGAAACTTGTTCCCATGCTGCTGATAGGAGCAGCACAGGGTACCCTTGGGGATCTTTGGGGATCAGATGTCTGCAGAGAATTTGAACAATAACAGATGTGACTAAGAGTCAGGCTACTTTGTGTTACACTAGAACCAAGAAATGCTAAGCCACGGGATGAATCAAACAGCCTCACTGGCTGGGAAGATGGTCACCCTGGCCTGTCCTCAGCTTCGGTTCACTGTTCAGAAGAAGAAGCTGTATTGAAGATTAGCTTTCTGTACATCACACTTTCTCTGTTTCCATCACACACACACACACACACACACACACACACTCCACATACTCCACACACGTGTCATTGTGGATCCTTGACTTTCAGTGTTACTGAAGGAGATCAGTGTGCTCGCCCTGTCTGTAGACTGCACCTGGTAGGATCCACAACTGGGCATCTTCCTTTTTACTCCCTAATATAAGTCACAACCACCAGCTGTACATTGCGAGTGTTGACTTATACATAGTCATTTCACAAAGTGTTCTTATATGAGCTACACATCTCTGTCCAGCCCGTCTCCCGCCAAGACTGCCCAGCCTTCTTGCTGGCTCTGTCTTAAAGGTGGTCACCCCCTGATGGCCTTCTGCCTTTGCTCCTTTCTTGCTGCCCTTCAGCCAGCATCCTAGAGCATCTCCCTCTCTGAACTCATCACCTTCTGAGCCCCTGGAGCTTGTCCTGGGAAATGAGCGGCTTTCAGTGAAGCACATCTGCTCCCTGGCAGGCACCGAGAGCCTGCTGCTGGGCACTTCCTGCCGCAGCTCCAAGGCACCTCTGGTCCCATCTTATTGTGAAAGAGAGAAAATGACAAGCAACAGCATTCCTGGAGTAAGCCAGGCTCATGTGAAAACCTTCTGCTTTGCTCTGCAACACACGTTCCATAATCCTTCCTCTCTGCGAGTGGAGAAAATGTATTTCGCACCAGTCACACACTTTGTGCCCATGTGCTCCTTGGCTGGCTTGTCTCTGGGAGCCAGCGATGCCATGTGACTCTCAGCACCCCATCTGCTGCCACAAAGCTGCTGATGTCGCTCTTTAACTGGCCAAGCCGTAGCGTGTGAGAGCTGTGGGACTGGGATGAGCCCGCAGGCTGGAGTCACCCCTGTGCTCACTCACATTACACTTTGCTTCTCTTTGCCTTTTTCTCCTCATAACTTCTCTCCCTTCCTTCATCTTGACAGAGGCTTCTTTCAGTCAAGAGACCAGCTTTCCTTCTGCATTGAGAAGCCACCAGGGAGGATTGCATTGAGAGACACACAAAGCATTTTCCATTCAATAAAGCTGTCTGAATTCATCCTTGGAAAACCATTTCTTTCTAGTCAGACAGAAGCACCGTGTGTGTGTGTGTGTGTGTGTGTGTGTGTGTGTGTGTGTGTGTGTAGTGCCGAGAGGATCAGAAAAAAGAAGGAAATCTATTTGTCTCCCACATGAATTTGCAGGCAGAAAATGAAGTCAACAGTGCCTCTGCCAAAGACCCTGAGCTCAGCTCTCTGGGATAACACACACCACGAGCATCCCACACCCTCCCACATGCACACCCATGCACTTGGGCTGGTAGGGCAGGGCTGCCTGTGTCTCCACTAGAGGACACTGCAGAAAAGTGAGATCAATGGCTTCTCACTTGGACACCATCCAGAGGCCTGCAGACAAAATTCTAGGGGTCCACACATACACCTTCTGAGGTCACACGCTAAACTGCGTGTCTTTGCGTGGAGTTGTGAATGCATGTTCCTGTGGGAAGCTCCAAGCCATGTGGAGCATTCTGAAGGGGCTGACACTCCCCAAAGCCTGCAAAGAAATGCCTGGAACCCCACAAAAGTCCCTCCTTCCCGCTGCAAGACAAATACAAACAAAATCCTTGAATCACTGAAGTGTGATCTTCATAAAAGCCCAAGAAAACAATCCTGAGAGAATCAGAGTTCTTTGATATTTAAATTCTCTGGAATATCTTAGATAGAAAAGGAGCACACTGATGTTTGCAGAAGTAATTATTCATGCAGTCTCTCTGTCGTTGCCAGGTAATCTTTCAAAAGTAATTTGATTATCACTCCGGCTCATGGTTTCTCTGGGCTAAGTAATAGGTTAATTGGTATTTTCTTTCCTTATCAAATTAAAGCTCCTTTCCTAAACAAAGTTAGGTTTGGTTTCTAAAAATGAATAGGATGCTTGTCTTTGATGTATAGAACCAAAACAATGGCCTCTTCCTAGCATGTTAAAGGAGACAAAACCAAACGTCCACTTTACTCAGGAGTTTCCAAATGAATGCCAAAAATTTATGTCACAGTCTAAGATAATAATAACAGAACACCTGATGCTGATCACGGTCAGTGTTCCTGTGAGTTGTCAACACCCATAAATCCCCAGGTTTGCATCTATCAGGGTCAGACACTGCACTTTTTTGTTTGTTTGTTTGTTTTGTTTTTTGTCTGGTACTGGGAATCGAACTCATGACCTTCACTTGCCAGGCAGGCGCTGTGCTGCTGAGCTAAATCCCCAGCCCTGACACCACACTGTTGAATCTGGGGAACCCAGTTTTATTATCAACAGGCTCTAAGAATGAGGTGCGTGCTAAGATACACCTCCTTCTCCTCCACTGGGGTGAAATTCAAGACAGTGAAGTACATTGGCCTTAAGCATACAATTCACTGACTTCTGACACACGCATACCAGCATTTAGGTGTGTACACTGGATGTCTACACTTCCATTAAGAGAGCATAAGGCATTTTCAGCATTCTCTAAATTTTCCCATTCCACCCCCTCTTCCTGTAGACAATCACTATTCTGATTTCTTTCATTCTTGAATTTCTTAATTGTTGAATTACAGGCACAACTTATTCTGTGTGGCTTCATTTACACCACACATGAAATTTGTGTCTGGGATTCATTCTTAATGCCACGAGTAGTGGAAATGTGGTCCTTTTTATTTTCTTTTTGTAGTACTAAAGATATAATGAAGGCCTTCACACTGAACTACATTCCTGGCCCCTTTTAAATGTTTTATGTTGAGACAGGGACTCACTAAATTGTCAAGTTGACCAGGCTGGGCTTGAACTTATGATCCTCCTGCCTCAGCCTCCCAGAGTGCTGAGATTACAGGTGTGCGCCACTATGCCTGGCTAAATGCAGTCTTTTCATTGCTTCCCGCAATGTCTGACTGTCTGTGTCCACCATTCATATGTGGAAATTTGACTCCTAATATATCAGTATCAGGATATGAGTAGGTCACTAGGGTAGACCCCCAGGAGCTGCTCATCCTTTTCCTGCTGGGTGAGGACAGAAAGAGAGGGCAGCCTACAGCATGGAAGACAGCTCACACTAGAACAAACTTCCGGCACCCGGATCTTGAAGACCCAGCCTCCAGGGCAAGAAGAATGTGCTTCCCATGTAGAATTCCAGGTAGAATTCCCGTGAAGAATGTAAATCCCGTGTGTTTACCAGGAACCTCACCTACAGCACTTTGTTATAGCAATCCACCACGACTAAGACTCTCACTCATAGTTTATGGTATGGCTACACCACTCTGCATTTATGCATTATCTTGTTGAAAGGTGGTGAGGATTCTTTCTAGTTTGGGATTGCTATGAATAAGACTGATAAACATTCTTGTGCCAGACTTTTGGTGAACATATGTGCATTTCTCTTACGTAAATACTCAGGCCTGGAGTCAGTTGCGTTTGGGGACTATAAACCCAGATGGAGAAACTTTCAAACAGTTGTGCGAAGTGGTTGTAGTTAGTACACGTGCCCTCAATGTGCAAGGTTCACGCTGCTTCACGTGCTTGCCAGCGTTAGGTGTTAACATCAGTGAGGATTGCCATTCTAGCAGTTTGTGAGATGTTACGACCATGTAGCTTTTGAAATTTTAATTTTATGTGGTGTTATGGCTTATATCCAGATGGCCCCCCAAATCTTCATGCTCTCACAGGTGGGGTTTGGGGAGTGACTGGATCATGGATGTGTGATACTGGATTAGTCCACTGACCGGTTTAGCATAGTTCTGGGAGCAGGTGGTGGACTTATTGAAGATGGAAGACCCAGCCTGGGTGTGGGTGGCACTAACTAATAAGCTTGTAGCCTGGATGGAATAAAAAGGAAAGAAGAAGGAAGTCTGGCTGCCTCTTTCCTGCCATGCCATAAACTGTTCCTTCTTTGTCATAGCACTGCTATTTAGCCATTCCTTGGAGCCAGCCAACTACGGACTTAAACCTCTACAAACTGTGAGCTAAAATAAACCTTTCCTCCTTTAACTTGTGTCAGGTATTTTATTCCAGCAATGAATAATTAACTAAGACACATAGGTATGTAAAGATATAAAAGTTGTGTGTGTTATGGGGTTTAGTATAGTTTTAATTGGCATATTCTACCACTAATAAAGTTGAGCATTATTTTCTGTGAATATGATTATCTATACATTTTTATACGGCTCATATTCAAGTCTTTTGTGCATTTGATTTATAGAAGTTTTTATATACTGTAGACACAAATCCTCTGTCAGATGTATGGAATTAAGTATAACTTTTACAGTTGGTTACTTGACAATTTATATTCTTAGCAATATCTTTTGAGGAGTAGAAATTTTTTATTCTGATGAAGTAAAACTGATCCATGCTTCTTAAGATAGGAGCTTGCTGTGTCTGACAAGTATTTATCAATCCCAGGGTTATAACTTTTCCAACTCTTCTAGATGCTTTATAGTTTTAGCTTTTATGTTAGGCATATGATCCATTGAAACCTAATTATTGCTGATGATGAGAAGTAAAGGTTAGAGTTCATTTTTTTCCCATAATTTTATCTAGACCTTCTCCACTTACCAAAAATCAATTGGTTGTGTCCAAAAAAATCAATATGTGTGTCTAAGTCTGGACTCTCTGGAAATAGGTTTCATTGATTATTTGTCTGCTCTTAAGCTAATACTATACTCTATTGCTGTAACTTTGTAGACAATCTTGAAAATAGGTTGTGGAAGTCCTTAAAAATTGCACTTCATTTTCAAGATTGTTTCAGCTAATTTAGAGCTATTGAATTCCTAGGCAAATTTCAGAATCTGCTTGTCAGTTTCTACTGCTTTTCTGGAATTTCCCCTGGGCTTGTATTAAACCCATCAATCAATTTAGGGAGAACTAATATCCTAACAGTATTGATTATTCTGTTTGTACAAATTGTCTCTATTTGTCATTTTTCCATTTTTATTAATATTTTCTTCTGTTTGCATTCTTAGTGATCATTTTGCATTCCTTTTTCTGACTTGTTGAAGAGGGAATTTAGATAATTGTTTTTACAGTTTTTTCTATTAATAGAAACATGTAAAACTATAAATTTCTCACCAAGAACTATTTTAACTGTCTACCCAGAGCTTTGATATATCATGTTTTATTAACATTTAGATTCAAATATGTATTAATTTACCTCTGTACTTTTCTTTGACCCATGGGTTAAGAAAATATTATTTATTTTCTAAATTTGTGCTCTTTCTGAAGTGTTTTGATTTGCAATTATTGACTTACAGTTCAGGAGCACATGCTTTAAAACTTTTTATGATCTTTTGTTTTTTAGGCACATTATGAATTTACATAGTGTGAATTCTACTTGTACTTTGAGATTGTACAGTATATTCTTAAATCATTGTGCAGATGCTTTATATGTCAATCAGGTCAGGTGATTAATTCTATACTTTAGATCTTACTAAAATTATGCAAAATTGTTCTACCAATTACTGAATGAGTTATGTTAAAATGTTTATTTACGTAATTTGATCAGTTTTTTAAACCATGTATTTCAAAGCTTTGTAACTGTATACATACATGTCTATTATTTTTATGTCTTTCTATTAAATAATTTTATTATGGTCAAATATCTCTCTTTGCCTCTGATAATGTTTGCCTTGAACTCTACCTTGTCTCATGTTAATAGTGACTTATGCTTTATCATTTCTTCATTTTCAATCTGTCTTTATATTTAAAGTGAACTACTGTGAATAGTATACACTTAGATCTTGATTTGTTTAAAAAATCAGTCTCGTCATTTTTACTTTTTCATTGGTGGTGTTTAATCCATTAGCATTTAATGTAGTTATTGACAGTTTAGTTTTACATTTACCATTTGGTGCATTTCTACATGTCTAGTTACCTCTTTGTTTCTGCATTTCTCAATCATCTCTCTCTCTCCCTCCCTCTCTCTTTCTCTCAATCTCCCTCTCCCCTTCCCTGCCTCTCTCTCCCTCCCTCCCCTCCTCCCCGTCTCCCTCTCTGCTTCTCCTTTTGCTGCCCAGACTGGTCTCCTGGAACTACAGATGTGTCTGACCTCTGTTTCTAGCTTTCTATTTTCTTTAGAACTAATCAAATATTTTTAGGATTCTGTCTGAATTGTTTTATGGGATTTTTAGGTATACTTAGTTGCATTTTTATGTGAGTATTTAACAGTTACAATGGCCATCCTTACCTTGTCACCATTGATATAAAGTTAATATTATACTAATTCACATACATTTAAGAAATTTATAACAATTTAATTCCCATAAGCTCCATATTCTCTTTATTATTATTGTCATACACTTTGCAGTCAGGTCAAGGACATTAAGAGATGAACACACATACTATTTTCTGTTTACTTTCATTTTTCCTATTTCTGGTAGCTTTCATTTGGTCCTGTGAATACAACTTTCTGATCTCATTTCTATTTAATCCGAAAAGCTCTTTAACATGTCCTGCTGTGTAAGTCCACTGGTTCTTAATTCTCCCAGTTTTTACTTATCTGAAACTATTATTTTACCCATATTGAAAAAGGTATTTTTGCTTGTTACAAAAATTGGGGTTAATAGATTTTCTTGTTTTTTCCCCTCATTTTTAATACTCTAAAACATTATTCTATTGTTTTCTGGCCAGAAGTCTACTATTAATTGAAGAACTGTTTCTCTCTATGCATTATGTCTTTTCTCTCTAGCTGTGTTGAAGATTTTCTCTTTATGTCAACTTTTCAGTAATTTAGTTTTTATGGGCATAGGCATGGTTCTGTTTGTATATAACTTGGGATTTTGTGAACTTCTTAAATCGGTATTTTAAGTGTTTTCACCAAATATTGGAAAATTTAAATTATGTAATGTTTCTTTCTTCTCTACTTTTGAGACTGAAACTACACATAATTTGACTACTTGGATACTGTCTTGCTGGTCACTAAGATACAGTTTAATATGTCTTCTCTTCTTCGTGTGTGTGTGTATGTGTATGTGTGTGTGTGTTTGTGTTTGTGTTACTGGGGATTGACCTCAGTACCAAGGATGCCAGTCTAGGGTGTAGGAACAGCACCCTCTCTGTTCATCTGGAGAATGGCAGCAGATGCCAGGGAGGGAACACAAATACAGAAAAACCAAGAGTGACTTCTAAGCCTTGGAATAGATTTTTACTTGTGCTAGTGCAGTATCTTCCCTTTTCCAAGTTCAAAGAGATCAAGTAATCACAAAGAAAGACTTAATTAACATCTATCAGGAACTCAGCCTCCTGTAAATGCAAGGGAGGGCAATGAGTAGTGTGAGTGTGTCGAGGGGATGGATGGAGACGGGGTGGACACACAGCTGAGGTGTAGAGGCGAACACAAGGGCTCCTGGCTGTGGGTTAGGCACAGACTTTTCTAGTCAGCCCACACATTTTTGATAAACTTTAAATCTAACAAATGAGGCTGTTCAAATGTGTATTTTCTTTTTGGGAAAATACAATACATGAAAATCAAGTCCTGGCTAGTGTGACGTGGCCTCTAAAGAATTAGTGTTTTGAGGGAGAACGAGTCATGCACTGAAAGGACAAATTTGGAATACTTTTGGGAGTGGACAGGAATGCAGTCCGACTGTAAGAGTGGCTGTTTGGATAAAATAGGGAAAGGAGAATAGGAAAGCTCTGTTCTATCCAGACTCTAAAGAAAATGTATTGGGGCAGGGGATATAGCTCAGTGGCACAGTGTCTGCCTGGCAAATGAGAGGTTGTGAGTTTGATGCCTAGTACCTAAAAAAATTTAAAGAAAATGTATTGATAAATATTTTTCCAGATAGATAACAGCCACCTCATATTTTCACAAGTATATTGTGTTATCCACTGTTTGGAAGTGTGTTCGTCTTTGTGACCCACAATTGCTACACAATATCATGTGCTTAAATTTTAGAAAGGGAAGTTTCAATCGGTATCTTTATCAGTGCAGCTCATAATATTCCAGCAACAAAAAAAGTCATGACTTACAGTAAGATGACCTATGCTTCTTAGATTAAATTCCTTAGGTTCACAGCCTTCTGACCAAAGGGTTTTGTCCAAGCCCCACACTTCATGAAAATGCAAACATATGACACACTTTCAAGGCCTGAATGTTGCTCATTTCAAATAATTGCGTGATCAGATCTCAGTGTCCATGATGCGTAAAGTACACTGAGAGCAGTTAAACAACTGTCACTGTTCATTTTTTAATGAAAGAATACTGGAATAATTGTTGTACAAATTAGCAGGACTTGACGAAACAAAGTCAAGCTGGTGGTGGACATGGGTCTGATTCTTTAATTATGCATCTTAGGCTAATCCTCCAAATGGCAAAACTGGTTCATAGGAAACACCATCAACCAGTAACACCAAATCTCTCTAGATTAGGATGTTGCTGAAGATGGTTCTTTCTAATACACGAGCAGTTCTTTCACTGTGCCATCTTGCCATGGGCCAGGCATAGAGCAGAACCTGAGGACCTCTCTGCTTATTTTCTTTTCCTATTCTTAATGGAGTAGGAAAGAATCCTCAGGAGGCAAAATCCTGTGGACAGTGTTTGGATGAACTTGGCATGCTGGGGGAGGCAGGGCTGACCATTTGGGGCAGAGTATATGATCTCATCCTCACTGTGAGATGTATGGGGATAAATGCCTTCCCCACAGTGGTATTCACTGGCAACCAGGAGAATCTGTGAAGGCAGTATCTTACAGTATGACTAGAATTCCACCACTGGATACAAACTTAGCTGAATACAGAGATGAATACATCAAAGAACAGATCCTTTTCTTCTTAAAATCAACAACAGGAAGAACAGTAAATGAAATTCTGGAATATTTTACACCACAGCAAAATGCAAATATAGTGAAGAAACTTAGCTATGACCCTGGAAAAACACATTTTGGACTGGTAGGTAGGGTTATGGTCACCGGAAAATACAGAGTCTCAATGCAACATGCTAATGAGATACATTCTAACAGCTGGTCTCCAGGGAGCTATCTCACCTCAGTTCCATGCATGGATGGGTTCCCATGGTCCTCCACCCAACTCATTTAAAACTGTCTTCCAGAGCTTGCTGGTGAAGAGCTGTCCAGACCTCTGGCTTATAGTCTCTATCCCAGTCCAACCGCCCAGAGATATGCACAGTTAACTTTTCTCCTAAAATCAACAATAGTTACTTTCAATAATGACAATAATGGCAATGATTTTGTGCTGCTCAAATCAAAGACATCAACAAACCAAGTGCATTCGAGCCCCGATCAGTCTTTAATTACCAATTGGACACAGGAGACACTCTGAGTTCCAATCCCAGCTCTGCTGGGGATGTGGCAGCAGGTACTTTGCTTTGATTCGTTTTGGTTTGCTTCCGAGGCATGGTAATGGTCATGGCATTTCCTCCATGGAGTGTTATAAGACTTCAACCAGGTACTCCAGCCCAAATGCCAGTGAGTGCTTCTGTGAAGTCATCCTGTGCTCTATTTCTTCTCAAAGGAGAGAATTCTGACACCCCTTTTGAACTGCTCAAGTTTCATAGCAAATCTTTCTTTTTAATATGTGTCAATATTATTTCAAAATCCTGAGTTCCAGCCTCAAGAAAAGTGTACATCTTCATATTTGATAAGAAAATGATATTCTTGGGCTCACCCATCAGACACAGCTTGAACACAGGAGCAGAGCAAATGAAAATGCTATTTATAATCTCAAATATCAAACTGTTCCCCAAAGTGACAAGATCAATATTGCAGCTCTGATCTTCTCTCTCCCTGGCAGGTGGTACTATTAAAATACGAAATAACACATCTTTTGGTGAGGAAAAGGTCCCTCAGACATTTCCAATGTCCTCCTGAAATCTGAAGTCTCCCTTCTGCTGACAGGGAGAGGCTGTGGGGGTGTTTCAGAGATTCTCTCTTGGATGTGAATTTCTGGCAGTTGGGAACATAACAGCTCCCATTCATCATCCCTGTTAATGTCTGCATCTCTGCCCAGCTGCCTGGCTTCAAAAGGGGCCTATGGGCTGTTATCCTAGCTGGGGTGGAGCATTTCCTTTATAGCAAAGAGCTGTTTCAGTATAAATGGAGGGTCCTCTACCATTCACTCAACACTGCCACTTCTATGATGACTGTATGGGAATCTGTGTCCCCCAGTCACTCCACTTCCTAAGGAAGTCATGGTGAGGCATGTGCGCTGAGACCTCAAGGAAGTGCTCAAAATGTCCTAGAACTCTCAGACCTGGAGTCTCCAAGCCAGCTAGCACAAGGCAGGCTGATGGGTGGTACAAAGAAACACTGGCTCCCAACTATACCCCGCCCAACTCTGGATGCCTCCAAAATTTTACCACCAGCTTCTGATTAGATTATTGCAAGGTGTACAACCCTGTCACTCCTCCTCCCCCACTATATCACTCCTCCCTCATACTCATATATAATATTTTAAGTCATCACCAGTTGTCTTAGTTACTTTCTCATTGCTAGTACCAAATAAATGCTCGACACCCACAAGTTAAAGAAGGAAAGTTTATTGTAGCTCATAGTTTGTAGAGGTTTCAGTCCGTAGTTGGCTGGTTCCAAGGCAGGGTGGTACAGCAGAGGAGAAACAGTCCATGGCAGGGCAAGCAGGAGGCAGTGAGACACCAAAGGAGAAAGAGGGATGTATAATACATTTCTAGGCTGTACCCAGTGACCCACCTCTTCCCACCAGGTTTCCCCTCCCAACATCAGACCCAGCTATAAACCCACCGGTGGACAAATCCAATATCACACATGCATAGTTCCTTATCTCCCCAAAGCCCCCACCTAAGAGTACATGAGGTTTTGGGGGACATCTACATATAAGCTGTCATTTGACCTCTCTGGGAAAGAACTGGGGGATGTCTACACACACAGGTGTGTGGGGGACATGAATGAGGCACCACAGAGACTCCCCAAGCAAGCTGGGTGGGGCGCTGAGGATATTTCCAGGGGTACATACCATCTTGTTCCCTCACTTTCTCTCTGGGCTCTGGGCTCTGCCATAGGGCTTCCTGTGAGCACAGGAAGTGGACAACCCAGTGGGAAACACAGAACCTGTGATGCACCCACTCCAGCACTGCCCAGCATGGAGATGTGAGAGGGACACGCACTGGATGCATGCTGGTTTTCATCTTCTTACAAGCCGAGGCTTCCATGGAGCCACTTAAAGGATGAGTCAGCTGGGCACCCAGCTACACCAGCCTCACACAGTGATGGCTTAACAAGAAAGAAACGGCCAGCTCTTCCCTAGTCAGAGAACGTCACTGCCATTTCAATTAAGAAAAGGAGTTTTTCATTTAGGAGTAAGAGAATGTCCAAAGCGTTTAAATACTTTTGAGATCATTGGTATATCAATTTTTGTACATAAAATTACAGTGAAATGGTTTACTTGTGTTTCCTGGAAACTTGGATTCATAATAAAGTGAAATTTGAAACAATATTCAGTATGATGTGCCTGAACCTGCCAGCAGGCATCAAATGTAACATGGCTTATCCATAATAAAAACCAGAACAGGATATACAACATTTAGTTTTTAAGAGTGTTTCCAGTGTGCCAGACACTGTCTCACACAATCGAATGACTTCCTAAACAATGTATTCCAACAACCTCCCTATGAGGCTGGTGTGATTATTAATCTCATTTAAAGATAAGGCAACTAAGATAAGAAAAATTTGGTTGTGACTCAGATTACACTGGGGCCTTGGAGGTGGTTTGGTAAAACTCAAACCCAAGAAGACTGACCTCAGAGCCCACCTTCTTCCCACCACTTAGAGTTGGTCTTTGTAGACAGGGAAAAAGAGAAAAAAATTCCATAGTCTTTGAGTCAGCAAATTTGGCGAATCACCAACACACGTGGGGGAGCTAAGCTATGCAGAAAGGCACTTTTTAAGAAGTGTGGTTATTTCACAACAAAAAGGAATAAAGTCCATGGAGCAGCATGGATGAACTTGGAAAAGTGAATGCTCAGGGAGAAAGCCAAACACAGACAGCTACCATGACCTGTGGGAAATGCACAGCACAGGGAAATCCAGAGATGGGCAGGAAGCAGGTCAGAGGTGGCCAGCTCTAGGCTAGGACAGGAGAAAGGCAATGACCCCTAATGGGTACAATTTCTTTTTGGGGTGATGAAATGGTCCAGGATTGATTGTGGGCATGGTTGTACAATTCTGAATATCCTAAAAACCCTGACTTGCACACTTCACATAGGGGAAATGTATGGCCTATGAATTAATTCTCAAGAAAGCTATTACCAAAACAAAACAGGACAAAAAGGAATACCAGGGTGCCCTGCCCTGCCTCCATCCAGAGCGGAGGTACCCAGAAGAACTGCGGGAGGGCCACCTAGGGGTTTTTGTCCCTAGCATGCCCACAGGAGGTGGAGGGGCAGAGACAAGGTGATCAATCGGCACCCACACCCCAGGCCTTAGTGCTCATCCCAGTGCTGCTCTGACCGTCTGCAGGGTTAGAGACCCCTGCTCATGAATGAGGGACCCAGGCTCAGGAAAGTCATATGATTTACCTGGAAGCCTGGGGACGGGATCCAGCCAAGCTTCTCTGAGTTACCAAATCCACAGCCTGTCACTGCGTAGCTTTTCCCCCCAGTACCGCAGGGAGGTCACTGTTGGTGGCCACCTCAGACTTCTCTTTCAAATCACACATAGACTGGGTGTACCTCTAGGTGCTAAGTTACTGGCTCCAAATTTCTGTTTTCTCTAGGCTTGACTCTCTCTGCTTTCAAAAATGATCCTTTCAATAAACTGTTTATAATTTCATTATCTAGGAGTAAAGGTGACAGTCCTGTTTGTCCTCTGCTGGGGACAGGTCATTCACCAGGAGCCTGGCTTGTTCCCCTGCGTCCATGTGAGAACTGGACCGAGCCTCAAAGTCAAAGGTGGAGCTCAGGACACAGAAATACCACTTGGAGAAAATGCCTGACTGCAGGAGGCCAGGAGGAAGTGCTATTTCTAGGACAAGTGTCTGGCACGTTAAAAATAGAGATGTTAAAGGTCACCAATTCTATCTGGAATTGTCTGTGCATCTCTGGCTCAAAGACTCAGTGTCTCAGCAGCGCCGAAACCCACTTACCCCCCAACATTCAGGACACGCAGTACTGTGCACAGGTCATCACCTGTCTGCCTACCTGTCACCCCTACCTAGTGGGCAGCGAAGCACCATGATGCCCTCCTCCCCGGGACACTTCTGGGGAGGGCCTGTCTTTAGATGGCTACCTTTCTCCTGCTCCTGCCTGTCTGAGGTCTCATCCCCACCAAAAGGCCACATGTCCACACAGTGCCTATCGCCTTGTCACCTGGCAGGGACCTGGCGCCCTCCACCTGCAAATTGCACTTGGAATGGCTGGCTCAATGGCACATGTTTTGGTTGGATTTGGAAATAGGACCATTGCAGGTGTAATCAGGTCATACTTGAGTAGCCTGACCCTCAGTCTATTATTTCCAAAATCCTACATTTGTCTCCAGTAGTCTGTGAGGAATTTCCAGAGTAAGCCCAGCCCAAATCTTTTTTGCCTTTTTATTTATGATCATAATCATACCTGTTCTATACTCAAGATTCCACACTTCATTGCTCTTTGCTCTTTCTAAACTAATCATTTCTTAGAGCTGTTGTAACAAAGCACCACAGAGCAGGAGGATTAAACAACAGAAATCCTTCTCCCATTATTCTGAAGACCAGTTCCAAAGCCCAGGTATGGGAAGGCTGGTTCCTCCAGGGGCTGTGAGGAGGATCTCTGTGTGTGTCTGTCCAAATGTCCTCTTTTCACAAGGGAAAGCAGTCATGTGGGTTAGGGTCCTTGCTAGACAAGTACAACCTCATTAAACTGATTACATCTTCAATGACCCTATTCCCAAATCAGGCCACATTTGGAGGCACTGAGGAGCAATGCCAGTCATAGCAAATGTACTTAACATTTGTGTCCTCAGTTTGTGAGCTCTGAAGTCACTGGAGCCCTGGTTCCTAACCATTGGCATCATTACAGAGATCAGTACATTATTCCTGAATGAATGAACCAATGAATGAATGAACACTTGCCCAACTGCTTTCCCTCCCCAGCTACATACAGTGTATAACTACATCCTGTTCCTAAACTGGCCAGCAGAATTACCTTCTTCCCTATGGAAGCATCTCCCCAAAAATAATTTCTGAATTCACAGTTCTCAGGCTGAACTGGTTCACAGCTGGTCAGATCTCCTCTCTGTATGGAACCCCTCACACTTCATAGTTTCATTCTGGGCCTTCTTCATGAGATAATTTTAACCATGATTCTCTCTTCAAAACAGAGCAACTGCGATGACTTATTTTTGTCACCAGCAGCGAATTTGGTAATCTGTAATATAAATAGTGATGAGCTCGAGAGCCTCCTTGCAGAGTTTAGCTCTGTGTGCTCCTTGCTCTGCAGCTCTTACACCATCTACTCCCATCTGTATTCCTTCTGTGCTGTATATAATTGATCTCAGCTGCCTTCCACTGACTTCTGGCTTCTGCCCGTGTTCCTTGAGCTTGGCAGCATCCAGATTCCAGCTCAGATAGAGCCAGAAAAGCAGATAGAAACGGCTGATGTGAGTAGTGCAGGTCTGAGGTGTGAGGACCATGAAATATCTGAACAAAAGGTTTGCGCAGCAGATAAGAAACACTGACACAGACACCTGCTGTACATGTAAGCATCTCAGGTGACTGCCCAGAGCCTCCCTTCTTCCTCCTGGAGTGAGGCTGTCTGTGCTCTGTACTCTGCCTCCAGGACTCAGAACTAACCTCTAGGAGACGGGAGCCGCGGTAGCAGGGAGGGCTTGTGATCCAGGCACTGTCTGGATGTGGTGCCTGTTTCCGGTGGGGCTGCTCTGCTTTTCAGGGCCTGAGGTCCTGCCCCAAGTAACAGGGACTGTGCTATCAGTGCGTGACCACCCCAGATGAGAAGTTCGCCAGCGTGAACTTCCCAGTGCGCCCGCCCCAGAGTCTTTCTGAGCTCCCGTGTTTGCTGTAGGGCCCTGCTTCTGTGCCAGGGCCCCCGATGGCTGACTCTTCAGAGCACGATTCACTGGACAGCACCTCAGTACTGGAGAGCATGGCTGTTTTTGGCATCTGTCCCCAATCTTCCCTCACCCTCTTTTCGCCACCATCTGTCCTACCTTCTTCGGGCCTCTTCCAGGCCCTGCCTCCTTTCCACCAGTCCGGGGCAAGTGCTTGTTCCTACATGCTGCATCCTGAAACCCAGCGCTGAGCCCAAGTCCATCCCTAGAGGTGCGGACACAGCCCCCGCTGAGCCACAGGACTCCTGGGCAGGACCATGGACAGTTCCACCCTGGGCCAGAGTGCAAAGATGGTGGCAAGGTTGACTTCAAAGGCCATGAACCTACTCAACTACCTGAACGTCATAAATAAGCTGCAGAACAAGCTTTGGGAGCTGGATGTGGGGGTTCTGGTGTATTTCCGTGTGAGTTCCTGGCAGGCCAGCCCTCATCTGGGGCTGCTAGGTACTCTAGGAACCACGAAGTCTTGGGTAAAGACAGGAGGGACACAGAGAGATGACAATGGGACACAGAAAAAGCGGGAGAGTGAAGAGGTCATGCAGGGCACAAGGCTGGAGCAGGCAAGGGCAGCGGACAGGACTACAGGAGGGGAGATTCAGAGTGGCTGGTGCATTCTTTGTCTATGAAAACATCCATGTCACCCTGATCCCAGTCTCACCCTCTGCTGAGCACCCCCTAAGCAACATCACTTATTTCTTGCCCCTTCCACAGTCCATCTCAGACAGACCCTGCCTGCTGTGCTCCTCCTATGGATGGGGGAAAAGTCACCTTTTTCACGAGTGGCTCACAATGACCTCTTCGGGTCATTGTGTTGCCTACACCTGCAGGACCTTAAGACCTGACATTCCAGAGGTCACAGTAAAGCAACCAATACAGGCAGCACTCCAGAAGATCCCCGAAAAACTCACCTGTCTATAAATGTTTCTAAAAAGTGACTTTTTTTTTTTTTTTTTTTACCAGGTTGCTCATTACCAATGGCCACAGAATATTTCTGGAAGAGACAGACAATGAAACATCAGCCCTGCCCAGCAGTGGGAGTGGGTTGTAAGATGGTGGCCAGTGAGGGTTTGGGTAGGGGACAATGCCTCATTTTCACAGGGACAAAGGGACCGAGGGAAACAGGAAGAAACTCATGGAGATGCTCTGCAGGCCAGGGAGATGGACACTAGGCCTCTGGACCCTGCGTTGGACTTCCGTGTCACTCAGTTTCCTCCTCTGTGCAGGAGGCCTCTTCCTACTCCATATTGAGGCATAACTGGAGCAGTGCTATACAATGCCTCGGGCAGAGGAGGTATTTGGTGAGGGTTTACTAAAGAGGACTTTCCATTCCACTAATGAGGTTGTGCATGTCTGACAGGGTGGGGCTGGAAGCCAGCATGCAGCTAAGGTAGCCATGCTGAGGCCAGCATGCAGCTGAGCACATTAGAACATTCCAGAAAGTTCTGGAAGCAGACTCTCTCCCTTCCCTGGTTCTCATTAAGCAGTATAAACAGCTGTGGAGAAACCCCCAAAAGAAATCTCTGTAGGCAAAGCAAGGGAATTTTGTAGGGTAAGAGAAGGGAGTGCGCCTTTGTACACAAACCCCTCCATTCTGTTCACTCTGTTAACTGAAGTCAGTAGTCGCCTCTGCTGCTGCACTTCACATTCCTCAGCGTGCCGCAGGAAACCACTGTGGGAACACTCACACTGACGCACTGGTGAGAGCGTAGCAGTGAGAAGGACTCGAAGGAGAGGAGACTTTCAGGAGTGTCCTGAGTACTCTGCTCCACGCCTCAGACCAAGCCTGTGATAACTTCAGGTTGAACCCTAGGTGCTCCTGGCCTCCTCTCCCCTTGGAAGAGGGCCCCGGATCCCAAATAGATCCCAGTCTCCAGGATCCAGCTGACTTCCAAGCTCAGTAGGAAAGGCTCAGGGTGCTCGTCCAACCATCCAGTTTCAGCTTTACCTTTGTGTTGCTGCCTGTCCAGGTCTGCCTCCTGCTCTGTTGGAGCACTGGCTGCTGAATCTGGTTCTGACCAGAGCCCAGGTGTTGATCTATGACTTCAATGCCACCTTCAGAGCTACGACCCTACTCTAACTGCACCCTGCACACTTGGCCAGCTCCTGGGAGCTGCCCACCTGTCAATTTTAGAGTCGCTGGCTCCTGTCTGTGGAGCCAGTGCTGCTATTTCATGCTGGTCCCCGGTGTATATGGTTGCCAAGACCTCTGCCTGCTGTGGAATGAGGGGGTGCTTGGAAGTGGGGAATGTGCTAGGCCTCTCTACTCAGAGCTGGATTCCAAGGCCCAAGCCCAGGTGGGCATCACCCTGTGCCAAGCCCTCTAGGCCAGGGAGGCCAGCAGCAGGGAGAAAGAGGGCAGGGGGCACCCCAGTGAGCTCTCTGCTCCCATCCAGGTTCAGGAAGAGGCGACCAGCTGCTCATCAATGAAGCCAGTCTACCTGCTTCTTGGGAGGCATGGGACCCTGTCTTGTCACTTGAGATTGTTTTTAATATAAAGATGTCAGGCTCAATCTAGGGTACTCAGAGTGACTGGACTGCAAAAAACAATTTGAGAATTCTTGATCTGAAGATCTTACTTGATTATTAATTCTATTAAGCTTGGGCTATGGATGGAGTTTTCTGATGACATCTTTTAAATCTGCTGGTGCTGGTAGGATCAGAAAAAATAACCCCCAGTGATAATTGTGAACAGGACATTGTTCATTATTATTGATTTTGCATCTCTTAGTTTTCTCCTGAACTTTCTAAGCAGGTTAAATAAATGATGACTGTGGTGAAGGATTGAGCTGGAACCCAGCCTAACAGGCTCCCAGGATGCTGGGACTTTCCAGTTTGTCCAGAGAGTGCACTCAAGCCCATGATGACAGTCACCACTCAGTGAGTGCACAGACCTGCCTTGTGCTCACTGGATCTGGTGGACAACCTGTGTCTCCCTTCTCAACCCCCTTTGACTGCAGGGGTGGCCAGCTGAGCACAGTCAGGAGGATCTGGGCTGCTAAGGCAGAGCAATGGGAGGAGGGGTTGGGAGAAAATCCTCAGGCACATCTGATAGGATGCTTTTGACTCCTATAGTATTGCTGTCCTGATAGGACCGATAGCATGAGCTCTACCTCCCTAACACATTTTCTTAGCAATAGGCACAATACTGCACAGCCGAACTCTAGAATTACAATATTCTCAGCAATATTCTTAGCAACAGGCACAACACTGCACAGCCGAACTCTAGAAATTATCTCCTGCATAATGGAAACATGATCCATGCTCAGTATTGCCCCTCCTCTACTCCAGACAACAACCTCACTCCGTTTCTCTGAGTTTGACTATTTTAGCGCTTCCAGGAAGTATAATCATGCGGCGCTCGTCCTCTATATCTGCCTCCTTTCACCTAGCGTGGTGGCCCCATCTTCACCCATGCCAGAGCATGGAATGAGATTTGCCTTCTTTTCTTTCTTTACAGCTTTATATATATATATAAAGTCTCTATATATATATATATAAAGTCTCTATATATATATATATATATATAGAGAGAGAGAGAGAGAGAGATCTGTGTATATCTCCGTATCCATTCATCTGTCAGTGAGCATAAAGGTTGCTGCCATATCTTGGCTGTTGTGAATAGCTCCACAATGAATACAGTGCGGATAGGTCTTCAAAATCCTAATTTTGCTTCTTTTGGATAAATAAGTAAAAGTGGGGGTGCTGGATCATATGGAAGTTTAGTTTCAATTTTTTAAGGAAATTCTATGCAGAAACTATACACACATGTTCACGATGGATAGATGAATGGGTAGAAAACAGGAATGTTTATCATTTAAATCAACAAGTCTTATCCACATGGATTGGGCTTCCACTAGTCAAGTTATGAACTGTGTGTTGCTTGTCCTTGGTCATACCTTTTTGGTGAATAGGAACATGACTTTAATGGGTAGCTTGAAGCACGGAGTCTGTCATGGGCTGGGAATAGACTTCATATGAGTAAATATGTCTGAAGCTTCAAGAATAGAGGCTGAGACTCTTCTCAGCAGTAGTCTATTCCATCTCAACCATTTCCAACTCAGGCTCCACAACTTCACCAGTTGCTTTCAACTTTCTGAAGGATGATCATTTAAAAGATAATTATCTCATATAGAATTTATGGAAAGGGGGTCAGGTGATAGATGATGTACAAAATAACCATCAAAACCCCTTCTCATGACCTGCAAAGTTAGAGTGTCACAGCTGTCACCCAGCAGACCACCACACCTATCACCACCCATGCAAAGAGGAGAGGCAAGTGCTCAAGAGGCAGAGGAAGAAATGCAAGAAACAATATTCTTAATCTGGAGAATTTATGGAAAGACTCAGATCTACTAGAAGAGCGTTATGATCCATATCTATGCAAAGACCCTTATGTTGCTTTTTCATTCTCAAATGCTCCTTTTTTTTTTTTTTACCCTCAACTCATCTGTTAAGGGCTACCTGCTGGCCTTGAAGCTGGAGCAAGAGCAGGAATGTTGGGTTTGGACGTGACAGATTAGGAATAAGAGATGAGATAGATATGTGTAGAGTGCCTGAAGGTCTGAGCTGTTTGGGTGTAATAGTGGGTGCACGGAGGAATAAATGGAAAGACCAAGCTGGGAAATTAAGGTAGGGCTCAGGGGACACAAGCCAGTCTCAGATACTCTCTTGCCAAGCCTTCTGCTCCCTGGGTCATGGAAATAAACAGAGAAATGATTCTTCATCTCCTCACCTAACTAACCCAGGGAAAATTAAATTCTTGATTTGCCTCTCCTAATAATGCAAAATTGTTGTATTTATGCTGGGAATGCTCTAATGTAACCACTATCTCTGGAAGGGTCTGGCCCCTTCCAACACTGCTAGTCCCCTTGGTTCTAATTCAGGGGACATTAATTGCACTTCTCAGATGCTGGTGCCTGGCCGCTTCTCTGCAATGCCAAGGCGACCTGGATGCCTCAGAGAGCAATGAAATCATTCTAAGAACCATTTTAATAAAATCTTCAAGAGTTAAGCCACCTTCTTGTGACTTATTACAATAAAAAACCTAGGCCACTGAGTCATAGGACTAGAAAGGTCATTGAGCAGACTGTTTAATGAAAGTCATCAAAGAAGAAAGTGAGTTTGGAGTTGGGGGTTGATCCTGGGTACCAGCAACTCTGCTCTGCTTGGATGGTTCCCAGAATTCACAATGAGACTTCATCATCAAGTCAACATGGTGGAACTAAGAGGTGAGACCCTGAAAGTGCTTAGTGACCTTAGTAAATGCACTGCAGGGAATGCACAGGGCCCAATTTTGCCCTTCTGCTTGTCCACCATATGAAGATACAGGGTCCTTTATTGGCAAGGACACAGCAACAAGACCCCATCTCCAAAGCAGCCTCACCAGACACCTAGCTTACCATCCTCAGGATCTTGGACTCCTAGTCTCAGAACTATGAGATACAAGTTTCCACTCTTCATCTAGTCCTGGGCATTTCATTACCACAGCTTCACTGGCCTAGGACAAGCACCTGCTTTCAAGGTGGGCACCTGTCAAATACACATCAGGCTTGGGTTCCATTTGAAAGCTCTGCATGTTCTCCCCACATCTGATAAAACCCTGTTGATCTGCAGATCTCTGGTTCAATGGCAACCATGAGGTGAGGAAGGAAGTAGCTTCCCACAAGACTCTCATAGAGAGCCCAAGGTCTCTGAAAGAGCTACCAAAAACCCCGTTCATTCCTTACTCTGCAGGAAGGAATATAAGAATGGCTGCCAGACTTAGCAATTCTTGATTGATAAGCTGTCTTGGTCTATTTTATGCTGTTGTAACAAAATATGTGAATCTAGAACAGAAATTTTTTTCTCATAGTTTTGGGGGATGAGAAGTCCAAGACCACGGTGCTTGCAGGCTTCCCAGCTGGAATTTTGCCCTGAATTCTCACCTGTCTGAAAGTGGGAGAGCAGAAAGGGGCATGGTCTTAGTGACTTCCCTTAGTGCTGTGACACAATACCTGATGCCCAAATTTAAGGAAGAGGAGTTTGGTTTTGATTCGTGTTTCAATCCATGATCATCTGGGTCCAAGGCAGAACAGCACGGCAGAGGTGCGTGGTGGAGGACAGCTGCCTATGGCAGGGCAGACAGAAAGCAGAGAGAGGAGGGAGGAGGCAGGAAGGGAGATAAACCTTGCCAGGCCGCATCCCCAGTGACCCACCTCTTCCCACCGGAGCCCAGCTTTTAATAGCAAGTCAGCTGTAGAATCCCATAATCCAATCACCTTCCCAAAGTACTGCCTATGAGTGCTTGAAGCTTCTGGGGGTCACATAGATAGAAGCCATAGTGGGCGGGGGACTGTCTGCAGCCTCTTTTGTCAGGGTGTTAATCTCTGTGCCAAGAGCAGAACCCTCATGATGTAGGCACTTCTTCAAGAGTCTCATCTCCTAATACCAGCCCACTGGGAATTCAGTTCTAATCTGTGAAGTGTGTCAAACTACAAATCACACAATTTCATCTGTGACCCATTGGTTGTCAAGGAGGGTGTTACTTAATTTCCATGTGTTTATGGAGTTTTTGTGGTTTCTTTTGCCATTGATTTCCAACTTCACTGCACTATGGTCTCATAAAAAGCATGGGATAATTTCAATCCCTTTGTATTTACATAAGCATGTCCTATGAGCTAGTATGTGGTATATTTTGGAGAAGATACCAATTGCAGCTCAGAAGATTATGTAATCTGATAAAAGTCACCCATGACAAACCAACAGTCAACATCACACTAAATGGACAAAAACTGAAAGATTTTACTCTAAAATCAAGAACAAGACAAGGATGTCCACTATTACCACTGCTATTCAATATAGTTCTGGAAACATTAGCCAGAGCAATTAGACAAGAGAAAGAAAAGGAATAAAGATAGGGAAGGAAGATGGTAAACTATCATTATTTGCAGATGGCATGATACTCTACATAGAAGACTCCAAAAACTCCACCAAAAGATTTCTAGATCTAGTAGCTGTATACATTGTCAGCACTCAGAATTCAATAGCATTCCCATACAAAAATAACAAACTCACTGAGAGAGAAGTTAGGGGAACCATGCCTTTCACAATAGTATCCAAAAATTGAAATACTTAGGAATCAATTTAACAAAGGAAGTAAAAGATCTTTACATTGAATATGATAGTACTATAAAAAAGGAAATCAAAGAGGGTATTAGAGAATGGAAGGATATTTCTTGCACTTGGGTAGGAAGAACAAACATGGTAAAAATGGTCATACTCCTAAACTTGTTATACAGATTTAATGCAGTCTCAATCAAAATACAAATAACATACTTCACATAACTAGAGAAAACATTACTAAAATTCATTTGGAACCAGGAGACACCTAGAATAGCAAAAGCAATCCTGAGAAATAAAAGCAAGGCAGGGGGAAACAAAATCCCTGACTTGAAATTATACTACAAAGCTACTATGATAAAATCAGCATGGTACTGGCAAAAACATAGACTCAGGGATCAATGGAACAGAACAGAAGATGCACAAACAAATCCAAATCCACTCAGTCGCTTTGTCTTTGACAAGGGCGCCAAACACCCTCACTGGAAGAAAAATAGCTCCTTTAATAAATGGTGCTGGAAAAACTTACTTTCCACATGCTGAAGACTAAAACTGGACCCATGTTGCTCACCATGCACTAAACTAAAATCAAAATGGTTCAAAGATCTAAATATTAAAACAGAAACACTAAATCTCCTGGAAGAGAGAATAGGTAGAACTCTTGAAGACTAGGAGTAGGTAAGAATTTTATGAACAAAACTCCAATTGCACAGGAAATATTACAAGGAATCAACCAGTGGGATCTCATCTTATTAAAAAGCTTCTGCACAGAAAAAGAAATCATCAAAGGGTGTAAAGAGACAACCCACACACTAGGAAAAAAATTTTCCAGTTGTTCCAAGGAAGCTTTTGTAAATAGGAAGGGGAAGAGTGGTAAAAGGGAGGGGAGGGGAATGGGGATGAAAGTAAGAATCAGGGAATATCATGTACAGGTATAAGTTCCATACAATGAATTTGATCATTATGTGTATCTAAACTGTACCAATAAACTTAGTTAATGATTAAAAATAAGCCATCATGCAAGTCCAGGTTTGGGGACCCTAGTTCTTGAAACATGATGAGCAGAGGTCATAAATGGAAAGCTGTTCCTTTCCACCTCTGGTGAGACTCAGGCAGTCACAACCATTCTCCAAAATACGTAGAGAATGACACCAAACTGTCCCCACCCCACATCCAGGTAGATAGGTAAGCAAATAATGTAGTCAAGGAAGACTGCAGTAATGTGGTTGCAAATAAGAAATTCTGAAATGGGTAAGCTTTGGTTACCTGGAAAGTCCTTCCTTCCTCAAGAATATCAGCTAAATGGAGGGTTCCTGGGCAGGTGTGCGTGTGAGCAAGATCTTACGTCACGTCCCGTGAGAACAGGTACAGGGAGCACAGACCGTGGGCATATTTGTTGGCAAAGCTTCCCCATGTGCCAGAACTCCACCATGGCCTTAGCAAGTGAGTTTGGCGGCTGGCGTTGTATCTTCGTTTGGAGATTGCAGCTGCTACCGGGCCTCAGGGTCCCTGGGTCTGAGCAGGGGCTTTCCTGTCCTGGCCTGGGATGAGGCTCACGGAGACTGCCCACCATACTAACAGGAGAACCTAATCAAGTCCTGTTGCACTTTCCCTCAGTCAATTCTATCTTACGACTCTGCTTGAGGGAGTAATTTTATAAAGCAAAACTTTGGAATTATCAAAACTTAATGTACCAAAAATTCTGCAAGATAGATAGCTCCCAAACACAGACCCATTTTGGAAAACCTTTACATGTGTATCTGGTCAGTATGTGTCAAGATGCACATTTCTGAGGCCCTCAGGTCAAAGAATTCATTCTAGCATTTGCTTTTGTGGACAGTTCTTTAATTTTTGGATCACCTTCTGGGAATCAGAGATGGCTGCATATATTTAAAGTACATATGTTTGCATTTTTAAGCCTTCTGTTTAATAGAGAAGTGATTTATAATTCCGACTGGCAGAGAGAGCTGGTGGTGGCGGTGCATGGAGTCCTTCCAGATGAGCTGAAAGGTGGTTTCCGAGCATGAATTATGTGTCCGCATGTAAACAGGAAGACGAGGAAAATGATGAATCATCTCCAATCGGCTCTTAGTGCAAAACTGCAGACTATATAATTTAAAATTTACTTTACTGCCAGCAATACCCGTATAATGTGATCAGACACAAAGAGCCTATCCAATAAGGTTGGAAACAAAAGCTATATTAAGGTTTCCTGCAACCTGAAGAAAGCCCATGAATAATTCACATTTCCATGCATTAGGGCACCTCAAGGTGAATATGCACATGGTGTACTTAATTAGGAAGAGAACTGATAAATTAGCTGAATCACTTGATTTGCTGTCAATATGATATTTCAGTTACCTTCAGAGATAAAGTTGCCCTCTCATGGCTGTTGGAAGGTAATCTGTATGTCTGGGCAACTTAGGGTGACTGTAATTATTATAAGACTGTGGAGTGCTGGGCTTGGTGGTATATGCCTATAATCCCAGCACCTAGGGAGGCTGAGGCAGGAGGGTCACAAATTCAAACCTTATCAGGGCAACTTAGTAAGACTGTGTCTCAAATTTTAAATAGTTAAAAATAAAACCACCAAGCATGTAGTCCTGCACGTAGTCTTGGTATGGAAGCCTCTAGTCACATGCATGGGCTCACGTTATCCTGAGTGCCCTGTGATGCTGGGACACACATTTCTATCCCTTGTGTACAGAAAAGGGAATGGAGACCTGCAGGATTTAAATAACCTGCTAACCAGGCCAGCCGGAAGGACACAGGGGTGCCTGAACCCACGTGTGTGTCTGCTTTTTCCTCTGCCTGTCCAAGTAGCCACTGGCTCAGTGGACCGCATCAGGCTTTCGGAGTAGACCTCAAGTGGGCAGCTGTGGCTGTGATGTGCCAGGTGCTGGCCAGGGCTGCTCAGCATGGCACATGCCTTGGCGGATACGCCTGGCTGCTGGATCCACTGAGAGTCTTTGTCTCAAAGTCCTCGTCACACTGCACACAGACATACATTTGAAATGTGTTAAGTGTGTGGATAGTGTCCCGGAGCTGTCACCATTTGAGGTCTGCTGTGCCTCTGGTGCCGTGACTGCACCTCCCCATCGTAGACTGTTTCCAGCCACTGTCCTTAGAACTTCCAGTTCCTCGAGAACCACCACTTTGGAGCTCAATTCCTCTGCTGGCAGAGGAGGAAGTCTGCATCTTCCACATTCCCTGTGAGAGGCAGAGAACAGCTTCCCTCTGGACATGCAGCCCACCGGTGGGAATGCCGGGGCCTTCTGCCCAGGATTTCTCATGAGGCTGTCCACCCAGCTGGCATTGGGTTGTCTTGGACTCACTATGGATTGCATTTGTCTCCCAGAGCATGGGAGAGACACATGTCACCCTGTTTCCTCAATTTCAATAGACTCTGTCAGGTTGCGGGGTGGGTTTCTGTCACTGGGGTTCAAATCTTAATACCTGGAACCCAGCTGTGGACATGAACACAACCTTCATCTCCTGGTGGTCTGGGCAGAGCTAAATGCACCCAGGCTAACTCCATGTCTTGGCACTTGCTTCTGTGTTGGGTGTTGTTGGTTGTGCCTTACCCTTCTAATCCCTCTGGCTCACAAACATATGGCGGGAGAGGTAAGAAGCCCCTGGAGCCAGGTATGGTGGCACATATCCATAATCCCAGGACTCAGGGGGAGGCACAGGGCAGGAGGACCACAAGTTCAAGCACAGCTTGGGCAACTTAAAGAGACTATCTCAAAATAAAAAATAAAGAAAGCTGGGGATGCAGCTCAGTATGAAAGTCCTACGTTTTATGCCCATTTCCATCAGAAAAAAAAAATCTCTAGAGCGGGAGAGTAGCACCTCGACCCACTCACATCTGAGCCCACATAAATCTGGCAGGTATTGGAGAAGGGACCTCAGCTGTCCCTCCCAGCTTTGCACTTCCAAGGGCCCCGCCTCAACTGGATGGCTGGATTCTCTCTGTCTGCAGTGCCCTGGGAATGCTCCAATCCTGATGCAGTTCTGCACCCAGCACTCACCACGGGGACAGAGCAGGAAGCATGACACCTGGAGATGCAGGCTGGGGTGCAGGGCAGAGGAGAAAGGGGTGCAGCCCTCACTCCCTGAAACACCCATAGGAACTTGTTTTATGGGGCTTCTGCTTATCCACATGCCAAACAGCTGCCTCTCAGTTGTGTGGAGCAAAAGGATTGAATTCCCAGTTGCAAATTCTCTGCCCCTGACCTAGTCTCACTGTGACCCCAACACCAACTGAAGTGACTCCTTTTCCAGATTGCAAATATGGATTATGCCAATATCTGGCCTCACTCTTGCTAGTGCCAAGTGTGCCAGCTGCGCCTGCACCATCTTCACATCTGCACAGCCTCGCTCCTGTCTCCTGCATCCCGGCAAGGGTGGATGCCTGGCCTTTGCCACTTCCCCCCAACACAGCCTGGGCTCCCACACTTCACCGCTGTGCATTTTTTTTAGAATGAGGATTTGTAGAACCTCCTGCTTGTCTAGGGGCGAACGTGTCTTTGGAAGTTGCTTTTGCACGGAGTCCTCAGCACTACGCCCTGGGCCTCTTGCCTCCCACCACCCTGCTCAGCTGCTTCCGTTCCTGGCACAGTACTTGCCATCTTGTGCCACAGCAGTCAGTATGAGTTCTCTTCCCGGTGCCTGGCATATTCTGGGACAAGGATTTTATCCTATTTGTGACTCAATAACAGATCATCAAAAGTGCGTTGTTTAATCCATTCACCTGTGGTATTTATACATAATGGAGCCCTACTCTGCCATAAAGAAGGATACATTTGGCTCATTCGTAAAAAAATGGACACACTTTGGGACCACAAACCAGACACACAAACTTTTTTTTTTTTGGTTTTTCTCCGGTACCGGGAACCAAACTCACGACCTTGCGCTTGCCAGGCAGGCGCTTGTTTGCCGCTGAGCTAAATCCCCAGTCCCAGACACACAAACTTAAAATGCACATGGACTCTTTTATGTGAGAAACCCAAAATACAAATAAAGAGCCAACTAAGAGATAATAGGAGGTATTATTTTGCCAAAGAGAAGGGGAGAGACAAACAAATGGAGGGAGAGAAAGGGGAGGGGAAGCACAAAAAATTAAGATATATTACATACATGCCCCAACTCACTCTGAGGAATATAACGCCTAGGTACTGCACACGTGCACTAATACAAATCTTTTAAAATTAGTCTTTTGAATAATAAGTCAGCAAAACAATCATTTCTATTAGTACAGTAATGCTCAAGAAATGTGTGCTGATTGATCGATCTGCAGTGCCAAGGCCTCGCTGTCCCCAGCTCCTGACCCCTCCACACCTTTGGTACCGCCACATCATCGTCTGTGGGTTTGGGACTGATGGGAATGGGCAGCAGGAGGCCCCTGCTCTCTCTCTAGGTCACTTTGACAAAGGTGCCCAGTCTTGTCAGGTAGGAGCTCTTCACTTTGATTATTTGAGGCACCTGGCTCCTTGTCTGTTACACTCTTGTATCCTCGCTTCCTTTCCATGGATCTCCCCAGAACTCCAAGCTCAATGTCCTTATGTTCATAGAGAAAACTCCAATGATTCAGGTGATGCATTTGGCATTTCTTCCAAGGTACAAGAAATAGAATAAAATTATGAGAAATGCAGTAAGTGCCAAGGGAAAACATCCTAAAACTGGAAAATCAGTGTCTTCAGGAACATGGGCTTTGGGAATACAATAGGACTCATTAAAGTTTCCTTAAATTCAAGCTAGCTTCATAGAGAAAAGGCAGTTGCTGTGAACGTGGTGATTTCCTATGCAACATGAACCACCCTCTGGCCCTGACAGCACCAAGACACCCGCCCTGCCTATGCCTTGGTTCTTCCTGTCTAAGATGAGGAACAACCCAGCTGCCTTCTAACTCCATTTACGATGCCCTGGGTAATGGTAAACCCACCACAGAAAGTCAATAAACAGCCCACCTGTGGGTTGATTTCATGGAGGTTTGTAAGTAGGGGGGACTTTAACTTCAGCACAAAAGGCCCCAGGAAGAGTCCACCTCTTCCCTCAGTGTGGACTTTGAGGGGAGCAGACGGCATCTCCACTTCTTTTGAAGAGAAGGGAGGGAGTCCCCAGAAGGCAGCCAGGGAGAGACACAGTCTCACTGCAGAGAGGACCAACTGGCCCAGCGCTGCCTCCCCACTAGCACGAGGCTGAGCTCCTTACTGTTGCCCAAACTCTGCTCCATTTATATTTCAGCCAGGGCCTCCTGGCTGCCACAGAGCATCAAGCCCCGGGGACCCTGCTGGTGCCACTTCCCATTCATCCAGGTTGTCTTGGGAGAGCAGGACCTCAGAGAAGCCTGGCTCCCTCTTCTCCTGGTGCAGAACCCACCTTGGCAGTCACTGGGATGGGCCTTCACCATGTCACCATGTAACCATGGGACTGGGGGGACGGCTGCAAAAGGAGGCGGGAATGCCCCAGCAGACAGGTGTTACCGGGTACAGATAAACAAGGGGCAAGTCCCGCTCAGATTGCACATCTGAGCAAGGGCCTTGTTGAGCTTCCCCGTGTATGGACCTTCACATCCCTAGTGTCCTGACACCCACATAAGGAAGGTAGTATGGCTGCCTTTTGACTCCTTGCTGGGAATCCTCTGGATATGAAGACTGCTACTCTGCAGCCTGGCCCTAGGCACACGCTCTTCTCTGGCAGAGACCTGGATGAGGGTCTGCACTGTGGCAGCTTGCTGGGAAGATGGGTTTGCTCAGGGAGACACCTGAGGCCCCTCGGGACATGGTACCTGCTGTGTTACCTGCAGGGTCCACCCAGGGTGGCAAGTGGGCTGTCAGAGGCCTGGAGGCAGGGCATGTTTGGAGACACCCTATCTGTCCCCATGGCTGGGCAATATGGCAGCCCTTAGGATCGAACCTTCTCTAGCCCGGTTTCCTGACAAGAAATGTCTCCTCTTTACTGTCACTGGGTTCACAAGCGGGAATAAGATCTCCCCCTATGAGGACCAAAGAGAGCAAAGTTTGAAGCTAGAGGCTGGGATGTTCCAGGAAGCATTGCGCAGCCTCCTTATTTAGAAACTTTCCTGGCAGCCCGGGAGCACACGAGATCTATGCACTGGGCACTAATGCACGACCGTTCCTGCTGCCAATCACTGACCGAGAGGCACCGGCGTGTCACTGTCTCGTCCCTCCCTTTGATGACGACTGAGGCGCACTGTGGATTCCTGACCTTGCTTTTGCTTTTTGCAGTTGTCAAGAAGCATGAAGCCCTCTCCGGATTCACTGTAGGTGACAGTCATAATTCTTGGTGGTTTGCAGCTGAGTTCTCTCTTCTTAAGAGGCTGCTTAGGAGGATGGAAACTCAGTACTACTTTATCGCAGTTTATATCACTTTTCAATGAGCTCTGAAAAGGGTTTTTTGTTCTTGTTGTTTTTACAAATTTGACTTGCTCAGGAGACCTGGGAATTACAAGAAGAGTTTAATCTTCCCCTAGGGACACCACCACCCCTGTGATAGGCTCTTAGATGGTGACCAGAGACAGACAGGAAAGCCGCAGAGAGACACAGCAATCAGGGTTGAGTTTTGCAGATGAAAATGGCTTTAACGTGGAGCCCTCGGACCACCTTTTTAAATGTGGGACTGAGAAGGACGGTACATTGCACTTACTATGATCAACTCTGTTCCTCCTTGAGACAACTTTTGCTTGAAGAGGAGGATCCTTCTGAGGTCTAACCATTCACTTTGAAGACCACGTATACCTCTGACCTGTTCTCATTACCTAAAACAAGATGTCCAACTCCCTGTCCACACTCCCAATGCAGTCAAAGGCAGGACACTTACTCAGTTTCCACTGGAGGGGACTTAACAACCTTGTCCTTCTGTGTGACATTTTCTTAAATATTTTTGGTAAAATGTCCTTAGTCTCAATTAATTCCACTAGACCTTGCTAGGTGTCCACATTCCTCACCTTAGATGGTAAATCCCCCAAATATCCTTGATTGTGCCTGCGAATGTGTTTCTCAGATATTTAACAGTCTGCTGGGTTTGGATCAATTATTTAGGCAAGGAAAGAATCTTTAAAGTGTGCATATTTAATATGTTCTAAATTCTGAGTTAGGAAGTAGCATGTAGGAGGAAGGAAATTACATTCTGGAGAGGCAGAAATCCAGACCGAGGCTGCCCTGTTTCTTCGCTTCAGTTTCAGTACTTGACTTTTTAATGGCCAAAAAATGAAAACTTATTTCCTTGACTGTGCTATCTGGAGTGTCCCCTCAAACTGTGATCATTCTACAATGGGTTCCTAATGCACAATTGACAATTAAACTGTGCATTTAACCTTTGCATTAATTACTCCATTTTCTTTTGTTGGGGAATCAAGCTTCTAAGTTATCCGATCAATTCTGCAAATTATGGAAGTACACACCACTTGCTTAATATTTATTGTGTTGGGCAGAGTGGAATATAACTACTGCAGTGATAAATAACGCATCACACGTTCCAGAGAGAATGAATCAGCTGGGCTATCTGGCTACTGCAAAGCCCTGGGTACCTTGGGTTATGTAGGACTCTCCAAATATTGGGGGAAATAAATATGCAAGGGAAAGCTAGCGACTGTAATGAGCAGAGGTCAGATCTATTACTGACCAAGAAAATACTTCATTTTCTCTAGCCAGCTCTTACCTAAAAATCCTTCTTTTAAGCCTTCATGTCTAGATGCCTGAAAATGCTACAAGGAGTCACACTAGTGCAGGATTTTGATCACCATTATGGTGAGGGCCTCTTTTCTCCCTAATGACTGCCAGCAATTGAGGCTCACTTCGGCATGTTAGTAAACACTTATGGAGATCAGTGGTCTGTTTTCTTTTCTTTTCTAATAATGAGGAGTTGTTAACCATGCCTATTTTATGGGTCATGCCACTGGAATAAAAAGCAAAAATGAGCTGTATCTGGAAGAATTCAGTTACATGCAAAAAACAGAAGACAAATTTTCTTTAAAAAGATGCTACTGTTAAAAGATTTTCTCTTCAAATTTCTACTTTAAGAGTCTCCAGGTTCTGCTTTTTCACTTTCAATGAGAGAGTATGTTTTAGAAAATCTATACTGGGTCTAACTTTATACATTGCTCTAGGTTTGTTTAAAAACAAACTTGCTTGTGATTAGCTTGAGCATGGTCTCAACCTTAACTGTAACCGATCTACTGCAAATAATAGATTACTGCAGTGCACAGTTTTGAGGTTCTACTCCTGGAACAATGAAAGCAACACCGCAGCTTTAGCAGGCAATGCCTCCTACCCCACCCGCAGGCATCTGTAAATAATAAGCTATGTTTGTGAAAATGCTGTGGAAGGAGCAGACACAGTGATCTGATTCAGTAGCACCGACATTAAATACATTGCATACTGGGTATTTGTTGTTAATGCTAGATGTTTCTCTTTATATCATCCAAATTGATAAATATACCATATAAAATCTAAAAGTAAAATATACACCCTGCAAATATTGCAACCTTTTACTACTTGGAAACAAATGACATTATAATTGCAAATTCAAAATGTCAGGAAATGCATATGATTAGGTTTTCACAGTTACATTGATTAACTGGAGGCAGTTGCACGAAGCCCTGGTGTTTAAAGACCCGGATCGTCGCTGGGAGTGTCTCTGCCTGTGCTGCGTGGGTGTGCTAACATGGCCTTGCTGGTACCAGATTATACATTTTCACTTGATATTTCCCTCATAAAATTCTCCAAATCTGAACACACAGTGCTTCTACCTTTGTCTCCGTGCCACTTCAGGGAGCTGGCCTTGGGGGCAACAGTGTCTTGATGCCCCTGTCTTTGCTCTCCTGTGATGCAAGCTGTGCTTGGAATTGGTCAAAAATATTCCACCTATACACCATGTCCGAGAGCCACCTGGCTACTTCACCTTTGTAGTAACATAATGTAAATTCTCCAAGAACAATTCATTTGGGTGAAGTTCATATACCACAACCTTACCACTTCAAGGTGGACCTTTCAGAGTCACCTGGCCCTTTCACAGTGCTGTGCGGCCGCCACCTCCATCAAGTTCCAAAATACTTTCACTGCTCTAAAGCAAGATTCCTTATCATGTACACTGCTTTCTAGAACGTTTCTGATACACCTGGGAGATGAGGGGATGTACTGAAAAGGTGGTGAACTCTATGAAGTCTCCATTGTTTGGTAAATGGGAGAGACCAGGGCATGTAAGGGTACGCGTGAAGAGAGGGTCTCTGGATTCAGGTAGTTCGAGCACACTGAGGAAGTGCCTCGTGTATTTTGTAAGCTCTTAAGACCACCCCCAAAGAGCCAAGTGTCTTGAGCCAGGATATAAGCAAGGATGTGTCCGGCTCACAACATGCCTGTCCTGCTTTGTGTCCTGGACAAGGGGCAGAAGGCAGCCCCAGGCTGAGGAACCTTGAGGGAGGTGGTGGTTTATAAGGGAAACAACGTGGTGGAGCTTGGTGGCCCTTGATCGCCCTGGTCCCAAAGGGAGGGGACAGGGCCATGAATACCCATGGGTGGATCATCTTCAAGAGGAGAGAGGAGATTTTGAGAAGAGACAAATGACCAACCATATGAGAAATAGGACAGTGCCAGAGCTCGGGAAGATGTAAGGGCCCACAGTCAAATATGCTTATACACGACTCCATGGGGCCAGAAGGGGAGAAGATCCTGACTGCATCTCTGCTGAGCCAGTTGTAGGATGAGGTGGAAGGCCCAGTGCCAGCAGCACAGGCTATTGTGCAAGCACGCTCACAAGCACTGTGGGAGAGCTGTGTGGGACGGCAACACTGGACACTGCAAAGGCCAGGAAGACCAAGAACCCCTTGGGGTTGGGAGCACTTGGGCCTCGCATCTTGATGGTAAAATTAAGATTGCACTGCATATAGATCATGTCCCAGAAATGTACCAAGTGGATAATGCCAACCCTCAGGATATGATCTCACCTACATAACCACAGGGCATGGCTTAGTTGGAGAGAGGATGGCAGACAGATGGCAGCGGGACTTCCTGTGGGATGGGGTGGGGGAGGAGGGTGCTGGTGTAAAAGGGCAACAGAAGGGGTCTGGGCAGGGACAGAGTGTCCATACTTGCAAAATGGGACCACTGGGGGGACCTGGCAAGTGGTACGTGGGACCTGTGTATATTATGACTTCCAAGTGTGCATGAATCATCCCCCGTGACATCCTTATCCGATTGTCCTCGCCAACTTCTGAAGCAGTTCTGCAAGTCCTCTTTCCTGAGTGCTGCTGGTTGTGTAATTGTAGCTGCCTCAGTGTCCTGAACTGAGTCAGAATGTACCCTTTCACAGTGATTTTTGGCTTTGGGGAAGAGCCAGAGGTTGCATGGTGCCAGATTTGGTGGATAAGGTGGATGAAGACACAGCCATGCTGTTATGAGCCTGCCTTTCTGTTGGATGGTGCTCAGCAGTGGCATTCACTGTCTTACTGATCACACCTGGTAACCACAATATGTCCTTCACTCTAATATTTTTAGAATTTAAATCCCCTCTTATTTTTGGGTCAGTCCTTGTACCTCCCTTACCAGGGCCATGTTCTGACCTCACACAGCTCTATTTCAACCCATCCATCTATGCTTACGTTACCCTGTAAACTTTATTCACCCTCCTCAGACACTCCAGGAGTCCTCCCTACACTTCCAAGTATTCTAACCACAGTGGATGGGGAACAGCCCAATCGAACAAAAATTGGCATTTGCCATGACTCGGGTAAGCATAGCCGACTAGCAGTATCTCAGCTTTATGGTGACCCTCTGATACAAGAGTTCTTAAAACAGTTTAACAGCAGGAAGACGCGGGAAGTTTTGATGAGATAAAGATGTCATGGTCGCCAGTGATCACACGGATGTGAGCTTGGATTTTTCTGACTTCAAAGCTCTTTCTGTGGCATGAGGTCCTGCCTGTGCTCTTTGGGGACAGTCATCAGTAGCCACTCGTTATCAACCCATCCCCTCCACACTGCACACTTCATCTCCGGAGAGCAGACTGACGGTCTCTGTTCCTTCCTAGGGACACGAGTGACCTACACAAGGTCTAAGGGATTTCCGAACCTGCAGTCCAGCTGTGAATGAGACTGAACTGTGTGCGCGCTGTAGGTAGGTGTGGCCTGGACCAGCCCTTGGCAAATGCAGCTGCCTGGGGCTGCCATACTGCGGGAGGCAAGCCCTCTTTCCACCACGCAGAATTCTAACTCAAATTTGTCTTTTGACTGCTGATCGTGAAACCTGTGTCTAGGGAGATGCTGCAGAGTTTGGGACATACCCCAGGTTTTCTTCCTTAGTCTCATAGCGATGTCACTTGTCAAGGAAGGGAAACCTCTTCACAGCACATTTTTTTTGAAAATCCGAAACCAATTCCAAGAAGATGGCTGTCAAAATTTTATACTAACGGCCAGCAGGAAGAGACTGGGAAGTACCACTTCCTTCTGCAGCATTTGCTGCATTAAAAGAGAGCTTCATGACTGTTCCACACACTCAGAATATTGCAGATCACAACCTCTCATTTCCCAGGTACCAGAATGATAGGGTTTTGTTTTTCTTTAACACTTGCTATTCTTTCGAAGAAAACTCGAGAGAAAAATGCAGGCTATTTATGGATCAAAGGCTTGAAACCAGCCTGGGAAAATTAGCAAATTAGTAAGACCCTGGCTCAAAATTTTAGAAAAGGGCCAGAGATGTAGCTAAGTAGGAAGGCCTTGGGTTCAATCACCAGTAATAAAAAAAAAAAAAAAAGAATTCTATCTGAGAAGAATTTCCCAGGTCCCTCCCCTTAAGGAATTTTTCTGAGAGATAAATGTCTAAGAACGGCCTCAGTGTCATCGGTGCTGACCTTTAGTAGTAGTCTAAGCCAAGGGCTCTCAGCCTCTCCAGGGGTCATTGAAGACCCGAGTCCCTTCCTAACCCCCAAGGCTGAGGTTCTTGTCCCTGCTGCACCGCAGGGACACCCAAGATCCTTTTCCTTTCCCACAGCCCTGCCCATAGCCTGGACTGATGAAGACCCTGCAATATGTGACCTCTGTGTGTGTGTGTGTGTGTGTGTGTGTGTGTGTGTGTGTGTGTGATTTTAACTTGTGAATTTCTTTTTTTGCTTATAGCCCCAGGTGGCTGCCCTGTGCTGCCCTGGTGAGGAGAATGCTGGGCACAGGAAAGGGGCTCTGCCAGGGAATCAGGAGAGCTTCTCAGGAAAGGTGGAAGAGAGCAGAGCTGCCTTCAGGTTGATTTTCTGTCCCTAACTCAGTAGCAGGATCACACACAGATTCTTCCTAAATATCTGAAGGATGGATAAACAAAGGGGTGAAATGAGTAGTTCTAAACCAGATACTGCTTAACTCTGTCCAAAGTCCACGCAAAGAACCAACTGTTTATCTAAAATAAGTGAGGCCTGCCTGGTTGATAGGGTACAGAGGGAATCCAGCGAGGCGATGCAGAAGAAAAATATACAAAACCGCTGATGTCTGGACTGGCAAGGCCAGTGGCCATATCGGCAGTGCATGGCCATGCGGGCCATCAACCCACACCGGGGCCAAGAGACTATCACAGGCTGAAAAGGTCCCAGGTGGCCCACAAGCTTTCTCCGCGTGTTCTCAGCCATTTGACATGGTGAGGATCCACACTTGGGTGATAGGGACCAGGTGGCATGAGGGACAGGTGACTGGGGGGCCGGAAGAGACCTCACTGCCATCCCCAGCCTGGTCTCCCTGCACGTGGCCAAAGGCTAGGACAATTCCCTGGTCTACCTCTTCCCTAGGCAGTGAGTATGTGTTTGCCACAGGACCTGTGAGGACCCTAGTGGTGACCTCCGGAGTCTGAGTTTGGAAAGGGGATGTGGACTTGGAAGGACAGGGAGATAATAAATGCCAGGTCGCTACCATCCTTCTCGGGCCCTCACCTCCTCCCATGACTCAACCACTCGTCCTGGGCACAGACTCTGAAGGTCAAGACACAGAACCAAGGCCCGTGGAAGCCTCTAGTGGTCGCACACCTGTTACAGCTGCACAGCAGAGCCAACCCGTCAGGATCTGTCTCCGTTCACATGCGTCCTTGTCTTTGCTATCTAACGGGCACTGTGCAATGCTTAGAAGCCGGGGCCATTTTGAAACAAAAGGAAAAATCGCACTGAGCTCCCATTTGCCCAGTCTGTCCTCTTCAGGATGAACAGGACAGCACGGGGAAGTCCCCAGTCAGCCAGGGGATGCTGCCTACATGAAAAACAAAGCAAAGAGCTTGGAAAGGAAAAGGAGGCAATAGACATACAAAAAGAATAGTCTGAATTCCATGGGGCCCACGCATGCTCTCGGATGGTCCTGGGGCCTCAGTGTGAGCCCTGACTATCAAAGAACTCCCGGATGGGCCTGCTTCCTGCCAAGAGTGCTGTGAGGTCACCAAAGAGAGCCATAGAGTTGCCAATGGAGGGAGCCACCACCAGGCGCACTGCGCCTGTTGGGATGAAATCTCAGGACTGAGAGGTGGGCGATTAGGGTCTCTGCCTTTTCCATCCTAGTGGCCTGGCTTGCAGATGGACATTACCAGGCTCAATTAGGTCAGTGTATGAACTGCTAAGCACCAACGTACTAAATTAACTGCTCAGTGACATGATCTATAGTCATTGACCATTATTGATTCTAATTCTGCACAAATGGGCACCCTGGCATGAAAACTTTGATCTGTCGTAAGGCCCTCCTCCCTGTATCTCACGGCTGACTGAATCAGGTCAGCGGGCACTGCCCACAGCCATCCTCGTCACAGCACACAAGAGCCAGGGGCACAACACAGGGACCATCAGGGGTTGCTTCCTTTGTCCCAAGCTGGGCTACCTTTGCTTGCAAATGTACCATCAGGACTGCTGACGAGGTGCTTCAGGGGAGAGCCTGCCACCTGCTCACACCGGGCACCAAAGCCTCTCCTTAGTTTATCCCACTTCCGCGTACTTGGTGCTCAAGCCCCTGTGGCGGGCTGTAGAAGGGGCTTGTGGGGAGGGGCACCAGTGGGCCAGGCACGCTCCTCCTCCACGGGGGCTCTGCTCCTCTCCTTTCCTGCATGCGCGCTTGCTTCTGTGACTCGTCGCTCTACACTTACAGCTCTACGCTCACTTCAACACCTGACGTTCAACAAAATCTGCACATACCCAAGGTCACTGCCACCCTAACGGGGAGTTCAGGGAGAGAGGACGGCCAGCTCCATGGCACAGTGAACAGGACACAGAGTCAGGAACTGGTCAGGGGCAGCGAGGAAGGAGGGACTGGCGCTCTGGGAGCACGGGAGATGTTTCACAGAAGGTCTTGCAAAGTGAGCAGGTGTTGCTATTAGAGTGACCTAACAGAGTCCGAGTGTCAGAAGTAGCACCTAGCAATGAGGTGGATAAGGACTTGTGGTGGGGGTGGGGCGAGCATTCTGGTTGTGATTATGTAGGCCTGGATAAAGGACCATTGTCACTTCTTGGGTGTCCGGCGTCACCTCCACCGATACTTCGTGGTATTTTTATCCAGTCTTCCCATTGCCCCCCAGTGTGGCCTCTGGGACAGGGGTGTGTCCCGGAGTGCAGCCAGCATGCTTGCTCAGCACTAGTCCTGCTGACTCAGCTGCCTGTGGTCCTGTGGTCTGGTGTCTCACCTGCACTGGCGATGGGACACTCCTCAGGTGGACAGAAGTGTGACCTTGGAAGGCACCTGGATCAAGTGTGTGATCATGACAGCCATACTTTCTGGAGAAAGTGTTGTCTTTCTCCGCAAAATATTTCAGAATGGTTGGATATCCATATGCAAGAAGAGAATCTCAATACATATTGGATACAATATATAAAAATTATCTGAAAACAAATCATAGATCTAAGAATAAAACTTCTAGAAGAAGGGACAGGAGAAAGTGACCCTGTGTTAGGCAAAGGTTTCTTAGCTATGGGACCAAAAGCATGATCCATATAAGAATCAGGTGGTAAATAAGATGTCATCAAACATCTGTTTGTCAGAAAACACCTTTAAGAAACTAAAGAAGAAAGAAGCTGCGGCCTAGGAGTGACATTCACCAATCATACATTTGTCAAAGGACTCACATCCAGAATATATAAACAATATTCAAAATTCAATCATAATAAAACAAAACCAAAACTCATCTATAAAATGAACAAAAGACATAACCAGACATTTCAGCAAAGAAGGCACAGAGAAGAGAAACAAACCTGTGAAAACACTTTTAAACAATATGCCTCATTAGGGAAGGGCAAACAAAACCATGAACTTGGGACACATCTATTAGAGGAAAGCCAGCCTGGGAAGGAAAAACCATTCCATATGGTTGTGTTTATGGTATCCTCTAGGAAAGGTACAGTAACACGCAGCGGCAGGAAGTAGGTCTTTATGAGATGTGATCAAAAATATGGTGACTGCTGCTGCTACGCATCATCCAGTAGCTCATGGAAACTTGACACTGGGTCCTCACCCACCTTCTTCACTGCTTCTGGCGCCATGTGACTTCTGGGTCTTCCCGCACATCAGAATGAAAGGGAAATGCTTCAAATGAGTTCATGGAGGTAACAACAATGCAGCTAATGACACCCACCAAAGAGGACTCCAGAAGTGCTTCAGAAAGTGCAAGAATGACATCAGTGTGTTCAAAGCAAGGGGGAGGAGTCTCCGAGGGAGAAATCGCAATGGATCTTTTATTGTAATTAAATTTTAAAATTTAAACATTCATCATATTGAAGTTTTATCTACTTGTATATTTCCAAATAGGAATAATATGCCATTTGCTCTCCATAAAGCTGTTTAAAAATTATAAAAAGAATTACATACATATGCTTTAGTCCATAATGCTTTAGTCTTGATTCTTATGAGAATTCTTTCTATTTACTCCTGGTTGTATTTTCTGACATTTAGATTTTTTTGTCTCTCTGCTTTGTGCCTAAAAACATCCATATGCTTCTTTTGTTATAAAAAAAATGATGTATTGATTTTTGAAAAGACACAGTAATAGCACCTGGAGATGAGGTGGATTGCCAAATTTCTTTTTTTTTTTTCGGCTTTTTTTCCGGTACCGGGAATCGAACTCACGACTTTGTGCTTGCCAGGCAGGCGCTGTGCTGCTCAGCTAAATCCCCAGCCCCCAGGATTGCCAAATTTCATAGTGGCCAACATTTAAGAAAAATATCTTAGTTATGTCAGGACTACTAACAATTTTTCTCTGAGATTTAGCAGCTTCTCTGATGAATAATCCTCTTTTCTAGACTTTATCAGAACTAATTCCAATTGGATGCAAGGCCTTCCTTTAGAAAACAGTTGCCATTTTATGGTAATAATTATACTTTTGTGGGGGGGTAGAGATTAAATATCTCTTTTTGCTCTACAGGCCAGGGCAGGTACACCTCTGTAGCACCGCATGGCAGGGGCATTTGAGGATGCTGGAATTTTCACTACTTAGCATGGAGAAAGAAATAAGTTTGCTTTTCTATTATTTTAGTATTGCTGCTTGCACTTGGCGGTGTTACCATAGTGACTGCCCTTTGCACTTCCCCCAAAGAACCTGGAAGCCCGGGTCACCAGTCCTCCAAACGCGGGGAGGTGTCACGCGTATGAGACAACCCATGAGAAGAATAAGGCACGTGGGCTAGCCCACCTCCTGCCTCAACTCAGTCTTCCCAACGTCTGACTGCTCCTTGTGGACACAGAGCATGCAGCTTGCACGCCTGTGCCCTCACTGAGTTTACCTGCTCATATTCTCTCCATCAAATTTCTCTGCTTATTAAAATGTCACCCACTGTGCAAAGCTTCAATCAGAATTTAGCCCTGCTATTTAAATTTTACCTAAGTAGAACTTCCAACAAACACCTAACTCTTGCTTCTCCAGAAATATGAGTATAATAAAAATGGCAAATAGGGAATGGCACATAAAATAGAATCTATGTTCACACACGAATGCCATTTTCTTGTGCTTCTCCTGCGACACCCAGCTTTTCCAGCGCAGGTCTGAATGCACAGGTAATGCTTGCTAACCGGTCCTGAAGATAATCTAAAAGTGTGATGTGCTTTTTATTTATAGTTACATTCCGACAATTTCAATCTGGTATTGAAATTTGCATGTAAATGGCCATGAGCAATAGCTGCTGTGACGGAGATGCATAGCTCATTGGTTCTTCATGGTGTGGCAGGGCAAGTGAGAGCACCTAAGACCCTCTGGTTTTACTTGCTCAAATATACAGGAAGAATTCTTTCTGAACCGTGCTAATTGAACATCCTGGACCACAAACACATTCATATCTATGTGTACTGTTCACAGTAATCTGTGTCTCAGATCAGCAGCTCCAGGCCTTTGGGACACAATGTGCTCCTACCTGTCCTTGGGTCCGCTCCCGCCCCAACACCGCCCCCCGCCCCCACACCACCCTCAAACGTCTGCTTCTCTAGCAGAGTGGAATGTTTCCTGATTGCGTGAGATCCTGTTAAAATCCCCCATCTCTGTTCCATGGCTCACACAGTTTTCTCTGCTTAGCATTCCTTTGGTTCATATTAACATTTTAAAACTCACCATTTTTAAGCATCTAATTGAAATATCTCCTCTCTGTGCTGTTCCTCAAGCTCCCTGCTTCCCAGGAAAAATTAATTACTCTGTTTGGGGATTTTAATGGCACTTTTCCTATCTCTGTCTGGCATTTCTCATCCCTTAATATACTTTCTTATACAATTTCCCATCCTCGGCTGCAAGTTCAGTGAGTGTCAGTGTATCTGTATATCTGTTCGTTTGTCTGTCTGTCTGTCTATCTATCTATCTATCTATCATGCACCTGTCTATCATCTCTCTTGTCTGTATATCCATATTGTCTATTATTATCATCCATCTTATCCTGTTTATCTATCTATCTATCTACCATATATCTAACCTGTCTATCCATCTATATATTGTTTGGTGTTTCCATCTAAATTCCTCTAGCAGTGCCTATGCAATCCATGGCACCTACAGATAGTTAGGGACCTGAAGTGTCTCTTCCATGAATTGGTGAATAAGTGTTATCTAATTTTTGGAGGGACAGATTTGGGGGATTCCAGAGATGGGAGAAATTTGTTATTTGTAAAGTGGGCTCATCAAGTAGGAAATAAGTATCTTCATGAAGAACTGATGATGTCGTCAACATATTGTACAATTGAAAAGGAAATTCTTTGGGAAATGAAACCCAGTGACAACTACCTATTCAGCTGGAGACTTTGTTTCCTCTTTAGAACCTGTGCCAACACAGGGCATCCTAAGCAACGGAGCTCCTTTAACTCTGTGTGCCTTCACTCTGGATGTGCCTGCAGCAGAAGGCTAGAAGAAACATTCGAGTTTTGGGGCACAAAACCCTGCCATCAGTGGTCCCCTAAAAGGCTTAGGTTAAATGCTGGGGTTTTAAAAAAATATCTTCTTTTCCTAGTTGATAAAATGTGGGGTAGAAATGCTCAACTTTCTGAGTCAAAGAGTAATCTTAAATTCAAACAAAGCACATGCAATGTCTATAGATAAGGGATACCAGCCAGGACTACCAGGCATTAACATCCTCAAAGAGGGCCAGGTAAGAATTGAAACAACAGGAGACCAGCAGGGGAAAAGGGTCTTTGTTCTGACGTAGCTGATGTTTTCAGATGATGAGGTCATGTGAATATCAGCAGTGAATCAGACTGCTTAAAATTAGACTCCACACATTCCTCAACGGTTCAAGTAGTGTAGACATGAATTGAATGTAAGCTTCCTTCATTCATTTGTTCACGTATCCATCTATCCATCCCTCCAATCAAAAGGTATTTACGGAGCACACCCCTCCCCTTTTGTCTACTGCACTGGCTAAAGACAGATTGTGAGTTAGGATCCACTGAAAGAAGAGACACTGATGTTTGTTGAAAAGTGACAGGTTCTACCTTGTACATTATGTTTGTGATCCCATTTATTCCTCCCCAAGTATTACAGGATAAACAATCTTATTACTATTTTATAGATTATAGGGTGATTAAAGAATTACTCAGGATATCTTAAGAAGTGCATCTACCTACAAGTGTTCTCTATCTACTCGTGGTCAAGGATAAACATTAGTCTTCTTCATTAAGATCTCAGCAGCCATGGTTAGTTGTAACATATAAAAACCTTATAAGTATGGTATATTACACACACACACACACACACACACACACACACACACCTTTGTAATTAATTATATATGGAGAAAAAAGCATTAGCAACCAAAGCTAAGGTTATTGACCCTGCAAATCATTCCCCTCACAATGCAATATCAACAGACTCATAAATTCATAAATTTGTTCAGTGAGCTTGTCTACCACCTATAGCTGTTTGGTTCTAAGCAATCAAGCAAATCATCCGATATTATTAATTTTCCTTTTATAGAATATTTAATGTTTTCTTTTAAAAGGCCCAATTGTAGAAATTTTCTAGGTTCTTATAAGAGCATATGGAGAAGAAAGCCTTTAAAAGATTTTGTTCACTAGCAATAGTTCTTTGAAGGACCATCCCCTGCAAAACCTATTCAGTGCTGTTTTTCTCTTTAGGAAGTAACAGCTGTTGCCAGCATCCAAGATAAATCCAAGTGTTTTTTAGACCTCTGGAAAAAACAGACTGTTTATCCTGTTGTTTTCTTCCCGGCTGTCAGAAAGGCCTATCCATCTGTGCAATCAATAGTAGCCCCGAAGAATCACTGTTGGTTCAAAAGGAGTATGCAAAAATCTTTAAAGGAAACCAGCAACTGAGTTCCTGAGCACATTTACAGAAAAATATTCCATAGTATGAACTAAATGTTTACCTAAGTATCATGTAACCGGAAGGAAGACTTGGCTGTTTTCTATTACAAAATTGACATCTGATTTTCAAAACTAGTTTTAAGGACTATTCTGTATTTCTCTGACGTCTTGATGTGGCCAGATGAGCTGGTGGTGTCACTGTAAACACTACCTTCCTGTTCAGAATTCCAGCCGGGAACACACCAGGGCTTCCTGGCAGCCCATTCCCAAGGAGACCACCTGCCCACTCCAGCTGCTGTTAGATGCACCCATGCTAGCTTAGGGAAAGCCCACTTTGCATTGATCTTGCAAGTTCTGTGAAGAGGAGGGCTTTTCCTTGCCCCTAAGGCTCCATCCCTCAAAATCAATCAGCTATGCATTGGAGCTTTAGAATCATAAAATATTTATGAACCTCTAGCTTTTAATGTTCATGAATAAAGAGGCAAATTAATAATTTTTGAGTGTTGGTTAAAAAGAAACTATGAGCTTTCTCTGAAGGGTAAGAGTATTCGAGGCCAAATAAAGGACTGATGGCCAGACATCCAGTCGACCAACTGGGGAATGTCATTGGTCACTTCAATCACGGGGCCTTTGAGAGAGGAACAGAACTGTTGGACTACATTTTTTTCTTTGTTTTTCTTCCAGAGCTGAAAGCAGTTGACCTGGGTTGCGGGGAAGTATACACATTAAAATTAAAGCCGGACCACAAGAAGAGATTCCAGTTCAGAGACAGCCTTCCTGGCCCAACCCTAGAGGCCTCTGGGACTAGGTTTGGTACCGGGAATTGAACTCAGGACCTGGAGCTTGCCAGGCAGGCACGGTGTCCCTGAGCTATAACCCCGGCCCTCCTCTGGGACAAGGGAAGGAGGGAACTGGCTGATGTACACCCAGGTCATCAGTCTTACCATCGTGGGAGGCTAACAGTATGTATTTTCCTTCTGCAAAGGGTGCCACAGAACCCCCCACACGCACATCAGACAGAGCCACAAGCGGGGACGTGGAGCTGGGGTGGGACAAATAGCTCACTGAGTGCCACACACAGCCTCCCTCCACAGTGAGCATGAACCTGGGCCATGACAAATTGAGCACCTACTATGTGCTAGCTATGTTAATAGTTGTTGGATAGATATGATGAAATTTAATCATCACCCCCAAACACTGCATAATAGTATTACCAGCTTTGTCTTACACAGGAGGAAATGTGGATTCAGACAGACTGAAACTCTTAAAAATCCAATTTCACATTTTGATTTGCTGCAATGCTAATGCCTCAGGTTGGTAGGCTGGGGAGAAGGAAGTCTCCCCTACATCCTAACTACCTGAGGGAAATCGTTACAGGCAGAATCAGAGGACATAGTGGAGTTAAAGAAAGCTAGTCTGACCTGGTCACGTCACACGTAAGAGACAGATTCTCAGAGAGTAAACAACTTGCCTCCTCGTCCTCAACTGCTGTGAGGCAAGGAAGCAACTGGAATCATATACCCATAGGATTACTTCTGGCCTTCCTGAAGAAGGCTTGACTAAGGTTTTTAAATGCTGAGGCCTCCACATTTTCGGTATGAGAGCTTCCTCCAATGCTCAGGAAAAGACTCAAGGTTAGCAAGTGTTTAAAATTGGTTTTCACCTCAAGTCATTATTTATGAGATAGCTCACATTTATGGAAATGTGTGAGTGTAGCTTTGCATATGTAAAGGCACAAATGCTTACTGAACATCAATACAAACACTTCCAGTACTATCTGAGTACCCATGTGTAGAGGTATGGGACTCTGCGTGCCTATTCTTACACGTCTTCCTGTCTCCAAGAACTGGGGAAAGCCTGACAAAACACAAGCTGCAAAACTTTAAGTGGGTAAATGGGGGCTTGGGGTCCTCCTCCCAACTGTAAATGCATTGCCCAAGTCCCTGAGACTAGAAAATCACATAACCAGGCAACATCCCCAAGTCACGCAGTTATGTGTCTCTCACATCCATTCTGTACACTTATTAAAGGTAAGAGCAGTGTCTGATGACTCTTGCATATTTACATTTCATTAGATCTCAGGGTAACCAAGACAAACATTTGGGAACAAGTATTGTTTCTGCTTGTTTTTTTTTTCCCTTCAAACTACAGCTCACCGCTCATAAGAATCAAAGCATCCCTAAGGCATGAAAAATGGGGTTCAGTGAAGACTTGGTCTACACCAAAGATATTCAAAGCCTTAAGCTTGAAAAGTCACTCTGGGGGATTAGGCTCTTTGTATGTTTTGCTCTGTTTACTTTCTTCTCTTCAGCTATAGAGGTGACAGCGGAGTCAGAGGCATCGCCACAGCCACAACGCAACCGTTCACGTGGAGAAGTAACCCTTGCAACTTCACATGTGGGACTCTGGGGCCAGATGAGACCTGCGGCTGTACGATTGCAAGAACCACATCCCAGCCCTGTACCTGTTGTGATGAGGGCAGGTCAGTGACATAATAAAGTACACTTCACGCCAGTATTTAATGTTCCAGTACTTGGAATCCTATGTCCCCCATCTGGAAAGGGGCCTAGCTGCAGGCCACCAGAGATTTGCTTCCTCTAAAGACACCCTGACCACCTGTGAAAGCTGTCAGTGGGCCAAGTCATGGTACTGGGTGTCCACAAAGTCCAGACTAGAGGTGGGGACCTGTTCAAGAAGTGAGGCCCGACAGCCATCTGCTTTAGCCTTTGGAATGGGGTGCTGTGTAGGCAGTCCTCTAATAAAACGCTTTTAAGCCCTTTCATCTTTGAAGCTGTTTTCTAATCCATCTCTGATTTTTAAAAATTATTAATAATAGCCTGGGGTTATTACCATAAAACTACCATTGAAAAAGTAATGAATAATTCAGAATTGAGACAACAGAGTAATTATATCACCCATTGACGTTTCCTAAATAATTGAGGAATGCCTCAGATTATTTAGAATCTGCTCCGTCATCCTGCCTGTGGTGTTCGCTGGTGAAATCCCTGGCATTGTTGCATACCCAGGTCTCCCAGGGCTTGGGTGTCATTAGTTTGGGGGCTTGATCAGTTGCCTTTGCAAACTGTGTGCCTCTGGCATGGAAGAGATATCCTCACTCAGTGAGTGCTGAGGGCCTGGGGGCCTCCCTTCCAAGTGCAGCTTGCAGGGGTCCTGCTCAAGCTTTGAGGTGCTGTGTGCAGTCAAGCATTAGAACTGCCAATGGCTAAAATGAAATTGAGCCCAAGAAGAAAAAAATACAACCTAGCCTAAGGCCCACCAACACATCCGAAAGTGGTTGACCCGTCACACTGTGTCAGGGAGACTGAGTCTTTGAGAGTCTAGAGCCAGAACTGGGAAAGATTCAACAAGACACAGTAAGAGTTCTCCACCAACTAGACAGAGCGACAGGAAAAATGTAACCAGACTGTCTTTATCACACTCTAGACAGATGTTCGGGGAATTCAGAGCAGAGAGTAATCTGTTTGCTATGTTTTCGAGGTTAAATCTCAGAGCTGGGAGGAATGGCCCACATCATAGGTGGAAATGAAGGGAGGGCGGGACCTGGTCAGGTCCAGGCGATAATCCCTAAACCCACACACGGTCACCGTCCAACCTGCGCCCAGGCTGTGAGAGCTGCACTCAGTAACCCGCAGTCTCCTCATTTGAATGCTTTTAATAGCTTCTCACTTGCTCAGAAGAAATACACATTAATATGTTCTACATATGCTTTAATTTGAAAAGATATCTTTTTAGTTCTACCCAGCTGAATGTAGACTCCCCGCTTGGGAAGTAATTTCAAAATTACTGGCAAACTCATACTATTATCATTACAAGTCGAAATAAATAGATCTGACTCAGTGAGCAATTGACAAAGCTCATCTGTAACTCCAGGCCCTTCTTAAATGACTTAGAACGTCAGACAGAGAAAAACAGTTTATCAATTTTCAGTAACATATTAGATGCACTAACTGCTTGTTATGTATTCTTGCAAAGCGATTTCTAATGAGCAAAGTGCCAATAGGAGCATTTAAAAACTTCATAGAATCATGTAACTCTGGAGCACACATTTTACTCCATCTCTGCATTCCGTGTGTAAGGGGTCATTGTCAGGATCAGAGTTCTCCTGCCTTGCCCTTGTGAAACTTGACCCTGACGTCATCTGCAGCGTGGACATTTACCATTTCTCCGAGTCCCACCTCACTCTTCAGGAGAGAATTCTTTACTTGTTGCTTAGAACCCCCAGCTTCTGACAGTGGGAAATCCACAATGGTTTGCATAGGAATTTTATCATTCTGCCCGAGAGGCAAATGTTGGGCTTCCAGAAGCTGCTGCCATCAGACCAATTTAGCACCGATCCTCTCATTATAGGGGATTATGCTAATATCCGCACTGTGTAGCAGTTTGGGGTTACAATGGCCATCACACTTCCCAGTGCTTTAATAGCACAGTGCGGAGCTGTAGACTTCCTTAGTTCTCCTCTCCGCAGTCAGATAGGGCTTTGACAGATACTAGACAGTCTGAAAGGAAGCACGCACACCCTCACGCTCAGGCGTCTGTCAGTTAGCTGTCACATTCAGCATTACATCTGTTCCCTGAGGCTCTGGCCAGCCTCTGCTAGGCTGGCTGACACCCGGGGGCCGGAAGGACAGCCGTGAAGCACCCCATGCTGTCTTATACGCCGAACTGTATTTTCCAAAACACTTTTGCTCTGACGGGAGTACCCCAAGCTGAGCTGGCTGCTGATTGCACTGGAGCAGATTAGTTAAAATTAAATTCTAAACCTCTGGCAAAGCATCAGCTACACCCAGCTGAATCTCCCAAAGAGAGTTTTGTAAGAGAATGCAATATCTCATGGCAAGTCCCACCCTGCTGGTTAGCTATATACATATATATATATATATATATTTTTTTTTTTTTCAGAAATTAAACTTTTTTTCAGTAAATTGATTTGTGTCCTTTTACTCACCCTCCAAAACCGTTTGAATCTGCTCACTCCGGGCAGCTTGGAGGCGTTCATCCCTGCTGGTCGCAGGTGGAGGTAGGTATGCCCTTGGAGCTGCCAGGTGTCTGAGGCTGTGCAGAGATGCCTGGGGATTCTCGCAGCAGGGACACTCCCTGGCTTTTAGCGCTGCTGCTTAGCAAGACCACAGAGTTTGCTGGCAGCCCAGAGCAGCCAATAGCTGAGCGGATATTTCAGCCTCTGGGGAGCGGGGAGCAGAGCTGCCCCGCATCAGTGGAGCCTCTGACCTGCCATGGGGCTTGGCCTCCCCGGAGACAGCGGTATTTTCTGAGCACCCTGTCTGCCTCCTGCTCCTGCAGATGGGTTTGGAGTCCTGGACTGGAGAGCACACTCCACTCTAAGACTCACATTGATCTCAGCTCAAAATCACCAGCCCGCAGCGCAGGGCCACGCTGTCTGGCTGGCCCTGGCTCTTGAGTTGGTTCTGAGCACGAACAAGTGTGTGTCCCATGTGCTGGGAGCCAGAGCGCTCTGTCCACAGCTCCCAGTCAAGGATAAATGCGGGTTTCCAAGTCTGGCTGCTCAGTGAAGTGGGGATTTGGCCAAGATCCACTCGTCCTTGTGCTACGAGAGTAGACAGGTATTTTGGAGCAGTATTAAGCAGTTTTTAAGACATCGAGAAGTCAGTGCATGCTCTCAGTACCTGTCAGGGAAAGGTAATGGACAGAGGAACTGTCCCAGAATTCTTTACATTCACTTCTGTGACAGCCCTGGTGTCCCGTGGCTCATTCACCTGGGGTTTGAGCCCTCTAGGCCAGGTAGTGTGACAGGTTCTAGACCAGTGTAAATTCTGATCCCTTTGTTATAGTTTGGATCTAGAATGATCCCCTCATTCTCATGTGCTCAGCTCTTAAAAGGTGACTGGATCCTGGGGATGTTATGCTTATCCATGGATGGGTCCTCTGAAGAATCCATAGCTGCGTGTGCTGTTAGGAAAAGGGCTGTGTTCAGAAGCACCTGGTCACTGGGGTGTGGCCTGGGAGGGTCTATGTCTCCTCCCAGCTCCTTCTTTGTTTCTCTGTTTCTCAGTTGCCATGACATGAGAAGCATTCCTCCGCTACAGCCCCGTCATGCTAAGCCTCTAAAACCTGTGCAACAAAATATTTTTGTTTGTGTTTTTTTTTTTTTTTTTCTTCCGGTACCAGGAATTGAACTCACGACCTTCTGCTTGCCAGGCAAGCTCTTTGCCGCTGAGCTAAATCCCCAGCCCTGTGAAACAGAATGAACCTTGCCTCCTTTGAGTTGTGGGTGTTGGGTATTGTGTCCTAGCAAGGAGATACACGGTGCCACAGTCCTGTGTTGTAGTGACTTCACTACGTGCGGTGCCTCCCACATCCCTGTAGAATCCTCAAGGGATTTGCTTAGTCCCAGACCCACACCTGACACAGTGGGAAAACCACACAAGGACTCAGTCACTGAGGAAGGAAGGAAGGAAGGAAGGAAGGAAGGAAGGAAGGAAGGAAGGAAGGAGGGAGGAAGAAGGAAGGAAGGAAGATACCTATAACTGATACTGAGGAAGCTCTGTGTACTTAGGGTTTTTACAGCAATACCTTGGAAAAATAATTCCCCCCAGGTCTTTTCGCCTCTATAGAAATTTAGCAGGAAGGATTGGACATGCCTAGACAGCTTAGCTCCCACTCAGACCTTTCCATAGGACCAGGCACCTCGCCTAAGCAGTGCCTCCACCCACACCCCATGCTGCCTGCTTGTCACTGTAGGAGCTATAATGACAGGCTGCATGGACCGAATCACTCAGAGTCACACGGGCAGTGGACAACACTGGATCTTTGAGGCTTTGCTGGTACAGGCCCGTTAGGCAGCGAGTCCTGCTCTGAGCAGGTTCTGTGCAGGTGAGGGGAGATATCTGCCAGAAGGCATGAGAAAAATAGTCTAAATTTAACCGAAAGGGGAAGGAAGGAGGGATGCAGGAGAGAAGAGCATAAGGGCCCACAGAGCCGGGAGGTGGGGGCACAGGTGGGCATGCGGCACAAAGCTCGCATGGCTGTTAAGAATCTGCAGGGTGTCAGTGGAGACACTGGCAGCATTTGCCTTGTAGCCAGGCTCACTCCAACTCAGGGAGAGAAATCACCGGAAGCTGAGGCTCAGAGTCAAAGGAGGTGCTCATGGCCCAGAAGTGAGAGGAGTCTGAACAAAGGAGACTCAGAACAAGAATGTGTGTCCGAGAGAATACTGCGACGGGGCCAAGGACGCGGGCGAGGCAGGCCTGCGCCCCCGCTACGTGCCTGCTGGGTTCACCCCTAAGCACCTCACTGGGAGTGTGGTCTATGCCAGCTCTGTAGGTGGTGAGGGCCGTGCGCTGGAGCAGTGGGTACCTAAGAGTCATGGCCAGTGTAGACCTCTTTCCATGGACTGCGGACCTGCAAACAGGCAGGTGTTATATTAATTACCGTTCCTGGTCCATTATAGTTGAGAGGAACCATGTGACTGTCTGGGTCCTTGAGCTGGACAGGAAACATGCACTCCAGCTTTAGCGCCTTGAGCTGCCCCCGGGAGGCCCCGAGACCTCTGGCTCTCTGGCACCTGTTGGGGGGACAACAAGGGCAGAAGCCCCAGTGAGCCACCATGGACTTGTGGCCAGAGAATGACAGATGCTTCCTCTCGGGGACTCACAGACATTGCAGTTGTTACCTTCTAGTCTGAGGTCACAACTTGTAAAGTTATGTCCTTAATTTGTTGTGTTGCTGAGCAATCAGTAACCAGCCCAGAAGGATTTCAACACGAAGTGGTGTTTTATAGTTTCCTAAATTAGAAGACGGGCTTGTTTGTGGCCCTTAATCCAGGCAAGACCACACTTCTCCACCCCCGACACGTGTGAGGCCGGAGAAGGAGGCAAGGAGAGAAATGCTCGTTACAAACTAGTGCATGCTGCTTTCTGTGGTAAACATCGTCATTCAACAAGTCGGCCATGAGCATCAAGGAATACTGTGGGCTCAGAGAAAGCAGGTCCGCCTCAGCTGAAAGGAGAAAACAGGGCACTCAAGGTGGTCATCCTGGCCTCTATGTAGGCACACCGGAAACAGGAAGCCTCTGGCCAGCCCTTGGTGGGGTATGGGAACTTCTGAGCCTCTTGATCAAGCCATATCCCCACTTCTGCACAGCAGCACACCCCTCTTCTCTGAAAGACAGTGCGTTAGTTCACACAAGTGGGAAACCAAGGTGCACCAACGGCCATAATCTTATGAGCTTAAAGGGCTCCTGGAATTCTGAAGTACTTGCAAACAGCTTTCACAGGGTGTGTGCTAGTGTTTGGAACTCGAACCGCATCAGCTGTGTGTGTCGTCCACTGATCACATAGATACAGAGAGAGAGCAAGCGAAGGCGGTGGGGAAACCCAGGCGCCACTCAGACACAAGTTCAGCAGCACAGAGAGCTCCAGGACCTGGGACTGTCGGCGGCACCAGCCGAGAGTTCTGATCTGGCGAGGATTCTGGTAGTTTCCCCCTAAGCATCTTGTAAGGAACACAGATGGGCCAAAGACCAAGAAAAAGTGATCCATACTTAAATGATGGTTGATAAAAATAACACGAACTTGAATTGATGTAACTTGGGAAATTAGACCTGACAGATTTATAAGCTGTGGGGAAAACTGAGCATCAGAAAATACTCTTCATCACTGAAAACGTCGGGGAGAAGATGCAGGTTTCTGACACTTTGTTATGCAAGACTGAAAAAAAAAGTAATTTCAAAATGATTTTGTCTTTATAATTTTTTGTGGTCATTTGTGGTTTTTCTCACCTGCGTCATTTAAAACATGGGACATTCATGGCTCTTAGTAGGTAAGGAGTGGGGACAGCAAATTAAATATTTGTCAGTTAGCTAAATATTGTCATTTATATAACATACATTGTTTAATATATCCTGGACTTTTTCCCGTTTTTGCACAAAAGCTGCCTCTTCAGCCTTCTCAATCAAAATCCTCCTGTGAGCTTCCAAAGCTTTTTAAGAAGTTGTTGGCCACCTAGGAATTGTAACACCAGTTTTAGCGCAAATTGTTTTAAAATAAGGCTAATAGTGGTTTATTGATTTTTTTAAATAAAGGATGGACTGGCTGTCAGTGAATTTCTGCTGTACTCTACGGGTAGAAGTATGCATCAAAGTGACCGCACGGTGCTGTGAGACTCCCGGCCCACTGCCCCATGCGTCCTTTCCACAGCAGAAAGAGACAAAGGTGATGCGAGATGGAGCTACCTCCACCAGCAGCCCAGAGGTCCACAGGGAAACCAGGGCTTTGGTCTAGAGGCCCTGGGAGGGACAGTCGCTCCTCCTGCCATCTCTGTGGTCCGGGAGACTGGATGGATATTTGAGTCCCCAGGACAACATTCACGGGACAGTCACTCGGCCAGGAATCAGCGCTGGGATACCGATGCCGATCCTACAGGCTTGCCATGGAAATACCCATTTGAAGACCCTTTCCAAGCTCATGCCGGGGGCCACCTCAGCACTCTCGATTCTCCATCCACTCAGCCTCGACAAGAGCACACTGCACAACACTCGCAGAGGTCATTTTTGTCTCCCCTGTTTCTATATGTAATCTGTAAAGAGGTACAAAAAGTATTACATCTCTTCATCATTTTTTGGCACTGGGGATTAAACCCAGGACCTTCACACAGAGCTACATCCCCAGCCCTTATTTGTTTGTTTGTTTGTTTGTTCTGAGACAGGACCTTGCTAAGTTGCCTGAGCTGGGTTCAAATTTGCCCTCCTCCTGCCTCTGCCTCCCAGAGTGGTAGGATTATAGCCACACACCACCACACCCAGCCTTCTTATTTTATTTAAAGTAACTAAAATTTGAGTCCATTTTTCTGTTCCAACCAGGCGGCAGGAAATTCCACCCTGTCTCCGCCGGGCGGCCCCTCCAGACCTGCTCAAAGGTCTCACGGGTGCTCCAGCTTGCACAGCCTCTGAACGCTTGTTGTGGCCGCAGAAGTATCTCAGCCCGCTCTGCCCCTTTGAGTGTGGTCGCCAGGCTGCTTCTGTGCCAGCCTGGGAACAGGGCTTTTTGGGGTCTGGGCCTCAACTCTGGCAGCCCAGGCTTCCCCTGGGGTCTTGTCATGTGCTGCGTTCTGTCTGGAAGCAACACACAGATCCCTGCTACTGGCAGACACCTGCCAGACGGGGCCTGCTCCTCCTCATTGGGCTTCCAAAGCCTCTCCTGCAGCCTCATTCCCATCTGACACCTCTCCCTCTCACTGCCAAGGACAGATGCACTAGGAAGCAGGGTACTCAGTGGGCAAGACATCTTTCCAAACTGTAAAGTGCTACATTACATAAGCTGCAAATTGAACTACCTGGTGTCTACCCATGGGTGAGGCCCTGTGCTCAGTACCGCCCTTTCACTGCCCCTCTTTCCCAGGCAGGGCATCGAGCTCAAGATCTCCAGAGCAGCTCAGGGTCTGCAGCTTCCCTTTTGCATGACCTATAGAGCAGGGATGTGATCGGCAGGGGTGGGGAGACAGAGCCCATTTGCTGTACTTTTCTGCCTTCCTGTGGTTTGGGGCTTTGTGGTGAGGGAAAACAGGCGCCAAAATGAATAAGTAAGTAGCAAGTGGTCAGCAGGGCAGCACTTTAACAGAGGCTCGGTGGGCCTCGCAGGCTCAGCTGCACCCGCCTGAGTTTCTTCCGTGGCTTCCTCACTTCCTGAGCCAACTGCAGGTGCCGGGTTCTCAGTAATAACTGCAGGGTGTTGTCTATGTGAAGTTAGCAATGACCTTGTGTCCTCAGCACACCGAATAGAGATGTACAAATCCCATCTTCTGCAGGGATTACCCGTCATCTCAGGACTAGGACCTGGGTTTGTTTGCTTCAAAGAGCACCGAGGTTGGGGACAGAGAGGGGACCTCACAGAGTCAGGCGGGCTGGTTTTGGGACAAGGGTCCTGGGTGGGCACTCGGGCCACATGCTGCTGCCTGGGCTGTGACAGTGACTATCTGAGGATGGCCACCCTTCCTCTACGGGCTCAGTCCTCTTGCCCAGCAAGTGGCAAAGGCAGTATTTTCTATGTGGGGAACACCAACATTTGGTGCTATGTCCACTGCAAGCTTCCATCAGTGTTGGGCATTACTGCCACACCAAAATAGGGTTCCTCTGCCCAGGACAGTCTCCAAGCCCTGCTGAGATTACTAGCACTGCAGTATATTTTAGGCACAAACAAGGGTTCTTCTCTTATAAACTCAACTGAGTTACGCATATTGGAGATGATTCTTTTAAAAAGCGCAGAAAGGAACCATTGTCCTTATTAGAGTGACACTGCCAGAATCACGTATTCTAAGGAGTCCTAACCAAGCCTCCATGGGTGCCACGCTCCCCAGGCAGAGGGTTTGAGCAGCTGTGCTATCACGGAGAGTGAAGCCAGGAGACAGCACCCCTCCCAGCAGCCCCTGCACCCTTCTGTTCAATTCACTGTAAGGTACGTCTCTGATGAGGCAGCTTCTTACTGAGTCTTGTCCCTTGGATGGTCAGGAAGGGGTTGAGGCCAAAAGCCATGGTGAGGTCCACACAAATCCACCCTCCTATGGGAAGAGGCCTCCAGTCTCAGCCAGGACCTGTGTGGACTGGCAGGTGTGTCTGTTTTCTTTCACTGTGTCTATCTGCCACCATCTTATCCTAGCAGAGTTCACGGGTCAGAGGTCCAGCATCCAGCACAGCACAGGCTTTCTGTCCAGGCCTGGGATGGGAGAGGCATAGGCCACACTTCTTTCCAGGACACCAGGCAGAGCCTGCTTCCATCTCTTTCTGTGGTGATTTCCAGAACCTTCTGGGGCCTTCTTCCTCAGGTGGCTGTATATCACAGTCTCCTTTGGTTTTGGACGACTTTGACCTCCTCTTTTCTTTTGGGTTTTAATACATTATACTGGATCTACCAGACAACTCAAGACTATTTCCCAAACTCCATCGCCTCTGCAGAGTCCCTTTGGCCACTCACACTCATGTTCACAAGGTAACACCAGGGGACAAAGACCAGAGGAGCCACAACACTGCCTACGATGGTGGAGCTGAGAGGCCATTTTGTGCGATGGGCAGTAGTATTAAGTATAAAAAAGAATTCAGTCATAGACATTTTATCGGGAAAATGACTCTATATAATGTAGTATTCAAAATAAATAAAATTAAAGTAATGAGGTTTTGGTCTATTGAACATCAGTTCATCTAAAAGTCTCTCCAAAGGCAAACGAATGACCAAACCTTGGTGTTTCCTTATAGTTTCAGGGGTTGGGAGCAGGAAGAAGCTGCCCATACCTTCCTGAATAATTTATTCCCACAGCTGTTTCTGCCCACAGCCAGGGCAGAGCTGCAGCTACACAGGCGAATCCTTCCGTGCGCACAGCTGGCAGTGCCCTCACTCGGCCGCACTGCTGTGCTGCCCCTGGATGGATGGATGTCCTTATGGCCCAAGCCTGGTTTTGTTGGAAAATGAACCCAAATTCTGTGTCTCGTTGGGTGAATCAGCACTGTTTCAACCATGCCAGGTTAAACATGAAGCTATGGATTGAAGTCAGGACTCTGGTGGAGAAAGAGGAGAAGGGAGAGAGAAAGAGGGACAGGGGAGAGGACAGCAGAGGGACCCTGGAGAACCCAGAGGAGAAACTCATGATGACATAAGGAGTGGACATGCTGAGGGGAATAAATCAGACTCAGAGGGTTAAATATAGAACTGCTTCTGTTACATGAGACACTCCACAGACAAATAATCTAAAGAGGAAAAACAAAAGATAGGTGAACAGGGAGAAAGACTTGGCAGAGATGGCAAGAGGATCAGAGATGGGGCAGACTGGAGACAAGGGAAAGGGGAGGGGAAGAAAAACTGATGAAGATATGATGTGTATATATGTCAGTTCTTCCAAGATGGGTGTAATTATTATGTATCACAAACATATACAGAGAGAGGACAGAAACGGAGAGGGAGAGAGAAAGCCCAAAGGAGGGCAGAAGGGAGTGGATAGCAGGAAGGAACAAATCCCACTTCCTCCAGGGAGGGGCCAGCCAGTGGAATATGCAAAGACAAGTGTTTCCCCCTGTGCCAGTGACTGATCTGCAGAGCCAGGCTTGCAGTGGGAAAGAAAGTTGGCCAGAAGAAAATTCTAGGAAGATCTCCCAGAGGGTCTGTGAGTGGCCTTGGCTGCCCTGGTTCATGATGTGACAGGAACATCCCTTGGTGTGGAGGAATCCCAGCGGCCCCACAGAGGACTCTCTACCACACAGCAGTGCACCTAACTCTGCAGTTGGCATCACAAAGACACACCTCGCCCAGCTGAGCAAACGTGGGAACGGTGGCAACAAGCCACATCCTCCCTGTCACCTGTGCTGTGCACTGCAAGGAGGCAGTGTGCCTGCTCCTCCTGACCGCGTGGTGGCGCTCACTACAGTATCGCCGTCCCTCACAGGGGGTGGAAGCTGCAAGACAGTAAGAAATCAGCCTGAAGGAGCCATGTCTGCCATTGCCAACCCAAGCTCTCCTCCAGTCGTAACTGGCTGGCTTATCCTCTCACCCAAAGAAACTGTACACAGAAAAGAAAACTGAAGGTTCACTTTTAAATTACTCTGTGACCTCAAGCAGACGACTAAAACCTAGAATATACGAAGAACTCAGAAAAATTAGGTTCCCCCCACAAAAGACCCAAAGAAAAATGGGCAACTAAAACAAATGCAGTGATCCCTAACCTATCACAGGAGTTACATTCCAGAAACCCCTGAGACAGGTGAAAATCCATGAAGTAGCAGCATTACAGCATGTTTATTTTATTATTTATATATATTTTAAGGCTTTATAAACCCTTCCCAGACTCCTATAAGCCTTTCCCACTCTCTTATTAACCTTTCCCACACTCTTATAAACACTTCATATGCTCTTTTTCTTCTTTGTATTTTGTATTTTTTTCCAGTACTGGGAATCGAACTCGCGACCTTGTGCAGCTCTTAAACACTTTCTATACTCTTAAACCTATGTAATTTTAACGTGTGAAATTCTATATGGGTACTCACCAGTGGAGTGTACCAGATACATTTTTTAAAAAACCCATGATACAGTGAAGCCACGATAAGTGAACCATGAGATCGCAAGGGATGACTGTAGATAATTCTCTGAAGAAGAATAAATGGCCAATAAATACATGAAAAAAACGTTCAGCATCTCTGGCCATTAAAGAAATGCAAATCAAAACAAGTCTGAGATTCCATCTTACTCCAGAAAGAATGGCTGTCATCAACAAATCAAATAACAACAAATTCTGGTTTGTTGGTGGGAATGTAAACTAGTGCAACCACTATAGAAATCAGTATGGTTTTTCTCCGGTACCAGGAACCGAACTCACGACCTTGCGCTTGCCAGGCAGGCGCTTTTGCCGCTGAGCTAAATCCCCAGCCCCCTAGAAATCAGTATGGAACGACCTCAGAAAACTAAAACTAGAAATTGCATTTGACCCCGCTCTTCCCCTTCTAGACACACTTCTAGGTGTCTTCCCAAAAGAGCTGAAGTCATCATATTGCAAAGATCCATGCTTTTCCATGTTTATAGCAGCACGGCTCATAATAGCTAAATCTTGGAATCAGCCTATACCTTCATCACGGTGAGTGGATGAAGAACATGTGATATTTACACACAGTGGAATACTACTCCACCAGAAAGAAGGATAAGGTTCAGCCCTTTATAGGAAAGTAGTTTCATCTTGAGACCATAACGTTAAGTAAAATAAATCAGACACAAGCTTAAATGACATACCCAAAGTACAAATAAAAGAGTAAAATAAAAATAGAGAATGGGAAATAGGAAGATAGACTTTTGGCAAATGGGAAGGGAATAGAGAGGAAGGGGGAGGAGACATAAAAAAGTAGGATGTGTCATGTACATGGACCAGCTCCCACAATGCATATTCACGTTCACTGAAAACATACTAATGAAATAAATGACGCCTATGAGGTATGGTTGAAATACAAAGCGACTGTTTAAATTACAAAACATTCATCACAGTAGAAGATACATTCCCATGCATGTCCCTCAAAATTCTCTCATTTCTGACATGCTAGCCGTCATTCTTGCCGCTTTCTGAAGCAGCTCTGGAGTCCTCTTGCCAGAGTCTCTTTAGCTGCGCTGTAGTGGCTGCCTCCATGTCCTGAGCTGATGCAAAACTTTTCCTTTTCATGGTCATTTTGACTTTGGGGAAGAGCCAGGAGTCATACAGTGCCAGATCTGGTGAACAGGTGGATGAGGAGATAGCATCACGGCTTTATAACAAGGTGGATGAGGAGATAGCATCACGGCTTTATAAGCCTGCCTTTCTGATGGATAGTGCTCAGCAACAGCACTCACCATGTTTTTGATCACCCCTTGTAAAGACACTCATGAAGGAGGACTTCCAAAACTGCTGTGGCCTGTGCTGATGCTGAGATATCCGATCTCTTGCTGGAGGCCCTGCTGCAGTGGGCCCTGGAGAGGCTGGGCCTGTGTTCACCAGGATGGGAATTCTGCCTCCTTCCTCTTCAGCTAAGCTCAGTAGCCGGAAATACAACAAAGGAAGGCGAGAGAAGCCAGGTACTTGCTCAGAGCCTCAAGGCTCTTCAGGACTTACTTAGAATCCCTGCCATTATTTCCCTCTTAATGAACAACTGAGAATAAAAATCTCTGCCGCCTGTTTTATTCAGAATTTTCCCAATCTCCCGCTCCTTAAAATCAATCACAATGACTACATGCAGGCACAGTCAGAAGCTATTTCTGTTAAACAAACACTTGTAGTGTTATTGTTATTGGGGATAAATTAACCAAGACTTACATTAGGTCCAGAAACAAACTCTATTTGACAAAATTCCTCTGGGGAAAAAAAGAAAATGAAAATTGTTACAATTGGAGGTTCATTCCAGTATAACCCACCAGGAAACCCATTCATTCCTAACATTATTTTTAAATGTGAAACGGCCTACTCTCTGCTACAGTTCCTTCTGTGTTATAGATGTTTAACAATCAAATAGACTTTTTGACGAAGGCACAATTGTAAATAATGTTGTCTGTTAAAGATTCCAATCTCGGTGTTCTCAAAACATGTATTTGCCTCAATTGCATTTGCCTTCATTCAAGCCACTTCTGGGGTGGGGGGCGGTATGATGGGTTTCTCCCCTCATTATAATTCCTTTAGAGTCGCTATGGCGCCGCCCACTGGAGGCCATGTGCCATGGCGCTGACTAGTACGGCCCCAAGCCAACATGGCACTGGCCACTAGAGGCCATGTGCTAAGCCCCACCCTTCCTCCTCTGAGCCAAATTACAACTTCCTACTCCCTTTTTGTAGTGTTTCATTTTCCCATGCTCCCACCCAATGCTGGTCTGCCATGTCAGGTGGTCCACCCCCTAGCCCTGTGTAACCATTGTTCTTCCAACCAGGCATTCGGAAGTCCCACATTCCCCTTTTCTACTGTGGCCTTCTCCGTGCCTGCAATAAAGGCATTTTACTCCATCTTATTTCTTTCTGCACTGGAAAACCTATCAGGACTTTATGCAATTTTTTTTTTTTTTTTTTGGTACCGGGAATCAAACTCAGCACCTTATGCTTGCCGTGGGAATCAAGTGCCAGGCAGGCACTTGTGCCACTGAACTATATCCCTGGCCCAGTGTAGTACTAAAAGGTCAACAGCAAGAATTGGCTCTATATTTTGACAGACAGACAGGCAGATCTAGGAGGCAGTGCCTACATGCAGAGCTTGCACCAGGAATGACAGTCCCCATCTGTGAGGGCTCACCCTCCTTCCCACTGCAGCTGCATGGCTGCTCGATGTTACATTTTCTATCTAGATATCCCCCCAAACTACTCAACATTACAGTTTCTATGCAGATGTCCCCCCAAAGCCTCATGCACTTATAGGTGGGGCTTTGGGGAGGGCGTTTGGATCATGAGGGCAGGACACCCACCACTGGATTTATCCATGGATTAATTGATAGCTAGTGGGGCTTGGTTGGAAGAGGTGGTCCCAGGGGCGTGACCTAGAAGGGTTTATTTCCCTCTCCAGCTCCTCCCGTGATCCCTCACTGCTTCCTGCCTGCCATGCCATGAGCTGTTTCTCCTCTGCCAGGCCCTCTGCCGCGCGTCCTCCCTTGGAGCCAGCTGACTATGGACTGAAACCTCTACAAACTGTGAGCTAAACAACCTTCGCCTCCTTCCATTAGTGGTGTCAGGTAATGTGTCCCAGCAACAAGAAAGCAAGTACGACACATGGGCTCCTCAGCCCACCCCACCCCCATTTTTCCATCTGCAATCACACCAGTCAGAAAAATTTTCATGGAGTATCCTTATCACTCCTTGGTAACTTCCCATTAGATATTTGTTTACTTGCTCTTTATAAACTCCACAAGCACAAGAAGCTTTATTTATTCCCACTGTACCCCACAGTGCCTCGCATGCAGTCGGCAACCATTGAATATCTGTGACCTAAAGGGAACATGGGTGTGTGCTGTCTGCACAGACACTGGGAAGTGGCTCATTTCGAGGAAGCTGCACCCTTTCCACTGGGGGACCGGCGTCGGGGTTGGACCTGGGCTTCCCTTTGAGACACACAAGCTCCCTGGTCTCGGGTAAGTTTGTGGCCTGAGAATAACAGTGTTTGCCCTTTTCAATTCCCAGCATTAGTGGGGAACTCTGAAAATAACCTATCAGTGCCAAAGATGCTCAGGAGAGAGAGCGCCATCTCAGAGGCTGTGTGCGCATTAGAAAGGGGGTGTATCTGCTTCTAACTACAGACACAGCGCCTAATTCTATATGTACAGCAGGGGAGGCAATAGGGAGGCATGTTCAGTTGTCGCAGCTTTGGTGGGGACCCTTGAATCCTCTAGGGAGCTAAACAGGAAGCAGCAGGCTGGACAGTGAGTAACCTTTTCTGCCCAGGGTCCAGCTAGGACTCAGCCGTCAGCCAGGTCCGGGCCTGTTCTGCATGAATCATGGCTTGTGCTGGGACCTGGCCCAGAACTTGCAATCACACATTTTCTCTTTCTTTCCATCTGCATTCTCCATGGCAGGTAGACCAGCAGGCTCTCTGAGGAGATCAATGTGTTTATTGTTGGTCTGTCTCTGTACCCAGCCTGGATGAAGCAGCTCATTTACTGTATTGATCCCGAGCATCTTCTAGAGTAGGAATAACAAGGCCTTCTGGGCTCTTCTTTCTCCCTCTGTCTGCACTTCCAGTCCCAGGCTAAGGACCCTGCACTGCTTTTCTGTCAATTTCCCAAGCTCTGGAGACAGGGAAAGTTTTAACAGCAGGGGCTTCGTCCCACCTAGACACAGGGCTCCCTGGTATTCTCTTCATCCACCTGTCTGTACCCAGGAGCGGCCTCCACCTCTGTTGACTCTTCTAGAAAGAAACAGATTTGCTTCTGAAAGAGGCTCTGGATGAGACTGGATGGGGTCCAGCCAGCAGCACTGGGACTAAAGGTGCTGACAGGCGCAAGACAGGCCATTCAGTCCCCAGTGAGGTGCAAGTAGAATTTGCTGTGGGCAGAGGGTGCTGCGCCTGGTAGATCACTGTGCTTCAGGGGACATCAGGGCCTCTGGCATGAGTCCAGGTCTGTGCTTGTCTAGTGACAGCCTCTCTCTCTGACCACACACTTAATCTTACATGAGCCTCAGTTTCTCTTCTAAAAGTAAGTAGGATGGTAACTGTCTTTCATCAGGATCAAAGAAAATCACTCATTAATTTACAAAGTTAAAGAAGCTGTTAAGCTGAAAATCCAGACTCATCCTGCCAAGCCCACATGCAGTTGATGTCGCAGGGGTTGCACAGGGGCCCAGATACTCTTTGAATACAGCCACCAAGCTGTGCGGGTCACACTCCTGGAAGGGTCTGCATTTACTGGACAGTCGGTCTCAGCAAGGGAGTCCCACTTGGGAATCCAGCAGGCATGAGCAGCTGGAGAGAGCCCCCAGGAGGACAGTGACATTTGGAGGCTGCAAAATGCTTATGCAAAGAGTTTGGCTCCTCAGATCTCAAGGCCTGGCTTAAAATATGAAAGCATATCCAAGCAATCATCTTCCTGGGGCAAAATGCATTGCCTCAGCAAATAAACTCACGTTAAGAAATGGAAACGCCGACCTAACACATCCCAAAAGTAGCTTTGTTCAAGGCTCACCCTGTGCCTACAGCCCTGCACTTACTCAGAAGCTCGGCATTAATGTGAGTGGCTTCGCAGAGAATGCCACTTGCTAGTTTTTCTGCGCAGCTCAGCTCTGAAGTCCGAGAGGGTTCTTGGAAGGCATTTAGATTTCATCTACCTGCCACTCTATCCTCAGTGGCTTGCACACCGCTCCTGCACGGTTTCCATTTCCTAGTTACCTGGCAAGCCTAGCTGTGAGCAAGAGGGTGCCTTCCCCTTTGTGGCTTTCTTGATCAAAGTGTCCACACTGTGGATAGACTCGGGGTACCTGGGCAGAGGTGCCCTCACCCAGATATGCACAGGAACCCCTCAGCACATGGGAGCAACGTGCTGTAAACTCAAGATGAAGAAGGCCCCTCCTCTGCTTCCGGGCCCCACGCGCCCAGCACAGGCCTAGAGTTTGAATGGGAAGACGTTGCCTGCGTACATATGTGTGAGCAAGTCTGCCCTCAGAGATGGGTAGGTCAGTCACTTACTCTCAGTGATTGGGCACAAAGATACTTCCTTCCTATGCAAATCTCCATGTAGAGAATGATTCTATCTTCTCCAGTCACTCATGTGAAATGTGAGCCCTGGGCAGGAATTTGCTGTCCTGAGAAAGAGGGTCTCATGCTGGTCCATAGGACAGGGTCCTGAGAATTACCACATGCTCTCTTAGGAGCTGTGCTTCTCTCCAGGGCCCAGATATCTTCCCCTTGCACCCCTGGGTCAAAACTCCTGCCAGAACAGCTGGGGTACCCCAGGTCAGGGTCAGGAGGGAGACAGATCTAAGACTTCTCTGGCTGTTAGCAGGAAAAGAAGAAAAGCTGAGAAGCTTAAAACGGGGAGACCTCTGACCTTCAGGCAGCCCGACCCCTGGAGGACCCCGGGGAAGTGGGAGTCTGAGCTCCACTTTGACATACATGCTCCACACGTAGCTTTGTGTCTGTTGGAGTTATGTGCCTTGTCTTCTCTATGAGACTGTGCTCTCTACATGGTAGGGGCTCACTGCAGATCCTTCCTTTCTCACGTAAGCACTCACCTCTCCCCCAGCTCGGCAGGGCTGCCACAGCTACAAAAGGGCAAGGAGTGACAGAGGCCCAACCTTAGTGGTCACCATCCTAAGCAAGCTTCCCCAAGCACAGACACGGCACAAGCCTGTAATCCTGGCACTCAGAGGCTGACAAATAAGAGTACAAGTCTGAGTCCAGCAGGACAGGTTAGCAACTTGCCAGACCCTGTCTCAAAGTAAAAACTAGAAAGAGCTGGGATGCAGCTCAGTGCGAAAGCCTCGGGCTCACTCCCAGCACCACCTCTGTTCTCTGCCTGCTTTGCCTTCCTTCCCATGCAGCCTCAATGCCCCTCTCCGCTCAGCTTCTGAGCCCCAGAGCCACTATGCTGGGCCCCGGTACCTCTGACAGAGATGTGTGATGGCGGAGCCCAGGGTGGCCTCCCAAAGTGAGCCCCCCACACATGCAGCAGGTCTGTGTCTGCACACTTCTGCGGGTCTGCACTACCTGGCACCTGCAGGGCTTTGCTCAGCCCCTGCTCTGCGCAGCTGTCTGACTGACAGGTCCCAACCCTCCACTGAAAGGAAGTGTCAATCCGCAGGCTTTAATAATGCTGGAGACCTGTGCTGTAATTAAACAGGGAAAGAAGAAGCCAAATCCCAGTTAGAAAAGAAAGCTCCATTAAAATATCACAGAATATATTGTTCTGGGGACGCCAACTTCAGAAGAAACTTCAATAAGCAACAACAGCAACAAACACCTTACTAAGAGAAACTCCAGGAGAGACATTAGTTGGAGCAAAACCAAATCTTGAACTTGCTTACTTTAAACTGAGTATTTTATGCAAGGATGAAGAGGCTCTAATTTCCAAGTGCAATTTATGTTTAGCAGTTCAAGCGTCCCTTCTCAGAGAAATAAAATATCCAGTTTTATTAAAAAGTACAAAAATCGCTACTTAAAACCATTGTAAATCTAATGGTTACATCCACATAAAAACTTGTACATGGCAGTTCATAGCCACCTTTTTCATAATAGCCCCAAAGCTGGACCTTTGGAACCATCCAAATGTTCGGCCACTGATGAATGGCTAAACAAAGTGTTAGGCAGGGCCATACGCAATGGAACAGTTTTAACTACAAGAAGGAATAGAATTCAGATACTTGCAGCAACGTGATGAATCTTGAATCATTATGCTCAGTGAAAAAAGCTCACAAAAGACCATGTAGTGTATGATGCCACTCACAGGACACAGCCAGCTCTGGCAAACTAAGACAGAAAAGTATGACAAGCTCCCCACAGCTACCCCAGCATGGTGCTGTGCACCCGTAGTCCCAGCTACTTGGGAAGCTGAGACGAGGATGGCCTGAGCTCAGGGATTTGAGTCCAGCTTGGGCAGCAAAGCAAGGCCCTGTGTCTACATTAAAAAAAAATCACAGACTATAGGGTGGATGGGTGGTAAGTGACTGTCAATGGAAGCAGGATTTATTTTTGGATGATTCCAAAATTGGGCTGAAATGATGGCTGCACAATTCTGTAAATATACTGAAATATGTGCATCAGACTTTTGGAAAGGGTGGGTTTTATGATATGCAAATTTTACCTTACTGAAGCTGTAAAACAAACGTAATAATTGAGATAAGCACTATATTAAGTCAAGCATGATTACGATGTTTTACACGGGACTTTGAAGATAACTGCACAGTCACTGCTGGCTCTTCTGGCACTTTCTGAGAAGTCATGGACGTGAAATGGCTTTTCAGTGTCTTAATTCTGGGAGGGAGGGGAGAGAGGGGGAGGAAGAGGAGGAAGAGGGGGAGGAGGTGGAGTAGGAAGAGGTGGACGAAGAGGAGGAGAAAGACGAGGAGGAAGAAGAGGAGGAGGAAGAGGACCACTAGTAAAGGCCTACCTCAGGGCCAACAGGCACTCACCCCGAGGAAGGGACTGCATGGGTGGCCTAGCTGGGGCAGCCCAGGTGAAAACCAAGCACCAGTGCCATAGCAGGCCCAGCCGGTCCATCCGCATGTGATGCTGAGTACTAGGGAAAGAGGCAAAGAACTTTAGGAGGATTCTACTTGGCCATTGGAGTGGCCAGGTCCCAGCAGTGTCACACTTGGTCCTGAACAGTGAGCAGGGCCTGGGTTGGAGCCAAGTGACACTCTTGCCTCTGAGCCCAGATGCAAGAAGAAGATGGTGTGGTGCCAGAGGGACCTGGCAGGGCAGGAGGAACAGGGAGAGGAGGCCCAGGCATGCTCCTGGCTGACTCCTTCCAGTGCCCAACAGCACCCAGTGGCCCTCCGGAGTCCACAGAGCCTCTCCAGAGGCTGACAAACCCTCTGCCCATGGCTCTAAGACACAACCTCCCAACCCACCACCTCCCATTAAAAGCAGTCAGTGGTCAAGGAAGCATGACCATGCCCCAGTAATGGGGACATTATGATACCCTGAGCTCAATGCAGAAAAACATCATAAATTACTCTTGGGAAAGTTCAAGGTGCAAATATAGTTTTAGAACAGACACGTATCCCTAACTCATACTTCTGGGTTATGTGCTTAAGCCACTGAATAACACTGAGCATGCTTAAAATAATAGAAGAGTAATAGTGAATGAAAATGGAACAAATGCGAAAACCAAAGTCTGAGCATTGCAACTGAAAATTGTGATCAATTCAAAGAATGGAATGACTGACTTGGCACCCTGCGATGCATGACATCAGGTGTGGGGTTTTCTGTACAGACTTCAGGGTGAGTAGAAGCTTGCAGCATTCCAGGCAGGTGGGTTCTGGGCTCTCTCAGCAGAAGAGAGAAGACCCTGGGTCAATGGCATGGGACCAGGAAGCAGACAAATCAAGGAAGAAGCAAGGGAAATAAACCATTCCAGGCCACACCCCACTGACCCACCTCTTCTCACCAGGTTTCACTGTAAGACATCATGTTTAACACTAAACTCATCGTTGGACTAATCCACTCGTGAGCATCGTGTCCCAAGACCCAATCACCTTTCAAAAGCCCCACCTATGAGTGCATGAGGTTTTCGCAGACGTTTAAGTAGAAGCCATAACAGTAGAAAACAAAATCAATCCGTCCTCTGTATCCCCAGGTCCTACATCCACAGATCCAACCCATGACGGGGTGTAACCACTCAGGAAACAAAAACAGAGCCTGTGCCAAACGTGTGCAGATGTTTCTTTTTGTTGTTGTTTCCTAAACAACACAGCACAATTACTTAGGTAGCGTTTATATGGCGCTAAGCACTGTTAAGTGCTGAAGATGATTAGAAATATGCAAGAGGATGTGTGTAAGTTATTAAATGCAAATACTACACCATTTAACATAAGGACCTTGGGCATCGGCAGATTCGGCCTCCGTAAGGCCACAGAGGACTAACTTGATCTTGTCTTGTCCTGGAGCTCACTGGAAGGACAACCATCTACTCCTATGTATACATAGCATTAAATGAAGCCTTCTTCTGAATATATTTTTAGACAAAGTATTGTTACTAATATCCAGGAAAACTGTTTATCATTTTCAGATTTCTCTGTCACTGAGCAGCTTTACTGAGCAGAGATGGAAATGGGTCAACTCAGTTCTCTCTTCTCACGAAAAGTCATGACTTTCAGACATCATATTTTATGGCTTTTCAGGTAACAAGGAAACATATAATTCCTTTTTTAGATGACTTCTGTAGGAAAGTTGATGTTCACTCAGACTCTGGCCTTTGGCTTAGAAAATTAAGTAAAATGTCCTCTTAGAAAAAAAGAGTGGTCTGAATCCTAAATACTTCCGCCCTTCCCAGTATCGTGGCCTTTAAGACTCCTTCTACAATGTCACACTGTAATGGTTGATATATTGCGTCAACTCTAGAAGTTTAGGAGTTTAACTAAGTGATTCAGTAGGAGGCCAGGGTCCTCACTTTGTAAACATCCTCATCCTGTGTGAGAGGAGGGCACGGAGATGGTGTGTGTGCTACATACACTTGCCCTAGGGGGTGTGATAGCCTGCTTACAATATAAGGGAGGAAAAGAGGCCTGTCATCTCCCTTTTTGCTCTTGTTGCTTTTGCTGTCTTCTGCCGCCTTGAACTGTTGCCCCTATGCCATGTCCCCCTGCCTTGGAGCCAGCTGATTATGGACTGAAACCTCCACAAACTGTGAGCTAAATAAACCTTTCCTTCCTTAATTTTGGGTATTGGGTATTTTGTCTGAGCAATGAGAGAAAAGTAACCAAGATACACACTGTGGAAGATGGACACTCTCTTTTTGAACACACAGAGTATACTTTATGCGAAGGATCCTTGTCCTAGACAGACATCGTATCATCAGTAGCATAGCACCTTAAACAGAATGAGCAAAGCAGTAGAGCCAGCAAGGGTTGGATTTTTCTGTTTGTTATCTCCTCCAAATTGTTAGACAGTTCTTTTACAATAATGTTTCTTCCTGAGGAAAGCTATAGCATGTGGCGTTTCAGCTCCCAGGGGGCTAGATATGGGCCATGTCACCTGAGCTCACTACCCACCCAAGTGTCCATGCTACAGACCTGACGACAAGTTCCTCATTGCAGTGGCAACCCCACCTCTCCAGGGTCTGCTCTTCTCTGTGATGATCTTTCCTGGAGGAGCTATCGAATGTGCTCTAGTCTTGGCTAATAAACCCAGGATCTGTGGTGCTCATAGGAAACCTCCCATGTGGACAGTTACGCCATTCCAAGTAGACAAAGGAAATAGAGCCATGTTGGCTGATTCTGGGCATGTACTGTGAGTTTGAGATGACCTTTCAGCAAGAGCCAGGTTAGGGCCACAGTTATCCTCCGGAGGAGCCTGGCTGTACCAGAGGCCAGCACTGACCCTTTCCTGTGCTGGGGGACATGGGCACTTCTATGCCTTCTCTCGCTGTGCTCCACCCCTACATGCTAGCTGATCGACCTGGGGAAAAGTGACCATGCAGACAGTTAAATCCTAACTTAGCTCCAACTCCATGCCCAGCAGATCCTACAGACTGATATGTCCCAGGGACAGCCTGGAGGATGTGGACTGTGACTCAGAGTCTAACACATAAGCGAAGACACCAGTTAGGAACACCAAGGTCACGGGTAAGATCGCAAGCATAGAACACTAGGGCTGGAGAAGAAGGGAAACTAGAATTTCAGGACCAGCCAGGTGACTTCCCTATAAAAGACAAAGCCAAAGGAGCCAGTGAAAGGGGGACCTAATGGCCAAGGCAGAAAGTGTTGAGCTTTGGTGTACAGAGGTGGCCTGAAGCCCCCCTGAGAAATCAACTTCAGAGATTGTACATGGTTTTGGTAACCTCCCAACCCGCACTAATAAGTCCTTTTTCAAACAGAATTAGAATAGTTCTTTTATGGCCAAAACAATAGAAGGAGGAGATTTAGCATTGTTTGGTGCTCTGTCTTTAAGCTAGTTTCCATGTTACCTCTCTCCATCTTCTAGAAATAAGGCTAACATTCATGTTTGAAAACCACAATCTAAGCTAAAGTTTGTACGCCTAGCCTTGGACGAGGACTTCTGTGGGTGTTCTATCTCAGCACATCCATCAGTGAGTGACTGGCCATTCTCTCATGGCCATGGCTACTCAAGGGACCCTTTCCTTGATCCTTCTATGAGAGTTGTATACAAACTAAACAAGATAAGCACTCCTCACACACTTAAAGACAGCTTATTGGAGAAATATAAGTTACTCCCCACAATGACTTTAGGAAGCCAGAGTTAGGGAAGCACTTATATTAACTACTGGTATTCTCTTGTTTTATTTTTTTCATAAAATAAAGAAGTAATAAGTGATATAGCTTAACACAATAAAATAATGCGCCAATAGCCTGCAGTGGCCTAAAAGGAGTTCATGAGTATCCTCAAGGATTGTGATCACCGATTCCAGATGGAGTAGTTCAAAGGACACTCCGTGACCAGTTCCAGGTCCTGGGTTCAACTGTTATTTCTGCTACCTAGTGCTCTGGATGGGAAAGCTAATTAATCTTTCTACATCAGAAGTTTTATCTGCAAAATAGAGAAACTACCAACATTTACCATTGGTGGAGAGGTTGGTATAAATAATCTGCAGTAAATGCTCTGTATCCAAGCACTTTGTGTGTTCTTTGTCCCACTCAGAGCCATTTGTGTAGCATGCAGTGCAAGACCCTCACTTTCTTCTTTGCTACCAAGCTCAGGTTTGGAAGGCAGGAAGGATGAGGGAAGGACACACTTTATTTCTGTTAAAAGAGAGAGGCGAAATTCTTTGTATCTCATAAACATTAGGGTTAAGGTTAAGTCCAGTTTAGTTGATCTAAAATAAAAGCAGAGAGCACCATAGACTTCCACATAAACATTCTAGATTTTTCTAGATGTAGCAGACCTTTAATTCAGCTCACTTCTGAAAACTTGGGAAAACAACAAGGAATATGAACGTAAAAATCCACATGGCAAAGAGAATAAGAGGAGAGAGCAGATGTGCAAGCACACGAGCATGTGTAGGGAATGGGAGGAAGAGGGCTGGTGAAGCCAAGCAGCCTGGACACCCGGGGTGTGCAGTGGCTCAGCAGGGACCAGGAAGGGTCAGGAAGCCTGGGGAGGGGTGGGTGCAAGGAGGAGCCAGAACCAAGGGCTGGAGGGCTCATGGATCCCACGCAGGGAGGTGCAAAGTCTCAGTCAGCCTGTGCAGCTGGGCAAGCCCTCTGAGCTAACAGGAGAGATGGGAGAGGGATTCCCTGGGCAAGCTGGGCTGAAGAGTTTGGGTCCCGGGGGACAGCGGGCTGCTGTGCTGGGCTGCAGGTGGAGTCCTGGGAGGTAGGGAGTGGGTGTTTCTTCCCCAGCCCTGGGCAGAGCAGCCAGGCTCAGGCGTCCCAGGTAAGATGTGAGGGGCCTCCGCCCTGGGGCAATGACGGGGCTGCAGGGAAAAGCCCCTCAGTTGGGGGACCTGGGTTAAAAACTTGGCTCACTTCTTCCTCACTTGCAGAAACACCTACCAGGTGACCTGCTCCGCTGTCACCCCCATAATTCCGTCAGCTTTCCTTATTCTAATCAGATAAGCATCAGCAGGCTTTTGGGAAAAGATGCTTCACAAAGATAGAGGAAGAATGAGTAAACATTTGGAAATTACATAATTGAGGCAGTGTGGGGAGCAGGAAAAATTCAAACAGGACAAACCATGTTTTTTTTTTCAAATAGCCTCCGAAAATATGGTAATTTCTGCATGCATAATTTGTGGAGGGGATGTTACAAAAAGGGAGGAAAAAGTACAAGAAAAGTGACTGGGAGTCAAATGTAGAGTAACAGATTGAAAGATACAGATGAAGAAGTGTCCTAAAGAGCAAAAATAAACAAAGAAGTGGAGATTATAAAGATCAGGGGATCAATCCAGGTTATTTAATTCCATGAACTATGAGTCAAGTGTCAGTGTCGGGTATAATTGAGACATAACACAGGAATATCTCTCAGATCAGAGCTATCCATTTCTCTAGCTTTAGGGGTCATCTCACTGAGACAAATAACATCAACACTTCAAAAATTCCAACGGGACAAGGAAGGCAGATTACACTTTGGGAGGCCAGCAGTTAGAGTGACCCCAGATTTGTGGATAGAGACACTGAAAGCCAGGAGATAACGGGACAAGGCGCCCAGCTAACTCTTAGATGGAGGAAGACACGAGTGTCAGGAAAGAATCAGGACAATTTCACACACTCAATGTCACAGAAGTTTGCCTGTCATTCGCCCTTGCTGGGTGAAATAAGATTGGATAAATTCATCAAACACAGGATGTTACAACAATGGTGGAGGGAATCCAGGCATCTCCTGACACGGGAAAAGGGCAGACTCCCAGAATGGCAACGAGGAGGGCCCCCCGGTCACCGGGGATTCTTCCAGCATGCCGGTCCCCTTGGGTTTGGAGGGTATGGCGGTTAGGCTTAGCTGTGTCTAACTGATTGGCTCTGGAGCCACCTAGGGGATTAGTAGAGCATACTTGGTGTGTCCGGGTGAAACACGGAGGCAGGGTCTTGGGGACTATGCATGGTCCCTGAGCCCCGCTCCTCTCATGTTCTCCCCCTCCTCTGCTTCATGGCCTCTAAGAACTAAGCAGATTTGCTCCACCACACCTTTCCACTTTTGCCTCGGAGCCAGCTAACCATGCCTGAATCCCCTGCATCATGGGCCAAACTGAACTTCCTCGCCTTTAAGTTACAGCTCTGCTATGTTGCATCCTAGTGATGAGCAAGCTGATTGATACAGAGGGGGCATGGGCTACTACCTAGGAAAGAAGGGTAGCTAGACGAGTGTCACAACTAGGTAAATGCTCCAGGGAAAGGAGTCCTATGCCAGGGAAGATGGTCACCACTGAATACCTCTTGTTCATTAGCACTGTCTCCAACTCAAATTGGCTTCACTACAGCTGTCACACACCTGCTAGGAGTCTGGGGGAAGGTGAGTTGGGTGGGAAAGAATAAATCTTCACCTGTTATGGTAGGATGCATAAGCAGTGTCTAAATGAATAAACACAAACGCTAAAGTATGTTACTGAGCTATGTTAAAGTGGATGCTGAGAAAAGATAGCAAAAGGAATTGAAAATGTGTGATCAAAAATATGATCCATGCTGCTGCCAAGTGCTATCCAACAGAAAGGTAGGCTCTTAAAACCTGACACTGTGTCCTCATCCTCCCAAGTCACTTCATCTGGCACGTGCCGCTTCTGGCACTTCTCCAAAGTAAAATGACCGTGAAAGGGAAATGTTTTGAACTGATTCAGGACATTGAGGAAGTCACTACAGCCCAACTAAAGTCACAAAGGAAAGAAGACCAGCAGATCTGCTTCCAGAAGTGGCAAGGATGACGGGATAATGCTTAAAGTCATTATCGCAGTCTTTTACTGTGATCATTTTTTTTAAAATTTAAGCTCTCACCGTTTTTGATCACATCTTGTAGAGTCTTTTATAGACACTGGGCTGGGGACCACAGGAAGCATGACTGCAGTCTCCCACATCTGCATCGGGTTTCAGACAGGCCACCTTGTCACATATATAGGTTCTATGCATACTTAGGAATTTATGGTAGCTCATCCAGCTATAGTGATTGCTGAGCAACTCCACATTGAGTGAGGACACCTGTCATCACAAGAGTAGGCTTTCCTCTTATGGTCCACTGGAAAACACTACAGGTCAGGCTGGCCTTCCTGGAGAGTGGATTGGAAACTCCCGCTGTTCACCCTAGCTCTGGGTGGAGCTTGTGTCCAATGTGACAACCCACCACAGGATGGCTTCATGGAGCTTGGACTTCCTGCCTCAAGGCCAGACAGCTCTGAATGACCAGCCCAGCTCTAGAACAGTGCACAAGGACTTACTGGGTGCTGCTGGGAGATCCACTTCCTCCTTCCGCCTTCTCTGTTTCCTGTTCTTCCAAGAGCGGCTGGTCCCTGGCTGCCCTGATAAAATTCCTACATGCCAACTACCCTTCAGGGGAAGGTTCATCCAGTTTGAATCACCAGGTTCCCGATGCTTGTCTCAAATTCTGTCCTCTGAATGAATCCAGAGAGACACTAATCTGAGCACTGGAAGAGACCCTGACTGGGCCAGCATTCTGGGGACTCAGGACTGGCCAGGAAACATGAGGGCCTGCTCATGCCGGGTGTCCCCTGGAGGACACTGCTGATGAAGCTCCTAGCTTAGTCCTACTACCTGAGGCAGGATGTTCCTTTCTCAGGACTCTGCCCTTTGCTAGGTGAGCAGAGTGTGAAAAATCAGAGGAAGAAGACTGTGACTCCTGGAAGAGCTGTGCTCCTGCAGGGCTCAACTGCATATGTGTAGGGCCAGAAGAAATGCTGGAAGAGGGCTGCAAACCCTCAGGTGCTAGACCAGACTCCACCACCTCTCTCCTTTCCCATCCTGTAACCACACAATGCTCAGGGGAGGCATAGCCAGTCCTTTGAGGTGTAACAAATGCGAGGAACATAACCAGACCCTGTCAATCAATGCCCGCGTGGAGCCAAGGTTTTTCTATCTGGCCATTTCTGTATACTCTGAGAAAAACCCATATCTTAGCAGTTCTTTGAGGCTTCGTCCCAGCAAGAGTGTGGCACGTGGGTCCATTGCAGTTCCAGGGTCATTTCCTTGCATCCTGGCTCCTTCCTCAGTTTCCTTCCCAAGCCAAAATCAGAGCTGCCAAGGTGGTAGGCGATGTGGGGCTTGGCAGTGAGAGACATAGCTCTTGAAAATTCTATTTATCCCATTTGTGGACTAGACATTTTCAAAAGAGAGTTATAAAATGGAGGTGAGATGTCCAAAGGTCCAGGAGGCACATTTTTCTTAGAACAACAAAATATTTTAATATCTCATATTCCTATGCATCTGCTGTGTCTTGGAACCATGAAAGCCAAAATGAAGCCTCTGTATGGGGTTACACCGTGGCGAGGTATCAGAACTCCACAGAGACCACTTCTCTGCTAATCTTGTGACAGCTCAAGACACCCATGCAAAACCACCCAAAAAAGCAACCATATTTTTTTAAAATGTTCATTGGTCCTGCTTTGCTAATATCTATAATACAATGCAGATAAACAGTGATACTGTCACAGCAACACTAGCCGAAGTCCTTTTCCCAACTGCCCTTTTCCAGGAAGCAGGGGGATTTGCCTCCTGGAAATTGCCAGGCGGCCTGAGCTGCGCCAGTGTGGGGCGCTGGAAACAGGGCTCCCGTTCCCATGTACCCTGATGTCTGGGCAGCTATTATCCTACTCTAGCTCCTCTGCACCACAGAACTTCCCCTGTAATCCTTGGGGTTGTCTCAGCAGTTCAAAATGTTGTTTTATGGTCCTCTATCATCTTTCTGTTTGTTCTTCACCCACCCATTTTCTTTCAAACGCCTGACATGTGATCTAGACTTGAAGGAGCCTTCCGGGTCACCTGCTGGCATGGAGTCTGCAATGTGCTCCATGGGGGGCCTCCAGGAAGAGCAGTGCAATTTGCAGTCATGTCTGTAAATGGGTCAGCCCTCCCAATCTTACAGTTCTGAGATGTCATTAATCTTGCTGCACACATCCTCTTTGGGCTCAGGGAGCGGCTGCAGATGTTTCGCCAGATGGCGCTTCAGAAGGAAGGAATCGCACTACAATTCCCTGTCTAGCAGCCAGAAGGCAGGGCAGGGTTTGCAGGAGCAGGGCCAGCATCGTGCATCCTGGCAGGCTTTGGTCCAGGGCTCCAGCAGCCATTTGAGAGCAGCATCCCCAAGCTCTGCACCTCTGAAGCTGGAGTAATGAGGGTCCAGGGGTTTGCAAGCTTCTGCCCGAGGTCACCTTGTCTGATATTAGGAAGGCTTCGGGAATGTTCTGTTGGTGCAGTGCCGCTGCCTGGGGTTTATGGACACAGAGGACAGAGGAGGGCAGGAGACTACCTGTGGGCAGGACCCGGCATTTCCACCATCCAGGGACCCTGCAGGAGGTGCTGTGCCCCTGTCCATATTCACCTGGCAGAGCCTCTGGCTTTGGGGCCAAATCCCCATCTTGTGCTTGGGTCTGTTTGCCCACAGCAGTGACAGACACCTAGGGGAGCTGGAATAACATGCAGAAACCCAGGCGCTCCCGCTGACCCCTGGCAACTTGCTCGAAGCGTGCACATCCGTGTGTCTCGCTTGCCGGAGCAGGAGCCCTCTGTGTGCCGGCCTTGAAGCCTAGGGAATGACAGGTGCAAGATTTCAATAAGGATGACGAGCTGAGGCACTTTGGAAGCATTTTAAATTCATGCCCTAAAAATAGCACATGTCCTTTAATGACATTTGAGATTTCAAAATAAGTTAAATATCACAGCTTCCAAAAAGAATTCAAGCCCTTGTAGTACTAAGCAAGTTCTCCCTCATCACGGGTGATGGATGGAGCGAAGCTGACAGCATTCCCACAGCACCTGGCCAGGGGCCTTCCTTGATTTGAAGTCGCAGAAGTCTCCTGGTGCCTTCTGTGGTCACTAACGTTGTTTCTGCAGTGCAAGACGAGGCCAGGCTCACCCGGGACACCCGCGTGTACAAGGTCACATGCAGCGAGGAGCAGAGCTTGGCCCGAACACCTCACTGTCCCTTAAGGATGGTCCTGCCCCCCATCTCCCATACCAGGTGGCCTCTGGGACCTGGACCAGAAGGTCACAGAGAGTGGAAAGCGGCACTCCTGCCCACCTGGTCCCCAGCCAGTGCTGGTACCAGAGGCAGAAGGGCCCCAGGCAGAGGGACCACCTGCCGGCTTATTCGATGCACACTGAGCTTTCAGGGCCAACCCAGTCCCCAGTGCTGCCTGGGAACTCACAGTGAAGCTGTGCAGGCCTTCAGCGGTCACAGCACAGCCCCTAATAGTCCTAGAGACCATGGGCTCTGGTCTAAGGTGAGGTCTACCTGGGCCAGGTGTTATCAGGTGGGAGGGCCAGGGTACACCTGTGAGGCGTGGTTCACTAGGAAACACAAACTTGAGCTACAGAGAGCACTATTTCTGTGTTCTTTCTTTGTTAAAAGTGTGGATATATTTCATGTGTTCAAAAAATCAAATATAGAATTAATAAAGTCAAAGATAAAAGCTGTGTCACTGAGCTTACAGGTTAGTAGTTCATGGCTAACAACAGTTGGCCTCAAACATTTTCCTTTATCTGTATGTGCGTGCATGTATTCATCCACAGAGGTAAAAAGGAGTGGGGGAAGGGGAGAGAGCGAGAGAGAGCACAAGTAAGCCAAAGAAGGGAAGGGAAGGGAAGGGAAGGGAAGGGAAGGGAAGGGGATAGAAATAACTTTGGTTATGCTGGACAGAGCCTGCAGAGTGATCACCATAGAAGGGTGGAGAGAGGAGGGGTGCTCCAGGCAAGCAGCAGACCCTGGTTTTGTAGAGAGAAGTCCTGGTGGGGATGAGGAATAACACAACTCCAAAAATGCATGGGAGGCTTTCGTTGCCCCTGTTTGAGTCATTCCAATGTGTGGAGATGAGAGAGGGTCCTGCAGCAAAGCAGATCAGGGGAGCCCTGAACCAGATGGCCAGGGGGCTCCTCCAAGAAGCGAAGAGGGGAGGTGGAGGCAGCACCCACAGAGTGGGCTGGCTGCAGCCCTGCTCAGCACCTCCATATCCCCAGGCTGCTCTTGGGGTGCCCTGCCAAGGAAACTTTCCCCAACCCACTGACTCCTTAAGTCTCCCCTCTGCTGTTACAGACACAAGGCAGGCCGAGCCTGGAGGAGAGGCGGAGATCTTCAGTAGCTCTGCAGCTGTGGCCACCGTCTGCCCTCGCTCTCTTCCTGCAAGCCCTTGCTGAGCCCTGCTGCAGCAAACAGCAGGCCAGGAGCTCTGGGGTCGGTTGGGGGACAGTGGACAGCACGGTGGGGACCTCACTGTTGCGGAGGGGGCAGTTGTGAGAGTCTGTAGCCAGGGTGGTTTCCTTAGTGTTCTGGGCGGGGTCAGGTGTCAGGAACGGACTCCAGGGAACTGAGTGGTTCCTGCTGTCGGTGGTATTTCAGCTGGACCGCAGGCCAGGGACAGCGACGGGTTGGACTGGGCAAAGTGGCACTCACAGCTCCATAGGCACGTGTGGCATGGGGACAGCACTCGACCGTTGCATGGATAGAGATCTTGGGTCCCCAACAATGGTCTTCCCTCAGGACAGAAGCCACTTCTCCTAAGTCTCCCTTCTCACCTGGTCAGCCCCAAATGGCCACAGACTGGACTCTGTAACCGGCTGTTCTCCTGAATTTGCTTGTTCTAGACATTCCAGAAAGTTTCATGTGGTGCAGTTCCCACTCAAGCATTTCCCGAGGAACTGATTGGGACCGTCATCCAAGAATGGAGGATCTAGAGCCAGATGCGGTAGAGCAGCAGCCGCCTTCTCACCTGGACAGAGACTCAAGACGCAACTTCCTATTTCCATGTTCAGTGACCACACACTTAGCAGCTTGTGGCAGGGCCAGTGTGTTGCATCTAGCCTCTGCGGGTCTCAAGTGTGGGCTGAGCTTGGCTGGCCCCAGGGCTCAGGTCTGGAGGCTAACAGGCAGGTCAATGGGGCTGCACGTCTTTCTAGGGCAATGGTGACGAACCTATGGCACACATGCCACAGGGGGCACACAGAGCCCTCTCTGCACGTGAGTCAAGTCACTGCAGGAGCTGAGCACTGCATCAGTGACAGTTGGGTTTTCTAAAATAAAATCTCAGTGTTCATGGTTCATTGGAATGCTGGCACTTTACAACTAATAAGTGAGTTTGGGATTATAGTTCAGGCACTCAGTCTCTAAAAGGTTCACCATCACTGTTCTGGGGTGTGAACTCCTCTTCGAACTGACTGTCATGTGGTCAGAATTCATTGCCCTTGACAATGCTGAGCCCTGGTTACACCCTGCACCTCCAAGTGCAGAGACACCGAGGTTAGGACCGAAACATGTACCGTGCGGGCGCCACTTAGGCTGTGACAGGAAGGCGCTCAACTTTGCTTTTTTTCCTGAATCATTCCACTGTGTGCTTGACAAGCCCTTTCCCTACTTTCTTGATTGTCATGCCTCGGATCTCCAAGCCACCACTTTACCGAGCTGGAGTGAGCAGGTGAGCAGAGAGCTAAGATCAGAAATCACAGAGGCAAAGATGGGTGAGATGGGTCCACACAGAGCTACAGATGTCTGGAAAATCTCAGAAAGAATATTTGACCAACTGTAAATAGGGATCATCTTTGGACGATTAGACCATGGATTATTTTTGTATCTTTTGTTTACCTGCTTGCTTTTAATTTACCAGATGACCTCAATTTTCTATTTTTCTCTATTGAACTTTGTTATTCACTCAAGACTAATAAAGCTGTTTGGAAGCTGATTTGAGAGTTAAGCTTGCAGCCTTCTGTCCCATCCATTCAAGTACCATCAGACCTACTTTCAGACAGCATTCAAATTGGACAGCGGACCTCCCTCAAGACTTACTGCCCAGGACTCTCTGGGTTAGAACTCTCAGGATTGGGACCACCCACTCGGGGAAGCCATAGCTTGCCACCCACAGAGCACTCTGCAATTATTGCCTTATGTTTCTGGGTAGAACAGACTCAGCCCCCACCCTCCCTCTCTCTCTCCTCTCCCACAGCCCACAGATGTTGTGCTCGGGGTGATCCCTAAATCCCAGGCAACTTTGCCAGTTCTCAGACACCCTCTGGCATCTTATGGCTACTTCGCTTAGGTCACTGTCATGGTTTATACTGGACGCCCCCTCAAAGCATCCTGCACTCACAGGTAGGGCTTGTAGGAGGTGAGGGGATGCTGGGGATGCTGCAGTGGGCTTGGCTTAGGAGAGAGAGCTGATCAGGAGAGGCTGGTCACTGGGGTGTGACTTGGAAAGGTTATGCACCATGGACATTATGTGCTGGCCTGTGGAAGGCTGTAGCATGGGCCAAATTCTGAATTTTCTTCAGTCACACCTGACTATTGAACAGACGCTGTGATTTTGACAACCAAGCATGCTTAGGGAAAGCCACATTGGGCTGGGGATTTAGCTCAGCGGCAAAGCGCCTGCCTGGCAAGCGCAAGGT
>NW_004955491.1:7621775-7644542 GCF_000276665.1 Chinchilla lanigera | reverse complement strand
AAAAACCGAAAAAAAAAAAAAAAAAAAAGAAAGCCACATCTCCATTTTCCACTATTCTCAAATGTCTATGTGACTTTTGTTCTCACATTTCACTATTTTTTTTATAAAAATGAGGAGAAAATTTCAAAAAAAGGGAGAAAGCGGTAGTAATTCTTTAGATCATATTAGTTACACTTCTGTTTTTTAACCAGTTATGTGACTCAGCAAAGCTGCAGGGAAGAGCTATGGGGAAAGGTCCCCTTGGAGTGATTCACCCAGACTCTCCCCCACTGGAAAGAAAAGGAAGGAATATGTGTAAACCCTACAAATATACCGAGGAAAACTGCATCTTAAACATGAGATGCAAATATGGATTGTTAAAGACCCTTTGTAGCCTTCAGAAACCCTCAGGCCATCTTGTCACATAGAAGGTTACTGTTTAGCATCTTCATGGTCCACCTCTGCACATGTTTTTGGGAACAGCTCAGAAATGACAAAGCTGGTGTTCACTGTGTTCGTGGTGTGTATATCTGCCCACTGAATAACATACTCCATTTGGAAATCCAAATCTCAGACCCAATATGTTACCCAATGCAAACAGATTCCAATTTCTTATCCAGTATTTGGTGATACTGTGTTGATCTCACTTAGATCCTTGATCTAGTGAGATCAAGTGTTTTCCTGTTAATATACTCGTATTTAAATGATGGCCTCTATCACTTACTCAAGGGACTTCACACAGTGCGTGTGCAATGAATTAAGGATGAGGGCATTAGCAATTTATTTTGTGGTGATCTTTGCTCCTTTCTTGGGCAGACGGTATCTTTCAATTCTAAGCCACAAATAAGAACAGTGCTCTGAGGAGGTGATGCTTACCCATGGTATAAATCTTAGTATAACCCTTCAACATACATTTCTGTAGCTTTTGGTTTAGCTCCCTTTGACTGGTCCTACTGCAACCAAGACACTGGTATTAGCCACTGAGCAGTGAGCGAGATCAAATCTACCGGCACCCTGAGCCTATTGGTAAATGAGATAGGAATACTAATTGTTCCAGTTTCTCATTGACCTTCCTACACTTGTGCCAGTCCCTCCCTAGTGACTTCAAGGCTGCCATGACTGTAGAGATACTGAGAAATAGTCTAGTGAGGACTGATTTTCATAACAAAAGCATAAACCTTAGGTTAAATGGGCTCAACAGAGATATCTACTGGGTCCAAATGAGATTGCTCCTCAGGTTAGCAGCGGGGTCTAGAGGAGCTGTGTGAGTATCTCTGGCCACCAAGATCATAAAAGTCACTTGACTAGAAGCAAAAAGAAGAGAAGTTCTGCAAAGCACACACAGGGACCCGAGCAACTGGGGAATCTTGGGCACTGACTGAGTGGTCTGTTACTTCCTCCATCACTCACTCCCTCACTCCCTCACTCCCTCACTCCCTCACTCCCTCACTCCCTCACTCCCTCACTCACTCACTTATTCAAACAACCCAGAAGCAGGGCAGGGTGATGGGACACAGCAGTCAACAGAACACAGTTAAATCCCTGGTGTTCTCAGAAGCTCAGAGCAAGTGAGGTGTAGCCCTCACTGCCTCCACCTGCAAAACAACGGAGCTTGGTATGAGGGATGAGGGAAAGTGTTGCAAAACACATATGGTGTTTTCATAACAAGTTGAACTTTCTCAACAGAAAGGTTTAGTGAAATTCTAATGTGCCAGAAGCCAGCAGGCTGACTTCTTCAACAGGGCAAGAAAATAAATTATTATGGCTCTCTAAGACTGAATATGCTTTTACACGGGTGTTGGGGCCAAGAGCAGCCTACGTATCTACTCTCCCTAAAATGTGATGGTGTGGATAAAGAGGACTCCAGTGCCTCCCATGCTGAGATACCATATGTTCGTCCAGTTCCTCTCACCTAGGAACCTGCGAAACACCACAAGGATTAGCTTGTTAGTCCCAAGGGCTGTCAACAGAGACCAAAGATGAAGACAGCCACCAGTGTCACCTGGATTAAGAGAAACTGTACAGTCTTCCACACAGAAAGGAATTTCAGAGACTTCAGCCAATCCCTAATTCGACCTACAGGACTCTGAGAACCGGAAGGTCATAGAGCTGGAAGAATTTTTTATGTGTGAACTGATTTGTGTACGCACTGCCTACTTCCACAATGGCTTGTGGCCATTCCCCAGGCACTGCCATTAATCACCATGTTATCATTAGAAGTGTTTATTTGTTTGTTCTAAACCATGTGTGATTTTAAAACTCTGTGGGTTTAGATCACGCTGGGTAAATAGTTCAGGCTGCTCTGTACATGCTGGCATTTTGATAGGAACACTAACAAGCTAATCCTCCTGGTACTTCAAACGATTCCCGAATTCAGCTCCTTGGGTTTGCATAGGCCAAGTAGCAGGAGCTGCACTGTAGTGAAGGTGACCTGTGTCCCCAAGGTCATTTTCTGTAATCCTTCAGATCAAGTTTGGTATGAGTAAAGTTGATTACTTTGGAACAGTCATGTTTTTAATAATACATGGATTGGTGTTTGCAAATAGAATACTGGTTGTTTAATCCAGATGTGATTTTCTTAAAAACATGCACAAATGAAGAAATCTTTGGTTGGAGATGGCTACAGTATGAACCAGGGCTTCCAGCTGTGGGTGGGCTGCGTGGGTACACATTTAAGTCTATGAAAGAGCCATGCAGACAGAGGACGGGTTAGCAGCACAAGCTGAAATGTCACAGCCAGGTATTGGGCCCCTCCTGCTGGATCCAATCGACATGTTAGAGGAATCCAATAGGATTCCGCCCGCAGCATACCCTTGACACTTTAAATTCTGTGGGGCTCTTTGGCATTGCTAGGGCTCAGGAGAAGCATCAAGCAATCTGAGCAAAGACAACCACACCAGGAGCAGGGTGGGTGTTTCGTGTGAACTCTGTCTGCCCTGAGACAGGACTTGGCTGGAGGTGGCTCCTCTGGGTGAAGGCACTGCTGTTTCTCCTCCCCCGGGGCAAAGCCTTTGTTGCTCTCTCTCCTGAAAATGGCTGCGTGGCAGCTGGGCCGTGGGAGGGTGGATGGGAAGGACAGGCCTCAGTGATGTGGCCCAGGATGCACAGGGCAGCACATGCAGAGTGGGGGATGGAGCTGGGGGTGCACTGGGCCGATGTCACTGAGAGGTGGAAGGAGCCACTGGGTGCGATCATTTCACTGCACCATTAAGCTGCTGGAGAGGGGGCAGATGAAGTCACCAGGAAGCATTTTAGCCACACTCCACCTGCTCTGCTGTGAGGGTTGATGTTCGGTGTCGACAGGACTGGCTGGAGAAACAACCAGTGACCGAAGCATGATCCCTGAGGGCACCATGAGGGCTTCTGGAAGAGCCTGGATTTGAATGTGCTAACCCAGTGGGGAAGAAGACATGCCCGCATTCAGGGCAGGGCACCATCCAATCAGCTGAGGCTCAGGACGGAACAGAACAGCCAGGAAGGGCAAGTCCTTCGCCCTCTCCCTCCTGGAGCTGTGATGCCCTTCTCCCACCGTCCTTAATCTTCAGAGCCCTGGGTGCCCCAGCCTTGGACTCCAGGGCTCTCATCAACACTCCTGGGCCTCAGACCTTCAGCCACAGACTGAGTCATGCTCTGGGCACCCCGGGGCCTCCAGCTTACAGTCAGCCTGTATCAGTCAGCTTCCCATCACAGGGGCACGATACCCAGCACTTCAAGGAGGCCACACACTTGCAGAGGTCTCAGTCCACACGTGGTCAGCTGGCTCCAAGGCAGAGATCCCTGGTAGAAGGGCCTGACAGAAGATAGCTGCTAGCCCCACAGCAACCAGGAAGGAGACAGAGAGAGAAAGGGAGGAGCTGGGGACAACGACACACCTGTCCGGGTCACAACCCAGTGAGCCGCCTCTAACCATGACATGGATTTATCAATGGACTGTCCCACTGATGAGTAAGCACCCCGTGATCCAATGATCTTCCAAAGCCCCATTCTGAATGCATGAGGTTTGGGGGACAATTTAGATCTAAGCCATCACACAGTCTGCTGTGGGTCTTCTCAGCCTCCAAAACCACACAAAAACTTTACCCAGTAATTCCCTGCTTACCATCTCTATGCCCACGCTGCCTGCTTCTGCTCCTCTGGAGACCCCCAGCTGACACACCTTCTGTCTTAACGCTCCTGAGTCTGGCCTTATCTACGTCCTCTGCTCTCACAGTGACAGGAAGTGCTCTTTCTGACCTGAAAGGAAGGGGCTACGTAAGCGGAGCTCTCAGTAAGCCTGGTTGCCACTGCACATGCGGCAGGAAGTGTTTAGGCTTGGGTCCTCTCCATCACTGGCGTATTTCCTTCTCAGAAGGCAGGCAGTAAGTGATGTCCATTGGCCTCCCATGAGTGGCAAGGGACTTCATTTCTGTCACCCGACAGGCCTGACTGCTCCTTGTTTTAACTGGGCTCATACTGCTGGGCCAGTTAATACAGACAAAATCCACTTAGAAAAATAACTGCTCAAACTCACTGTTTGTAGCAGAAGTCCCCGAAATGCATAGGGAAAAGTTTCACTTTCCAGCCTTGTTATGTTACCTATGAGGTCACAGGTCCAGGTTCAGCCAGCACCGGTTTCAGGCCCAACCCAACATGCCCTTGCCCAAGGAAAATCAATACAACCAAACGAACCAAGTGACATCTTGGTCTAAAGGAGTGGGCTGGCCCCTTCCCTGGCCATCTGAGCTGTACCTAAATAGAATGAAGAGAATGACAGTCTCCATCCAAATCTTTTCAGAGTGTCACCTGCTCAGTTTTGATGTTCACAACTTTGAGTATCTGGAGATTTTCCAAATAATGTCTTCACCCTAGAAAGCATCTTCAATGCCAGACTGAAACGTTCCCTCATTTGCTTGTTCCATCCAGTTGAATTAAGTGTCTACTTTACATAAACAGTCCCGGTTCCTTCTGGAGAAGTGTGTTTATTGGCACCATACGCATGAAACATCTTGGCTGTGTCTCATAAAAAGCCTTGATTGGTGTGTATGGAAGTTTTTAATGAACTTCAGAGAGTACGCAAGGCAGTAAAGTCCACATATTTTCTGTTCATAAAAAAAAAAAAAAAACTTGTTTGCAAAGAAGAGGTTGGAGGCAAAGGAACATGACAGATACAGAAGCTGGGTTGGTAATTCCGAGCACTGGTCTCTTGTTTCTCCAAGAGGTGACCTGGGCTTGCACGGACTAAGCCCTCACCGCAGGGAGGATGTCCACTGTGACCACCGAGCATGAGCAAAACCTCAGTGCAGTCGTGGAGTGGAGGTGCAGATGGCCCAGGGCCTTGGCAGGAAGAGGCCTCACAGGTTTCCTCTTGTTGACTACGGTTATTTTCCATTGAAAGCACCACCAAGGCTGCAGGTGATGCGCGTTGGGTGGTGCCCTGTGAGCGGGGATCTGGAGGTCACACAACTGGTGATCAGAGCGATTTTGGAGCGCTTTCTTCAACAGGACATAATCGGAGGCTCAGACCCTTTCCAATCTGGGTAATTGCTCCTCCTCCCACACCAGTTCAGCTGTTCTATCTCTCCAGCATCCTGCTTGTGGGTAAAGGAGGTCAGATTGACCATGGACCCTCTGGGATCTGAGCATTTCTCACTGCAAACCCTGTTCTTCACAGATTTCTGTTTGGCAGAGAAGTGCCTTCGTCACCACCGCTGTGGGAGGGGCACCGACTGGACCATAACATTGCCAAGACCCCCTCTGATTCCAAGATCCTGTCTTTCACGGTCCCCCAGAGCAGGGTCCTCTGTGTCTGTGCATGTTGTAGAGGTGGACAGGTGCCGGTGGTAGAGAGGTGGACAGGTGCAGGCGGTGCATAGCGCATGATCTGGGCTGGGAAGAGGGCTGGTTTCCAGGATGGACTTCGTTCAGGGGAGAATTTCGCAGTGGGGTGGAAACAGATATCCCTCAACTGGACAGGTCAGAGGTAGAAGCAGCTAAGCTCAGGGGGTCACATAAGACACAACCCTCAAAGGGTGGAAACTATTTTATGATTATTTTCCACGGGTGATTATAAGAAACTATGGAAGTTTTAGGGAGGACTTGAGGTTCATAAGAATATCCCTCTAAAATTCTCTTCCCAGGTTCCTGCAATTTCTTGAGTGGACTGTAAGTACAACCGATAAGAAATTGGATGTTTCTACTAGCTCTGTCCACAATTCCATTTCGTTTTTGATGAGCACACAGTTTGCAAGTGGACTGCAGTATCATATTTATGGAGTGGATTGTTATAGAACTAATATTATGGAATAATATTATATTCATAGCCATTTTAGCAAATCTACCCATAGACATATATTTGTGGATTGATGTTTTCCAGATCTCTCTGCCTAAATTATTGATCTGATGTGGATCTTCTTTTCTAAGGTTCCAAAATTCTAGTATTAACATTTCAATGCTCTTTGCCTTTCTTAAGAAAACTGTCAAGATTTCTGAAGTCAGTTCAGTCTGAAGGATCTGAGGGAGAGGGAAGAAGGGATGTGCTTAAGGGCTTGTGAGAGCATTTAGAAAGAATTTTAGGAGATTCATGAGTGATATGTGTCTGATAGTGTACTGATATCAGAATACAAAAACACTATGTATCCATCTTAACAAAATGTCCTGCCAACATCACCAAAGCTCTGGAATAAGGATGCTGTAATATGCTTTGCTACAACTGCAGCATATCGGTAGTGTGTGTGTGTGTGTGTGTGTGTGTGTGTGTTTACACAGGGTTCTCTCATTTAAAAGATGCATACTAAAAACACCACATTCCTGCTTTTAAATTTAATTACATCTCCTAAGGAGAATGGTCCCCACCGTAATTGATACATCCAGTTGGAAACATATGGAGAGCACCAGGAAAGGCTGATCCTGGAGACTCCGCAAAAGACAAGGCCAACTTGGTTCTACCATTTTGGAATCTGCCACCTCGCAGGGGAGACATCAACTGTCATTAAATAACAATCCTTCTAAAGAAATGCCAAGAGAAAAAAGGCAGGTCTCCGTGAAAGTACACCCTAAGGAGACCACTGGTGTTTAGGGAGCAATCTGAAAGATGGATTGGCACTGGGACTATGTAAGAGGTAAAAGTCACAGAAAGCAAAACCCTCAGAGATTCTGGGGTGGTGGAATCCAGTGTGCCTCAGGAAAGAGAGTGATATTGCACACAGGCAGTGAAGGCTTACAGAAAGTGTGGATGCACAGGAAGTGTGGGCTCACAGGAAGTGTGGGCTCACAGGAAGTGTGGGCTCACAGGAAGCACGCATTTACAGGAAGTGCAGGTACACAGGAAGTATGTGGACTCATAGGAAGTGTGGACTCACAGGAAGTGTGCACTTACAGGAAGAGTGTGTTCATGAGAAATATGTGCACACAAGTGTAGACTCACAGGAAGTATGGACTCACAGCAAATATGTATGCCCAGGAACTGTGCACACTCATAGGAAATGTATGTTTAAAAATCAGGTAATAGGAGGCCAGAGGTCTCACAGGGGCCAGAATATGCAAGAAGAGAGATGAGATCCACACACTTCTGGTTCTGTACATTTATTACCTAAGAGAACCGGAAGATATGTCTATGCTAGCATTGCTCAGAATCTAACCATATGAAGGGGTTGGGCAAGAACAGTATGTCTGGAGTCCAGCTGTTTTACCGCAGTGTCTCCCCCTTGGGCAGCCTTGTCCCTGACCTCCAATATCTGTGAACAAATCTGATCACATCGAAGCAGAGAGAGGGGTCAGGAGGGAGCACATCATAGCTCTGAGCAACTCTAGACTGAAATTCTGGCATTTACCCATGGAGACCTTCTAGGAAGATAAGTCTTAGCCCACAAAAGGAAAGAGAGGCCAGTGGGTAGACGTGAAGGAAGACTTGGCCTTGCTCTGTGTGTACACCCCTGGAGGAAATGGGAATCTAGGTGCCTCACAGGTTCCTAGGCAAATTGCCCACTGCAGGAGAAAATGCTTCTAACTTCAGATTGTCCTGAGTGGCAACACCACATGGTGTAAAACCGAATTTGCCTCTTTGAACCGCCAGGCGTGACTTTCCATAGACTGATTTGGGAGTGCTGCCAGTGGGGGGAGCCTGTTTGCATTACCAGGCTGCTGAGCAGAGGTGTGGACCTAATTAGCAGAGACCACGGGAGTCAGGGGAGCCCGCGGAGGCTCGTATGGCCTGTGGGCAGCAGCGTGCTGGCCCCTCTGCCTCCCTGGGATCATGCCAAGTCTGTGCCAGAGGGATGAGGCACTGAGGTGGTGGAGCCAAAGATCAAGTGTGCCCAATAGATTCAAAGTCTGTAGCGAAAATGACTGCCCCAGATACAGTGGGACCCGCGTCCGGGTTAAGGAGAGCCCCCGCGCCACCACTTTCCATTTGAACACACATCTCTCTCTCTTTATCTACCCTTTGATTAACTCCAAATTGTGCAAACACTGAAGCGAGCAAGATGAAGGAGAGTGGCTTCCCTGGGTTCCTGCGGCAGTACTGCACCTCCCATCTGATTGTCGTCACTTCCAAAGAAACCTGGCGCTCATCTGCCTCGGGCTCACGGGAGGAACCCCCACCCTCCACTTCCTCAAGACTCCTGCATCTCCTAAACAAAGACTCTGCTCCTGGCCGACAGCTCTTTCTGTCTGCTCAGAGACATCATCAGAGACTACACAAGCACACATCAGAGGCACGAAAAACACAACTAGCAGGGCGACCAGGGGAAAGTGACAGGAAGGGGGAGCCCAGCTGTCTGACCTTGGGGATCTTAGTTGACCTCTCTAACCCTATTTCTGTGGGACATGATAAAATGACTTATTCTCAAAATTCAATAAGATACCACTGAAGACAACTAATACAGCCCTGGCCCAGAGCAAACCTTTGTTGCTGCTGCTGCTGCGTTTACATCAGCCCTGATGAGGATAGCTACAACAGTGACTGTCTGTCTGTCTGTCCATCTCTCTGTCTCTGTCTTGAGGAGCTCGATGTCACCACTTAGGCCACAGTAACCCCGTGCACACAGGCAGTGTCCTTTCTGCTGTGGGGAGCAAGGGGAATAGGGATGAGCATGGCGTGGGGGTGCTCTGACAAGATTCTTGAAACAAGACCATGGCTGGGGGCAGGACAGGCACGGGGCTGTGAGGGGGAAGACAAGAGGGATGAAAGTGACCAGAGACTGGGATGATGGGGGCCCCAGGCCAGAGATGAGGAGGGATCGAGCGGTTGGAGTATAACCCCAGTCCGCAGCCTAAGCAAAGGTGGCAGCCTGCCAACTGCCCGCCCCATGTCCCCAGGGGGCTGAGCCCTGCGGAGCACTGGGTCTTACGCAAAGACCCCATGAGTAACTTGTTTCCTTTTAAGATATCAAAAACCTCTCTTGATTTCTGCAGAATATATTTAGCAAGCCAAGGGGAACACTTAGCCAGATCAATACCGAGCCAGCAGTAACCTCACCAATCAATCAGCTGTCCAGCCACAGATTCCCCACAAGGAGGACTGACGGGGATTTAAGCCCTGCTACTTCCGCCTCCACGAAAACTGTGAGCAGGTGGAGCAGAGTGCAAGGGAAACTTCCTGCTGCCCGACAAATACTCAGGAAAAAGCGGGTGAGGTCTGAGGCTAACCTACACAATTTGCAAAAGTCTCCCTTCAAGAATAGCATGTATTATTTATTGGGAGGAAAAAGATGTGAGTATATATAAAAATATAAAAATGAAAGATCCAATTTATTTTTGTATTCTCAGGCTAGTATTTGACTTTTCAGAGAAGTACACAATTTATGAATTGAACTCATTTCTATTATAATTAGAATTTATATGAAGTTTCATGAAACTCCTTATCCTTTTCTCCTTGGGCACCTTTCCACTAAACATATCTGAGCCACAGTCCAAAGGGCGCCCTTCCAAGGCATTTGTCTTTAAGCTATCGTCATTTGCATAAGGAACAAAGCTTCATCTTTTATCCCTAGAGACAATATTAGTTCCTCCAGATGTAATTAGTAAGAGAAAAGTCCCTTACTATTCCAATTATTGATTTAATCAAATGTTCTGCTAATCCAATATTCTCCAAATATGATTTTGATAATTTCCCTGATGCATATTATCCTTACAGAACAAAAGGTAGGCGGCAGCGGGAAGAGGTGACCTGCTTCCAGTGCGCCTCCCGGTCACAGCAGGCATCTCACGATTTAGCCCCAGGACCTCTGCCAGGACACGCTAATGTTTGGCCTCCCCTATGCAAACAGAGCCAGCAAAGTGAAGAGGACTTTGAGATCGCCCAGGCCATTTTCCCAGCATGGGTCTGGTGCACGATCAACTTGGACACACAGTTGTCCTTGAGCATAAGATGTAACAGCCAGGTAAGTCCAGGCTACAGGGCGCGTCACATTGCTTTCTGGAAACCTTGCAGCAGTCCAGCTTAAAGTAGCCTCTAAGCCTCAGATGCAGCCTATAGGTCCATCCACAGATGAATGGATAAAAAAAAAATGTGTTTATACACAATGGAGCATGGCTCTGCCGTAAAGAAGGTTAAACTTGAGTCACTGGTAGGAAAACGGATGCACCTTGAGATCCTAACATTAAATGAAATAAATAAGACACACAAACTTAATTATTGCATGATTTCTCTTGTATGAGAAACCCAAAGTATAAATAAATGAAAGAGCAAAATAACAGACAAATACTAGAAAACAGGGAGACAGATCTTCTGCAAAAGGGAAGGGGGCCAAGAGCGGGCAGGAAGGGACGTACACAGAATAAGGATGTGACAGGTCCATGTGTCGGTTCCCCATGGTGAACGCAACATAATGTAGCACGAACGCTCTAAGATGAGCAGAACTCCCAGTGAACGCAGAACGTCCTGAACGCAGTTGCCCATCTTCCTGCACATCACACCTTCCAGCATCTTGCAAAACCAAAGGAGAACTGGGACTTCTTGATAGTATCCTGCTCTGCATCCTGCTCGCTCACCGCCGGCTTGCCATGCATGAGTCATACCACACTGGCCCGTCTGCACGCATGTAGTGTAATCACCGCTACACAAGACAAAAACAGCGAGCCCCCCCAGCGTGTCCAGAAGGGCCCGGGCCCCCCATCCAGGTACTTCGTTGTCTGTGGTTGCCTTGTCCCCTCCTGCGCAGCCTCTTCTTGCTTTATGTCATCTGTACAGTGCAGCCGCCAAGCAGGCTGACGTTCCACCCGGTCGTTATTGCAGACACATGGGACCAGGCCATTCTGGTTCTCTCACCAGCAAAACCACACCGGGGGTGCTTTTACCCCCTCCCATGCACCAAATGTGAGCTCAAAGCGACAGAGCTGTCAGACCTGCGTTGACGCCACCTCAGGTACGAGATAGTGAGGTGAAGACACCATTAGTGCCCGGAGAAGCACTGTGAGAAAACTGAGCAGAGCTGGACAGCCCTTCCCCCACATGGTGGCTGGTGCCCCAGGCCACACTGGACGTGGGAACACGGCAGAAGGCGTGTGGACATCCCTCCAGGCTGGGACAGGGCCCTTTCTTGTCCGATATCACAGCATAATTTGGCAGAGGCGGAAATGCACTCACAGTTTGCAAGACACGCTCTAGCTGCTGTGGCTATCACTAGACACCAGGTCAGTCTCCTCCCAACCCACGCCATCAGGACCAGCTTTGGGTGGGGTAACTGTGGAGTCCCTCGGAGAAGCCGCAGTTCCTCCTCTGGGCTCTCTCTCAGTGCTTCCTCTCACGTTCCCCAGCCTCCCCTCAACGTGCAGCTGCAGTCCATGTCCACTGTGAATACAGCTGACAACCACAGAGAGTGAAGTCAGGGAGACGGAGCCTCAGCAGGGTGGCGGAGGTTGGCTCACCCGACACTTTCTGCTTGGCGGCTGTGTCTCAGATGTGAACTCCAGGCCCCAGCTACAACACCGGCTGCCCCTGGCTATCAGAGACGCTGGCGGAGGGCAGCACTGTGGTGCAGGAGAAGTTGAGCACAAATGAGGGGACACAGCTGTGGCCGGGCAGGTAGACGGCAGGTGGCTGTCTAGGCAAAGCTGTTCGCTAAAGTTGGTCACCCTAATGCCAAAGAACTGATGGAGGGCGCTCGCCATCTTTCCTGTTCAGATAGCAAATCCCACACCATGAGAGACTGAGCCAAAGGTGGAGGGCGTGGCAGACTCTCCCTGGGCAAGCACGCAACTATGTGATGACACGTCCCGGGCCTGGGGAGCAGACCAACAGCAAAACTCAGGTCTGGGTCCCTGCTGAGGTTGCCTGCAGTTCCACCCCCGAGGCATGGCTGTGCCAGATGTGGAGTTACTTTTAATTGTAGGGTCCAGTATCCCCGCAGCAACCCACAGATCACTCAAGAGCTTCTTCCAGGGTAAAAGTCCATGGCTAAGCCAATATCAAGGATACAGCAAATCCCGCCTGGGGTAAGAATGTCAGGTCATCAGGCCCGTGGGAAGTGACAGTGACCCACTCCACGGTGGCCTGAGGCCACTGTCACATCCTGTTGATACCCCTCTGTGGCTCCGCTGTTGAATTCCTGTCCCTCCTTCCTCTGTGGCCGTCTCTTCCACCCTCTCACATGCATTTCCAGGCCCCTTCCCTCTGTGTTCATGGCAACCAGGGCCTCAGCTTTTCCTGTGCGGTAGCAGCGATCTCGGGTCCTTCCCAGGGACAGGCTCGACCTGCTGCTGAAGAAGCCACAGAGCTCCCAGCTGAAAAGCCTCTGTCAAGGCGAGCGACCAACAGAAAGCAGCTTCTGAGAGGGAGCATCACCTGTGATCCTGCACAGAAATGCAGCGACATCAGCCGTGTTCGGCACATAAACCAACGGAAGGGACCGTTCCTTGCCAGGCCAGCTGAGCTTGTGGTACTGCCCGGTCCATACCACCCCTGTCCACCAGCACAGCCCAGAGGACAGACGTGATGGCGAATGACAGTCCTCAGAAAGAGCTGCCTGGTGCGCACCCTGTGTACAGCAAGTGCTCAGGGCAGGGCGTGGGGTATGCTCCTCAGTGCCACTAAAGCCCTTCCAGCGACTCTATGTCCTCACCAAAGAATGACTGCAACTGTTTTTTTCTCATGTGAAATAAAATGGGATGTTTTCCTGGCAGGAGAAAAGCCCGTTCTATTTTGACAACCCATTTTTCTTGGCAAGTGTTTTCTTAAAATGTCCGCAGCAATCACTGGAACGAGCTTGTTTTTGATTTTGAGATATTAACCTAATTGCTTTAAAACAACATAATGCAGTACCAAGTGCCTCAATCATGTCAATTACAGCGGATATGATGGTAAGATTAGCATTATGTGAGAGTGTTCAGCAATACAGAGAACATTTTTAAAAACTAGTGAATTTCCAAAGCAAAATAAGCTGAGTGGATAGATACGACAGAATAAAGGTAATTAGTTTAAATCTGACTCCATGGCCTGGGTCTTAGGGACCCGGGGAGGAGCTGGAAGAGGGATTAGAAGAGAAGGAACTGAGGAAAAGTCTGTAAAGTAGCTTGGGGTTTAGAAGTGCTGAGAGTCCAGAGGACTGTGCGCCCGGAATGTTGACTCAGGTCGTAAAGAATTCACAGGCACTGGTGCCTCAGAAGGAACAAGGTGGCCTCCTGAGCCAGAGCACTATTTCCCGGCACACACATCCTCTTTATACCTGCGACCTCTTCGGCCAAGTTCAAAGGTCACCGTTGTACACCCACGTATTTCAAACACATTGTTGGGCTCAGATCCCAGCAGGGAAGGGAGCAGACAGCACCTGGAGAGGCAATAAGGCAGCAGAAGCCCTAAAATGTGGGGTTTAAAATTGCATAGCTCAACGGAGACTGCTGAAAGCTACGCTTCTGTCAATGTTGGAGACAAAGTCCTGAGAAGGTTAGGTGCTGTATCAACAGGACAACAAGCATCGTGACCTTTCTCTGTGATGCCAGGGAAGAGTGAAGGCTTCTCAAAGGTTCCCAGCAAACGGGGAACCCTTACACGGTGACCCGACCGCCAGGCTTGTCCAGGATTGACCCAGTGTATAGCTGTTTGTCTCCTTCATTCCCCAACTCCATTTCACAGCCATATATTCAATCAGCTAGGACAGTACGTTCCATTCACATACATGACTGTGCATTGATAGTTCCTACATGGTTTAGTTACCTCTCCCGAAACTAAAATGAATCTCAGAGAAGCTGGAAATTGCACCTTCAAGTTCAATGATGCCTGTTTATCATTTTGAAGATTTCCCTAAAATAATACATGTTTATATAACACCCTCATAGGTGGCCAAAGGATTCATGAGAAAAGCACAAGGGAATAAAAAAATTACTTGGAGCCGAATGAAAGTAAAAATCCCAGCATAACAACACTCAAGGCACATTTCTACAATGAGATGTTAGTACAGAAAAGCAGGAGTTGAATTTTTTATGTGTCATTGTTGACACGGCATTGGCCTGTCCCAGCCAGAACATCTGTTAGAGCCTGGGTACACTATGAGTATGACAGATACCCCAACAATGACAGAGGGCACATTTCCCAGCAGTGGCCATGTGTTAGGTAACAAACAAGTCTTAATAATTTTCAAAACGATTGAAATCAAATCATCCAGAATATCTTTTCTAATCACAATGGAATGGATGTAGAAATCAATAACAGATGGAAAACCGAAAAATGCACACAAACATGTGGAAATGGAACAACACCCTATCAAGTAGCCAAAGAATTAGTGAGAAAAGCACAAGGGAAATTAAAAAAATACTTGGAGCAGAATTTAAAATAAAAATCCCACATACCAATGCTCAAGGGATGCACCAAACACAGACCTGGGAGGGAACTGAAGCTGTAAACTTATATTAAGAAAGACAAAAAGACTTCAAATGGATAATCTACCATTTCACCTTAATAAGCTAGCAAGACCAAAGCACACTGAACCCAAGGAAGGAGAAGGGAAGAAACAATAAAGAACAGAGCAAAACAAAATAAAATAGAGAATAAAAAAGAATAGGGAAAGTTATCTAAATCAAAAGTTGGCTGTTTGACAATCAACAAAGTTGACTCTTCTGCTAGATTGGCTTTCCTGAACCGCTCTGCTGAATTCTGAATTGCAGGTTTATTTCCTTCAACTCACCATCAAACCAGTGTTCTCCTGTGTCCCGTTTGTAATCAACCGTGCTTTTATAGACAGCTATTTTATAGGAAGCTGTTACTGTTCTTATAGATCATAAATCTTTTATCGATGAAAATTTTCCAGCACTATAATCAGTTTCTTAATTTGTAGCTCAAAGGCATCATCTTCTAGGAAAACATCTTTGAGAGTGAATAGGTGTTGCAGAGGAGGGTGATGGAGACAGAAATCTGGGTGCTGCAGAGTACAGAGACAGAGAGAGCAGCGCTTCACCTGGCGTGCAGCCAGCACTTGCTACCTGGGAGCCACAGGTAGCGAGTATACAAGCCAGAGCATCATTCTGGGAGCAGGGCCAAGCATTCTAGAATAACGGAAGTTACTGTTTCTCCATGGAGTGGGTTCTCCATGTCTGGGAAGGTACAGGTCTTCCTAGGAGGCTCGGCACAGGGGGAAAGCTGACTGTGGAGGACCAAGAACACTGGTGGCCCTTGGGTGACTGTGGGCAGGGCTGGCAGTTGGGATGTGGGAACCTGGAGTGGCTGCCCCATGTGCAGTGGCACAGCAGCCACTGTAGCTCCCATCCCAAGTCACTCAGACTTCCATCCTGGCGAGCTCCAGCTCAGAGGCAGACATGCACTTGGGCCTGATAAATGCCCCAGCACAGGTGGGAGACAGAACCCATGCATCACAGCTAAACGACCCGATGCTTCTGAGTCTCCATCACACATGTTAAAAACCTAGCTGACATGGCCCACCTCGCAGTATGGCTGTGTCAGATGACATGATGTAAAACTGAAATGTCAGCTCTATTGTTCCTATTTATCACTAGGTTGCTGTTGTTCCAACTGATCCATTTTTATCTCAGAGAAGCTAAGTTAGAAGCCAGAAGGAAGCAGCAGTAGGACAGGTTGGGATGGATGTGGTAGAGGGCAGAGGAGGAGCTGAGCAGAAAGCCACTCTGTCAGGGAGACATAAGTGCTTCTGAAGGCCTAGGTGGGTCTCTCTCAGAGCACAAAGGGATCAAGCACTGAAAAACCTCTTCACAGCACCTCTGCTGTGTCCCACCAGGGGCCGATTCATTTGGTTAGGTTACGTGGACAGTGGCTATGGGGAGCACGTCCTGGCTTGCTGGTGGCTACTAGCCGTGATTACCACTGGATACAGGTGTCTACCTTCAGGAAGGGCACAGATTTGTGGCCTATCCCACATATAACATGGTGTGTTCATAAGGATACTCACCTGTCAAAGGCATGGGGCCCCTTGGGGATGTTAATTTCACTTTCAGCTTGACTGGCTTAAGGAAACCAGGGAGAGAAACCACCATGGGTGGATCTGGTGGCCACTGGGGGTGTGACCAGAGCAACTCTGCCTGGTCCCTGGCCTCTTTCTGTCAGGCTCTTCCCCTGATCCCTGCTTCCTGGATGCCATGAGTTGAGCAGTTTTCCTCCACTACAACCTTCTGCCATGATGCGTTCAGCCTGCACTGAACCTCTACAACCATAAGCTAAAATAGATCTCTCCTCCTTTAAATTGCAGGGTCAGGTATTTGGCCAGTAATGGAAAGCTGATGGATACACCTTGCAATAAATCATGTTTCCATCAGCCTACTGTCCTCTCCGAGACTCCTGACTTTAGGAAGGTATTTGTGCTGGTCTATAAAAATGCCATTGATTGCTTGGCAATAATGACACTCAGTTCACAATGTAGCTTGAGACCTGCTGCCTCTGACTAAAATGGAGCAAGATTTTACCTTCCCGCCACCTCAGACATCAATAAGCAAGAGATTAATGGATGCTTTACAAAATGACCTACGTTTCCTATTCTTCACTCTGCCTGTCTCTAAGCAGAGCTGGGCATCTGTAATGCTACAACATTAGACTGTGGCCTCATTGTCCTGCATAGATTCTGCTTTCTTCCTCTCTCTCCCTCTCTCTCTTGCTTGCTCACTCTTGCTTTAGGTCCCCCCAGTCCTCAGCTTCCATCCAGTGCCCAGCTGATATTTAGATAGGAGCATCCCCTCACTAGTGTTATTATCTTTGGCCAGGTCCACTCCAACCAGACTGCAACTGTCTCAAGGAGAGGGATCACAGCCGCCTTAGCCCCTGAAGCCAGCTGTGAGAGATAGGGCTCACCTTCATGTCTCGGTCCTAGAGGCCAGGACTGCGCTCCACCACGGGGGAGTAAACCTACTCTCCTCTGCATAGAGTCCGAGCTACACTCCATCCCTCATGCAGAAACCCTGGATGAAGCTCTGCTACCTGCTTGTTCATCAGCACCTCTTCCATCCCACCCAGCTTCTGCCACCCATCACATCTGGACAGGCCAGTTTAGCAAACAACCGGTTACCTTCAACTCATTAAGCAGTAGTCTCTGATGTGAATCTCTCTGAACTTAAGGTGTTTCAAAAGCATTTTTAAAGAATCAGCATGTTTCCTTATAGTGAGCTGGCAAGGTCCAAGTCAGATTGGACACTGGGAAAAAGGGAAACATTTACAAGAGAGGACAGATGAGGGAGAGATGAATCTGTCTTATTTTCTGGGTTAAATCTTGTTAGAGACACTAGTAAGAAGAGCATTTGTCCTCTGGTCTACGGCCTGGATCCCTTCTGGTCCCTAAAGCACAGACAGAGGCACCAATTGTTGTGTATGAATATAAAATAGGAGAAGAAAAAGACTAGAACTTTAGTCCTTGGTACTTAAAAATGAATCTTGATTTTTAAAAAGTAAGAAGACATTTCTAAGGACTTTGATGGCAAAGGCAGAGTGACCCTTTCAAGGAACTGTTTTAAGCTCCTAATTAGTTACTATGATGTGAAATTATAAAATTTACACATTTAATTTGTATGCAATAACAGAATGTCTTCATAGCTCTAGTAAGTGAAATGCTTGGAGAATGAATGAATTAAAGCAAGTTTCTGAGACTCTTGAGCAAAGAAATACTTTTAATTTGAATTTTGGGTTAAGAATGTATTCCTCTCCCTGCTTTCATGGTGGTTGCTGGAGGGAATCCACTCTGAGAAGTCTGTGGATGCTGGAGGGTCTTGGGGGACCCTGGGAATTTTGGAGTCACCATTTTGAGGCTGCTCTTTACTAACCAGGGATGGAGATGAAGAACTAGAAATGAGAAGTGAATTTATTCTGGTCCTGGTCTGAGCTTAGAATCTGGCTATATTTTTTTTGAAAAATCAATTACCTTGCCTTCCTTAAAATTGTTTTATCTTCTGGTAAAAGAGACAGGTATTAAATAATGGAGGCACCTGATTAAACAAAGGTTTGGCTGGGTTAATAATGAACAAGTCAAGAGAGATGGATTTGAAATGATAGAAAGAGGAACTGTGACTCTATCAGGATGACTAGTCCAATATTTGAAGGCAGGTTAAGATGAGAGAGTGTTTGACTCCTGAACAAACATACAAAGCCAATTTTCAGACACCTAATGATGAACAAATATCTCAGGTTTTATTTTGTTAAGAAAAGCACATGTTAATTTGGCTGTTTGCTTGTTGAATGACTTTCTGGAAGAACTGGAAACAAATGAGTTGCTACAGGTCAAATTCAGACTTTTGTGGAGTAGTGAAGGTTATAACATAATTTGCTTCCTAATCCTTCTTCAAGGGGTGTATTTAAAAGTGGGGCACTGATTTCTAAAGGACAGTCAAAATAAGGACTTCGGGGCTAAAATATTTTTTTGCACACCAAACTAAGTGAGGTGTCAAGGTTTAACTCAAGAGAGAGCATGCTCATTCATTCAACCACTCTGTATTAAGTTCTTCTTTGGATTAGAAAATTTAAATGGAGCAGAGTTTTAAGAAGTTGAGCTCTATTAGAGTACTTAGAGTAACCAACTAAAGTGAGTAAGACCACACACACCATGAATAAATCTGATGGAAATAAATATAATTACTATAGTAGAACTTATGATTACTAATGTTTTGTAAAAGTGAAAGTTTGAACATTTGTGATAGAAATACATATTTATCTTATATTGCACTTTATAACTAAGCTGTTCATAGCTGGAGTGAAGAACTTTGCTTAGAATATGGATCCTCAAATGGCGTTACCTTATACATTGATCATTAGAGTATGACTGTCAATAATTTTACCACAGGGCATGCAAGAAGATTAACCAGTCAAAAATACAGATGTCCTTATTAGAAAACTGAATCTTGATACAAACTTAACAGAGGTAAAAAATATAGGAAGAGATTACAAAATTTAATCTAGATACAAAGTTAACAGAGATGAATAAAAAGAGAAATACAGATGTCTTTTCATAGATAGTTGTGTATTCATAGTAACTTTTATAGTTTATATTGCCCCCATTACTACAAATGAAAATGTTGAGACATAGTCAAAATCAACCAACCAAACAAACCCAAGAGTTCTCTTCAAAACATGGCATTGGGAAATCCAGATGTCCACACAAAACAGTAAACTCTGGCTTTGATGCTACACCAAACACAGTAAACAACTCAAAATGGATCAGGGATTTATACATTATATTTGTAACTATACAGTTCCTGGAAGAAAGCATAGGGGAAATGTCTGTGACACTGGTCTGGGTGGTGATTTCTCAGATTTTACACCAAAAGCACCAGCAGCAAAAAGCAAGAACGTACAAGTGGGACTATATCAAACTAAAAAGGTTCTGCAAAGGAAATAGTCAACAAAGTGAAAAAGCCACCTGCTGAATGAGACAATATTTGCAAACCACACATCTGATGAGGGGTATATTTCTGAAAGATATAAGGATTTCACACAATTTAATATCAAAAGAATAAATAAGCTAATTGAAAATTGGGCAAAAGAGTCAAATATGAATTTCTCCAAAGAGGATGTGCAGATGCTGAATGGGTATACAGAACTTTAAATTAAATCCACAAAGATATCACTTTAGAACAGTTAGGAGGATACTATATTAAAATGATATTGATATAATAAAATGATATTATGTTATTTTTTAGGAAAAGCCTGGCTTGGTGGCACTCATCTGTAATCCTAGCACTTTGGGAGGCTGAGGCAGAAGGATTGCAGTTTGAGGCCAAACTGAGCAACTTAGTGAGACCTTCTCTCAAAATAAAATGAAACAGAGATGAGGATATAGCTCAGGGATCGTGCTTAGCACTTGCTCGGCATGTGTAAGGGACTGGGTTCAATGCTCAGCACCACAAAGCAAAAACTAAAGACAACACAAAGAGGTGGGCAGAGCAAAGAGGTGGAAGGAAACCCTTATATATCTTTGATAGCAATGGGAAATGATGCAGCTGCTATGGAAAGCAGTATGAAGGCCTCTCTTAAATGTGGAAATACCAGCCCACTGGCCCTCCGCCATCAAGGGAGTCATCAGGGGAGCCTCTGTGAGCCATGAGGGAGTGGAAAGACTCCACTCACCACCAATCACAATCACAGGCTCCTCTAACCAGAGGAACCCAGGTGCCTGGCCCATCCCCCCAAACCATGGGAGGGGCAGCCAGCATAGGAAATGTCTGGGACATGGCAACCAGCTCGTCTGGAGGAACCCAGGGTACGTGCACTCAAACAAGGGGAAACAATTTGCATACAAACCCTTAATTTACAATCGGTTCTGTTATACAACAATAGACTTTGCTCCTATGGTCTAAAGTACAAAATTAATAGTTATCACAGGTTGTCAATTTCTAAATTGTGCTTGATGCTATCATTATTGCTAATTGTACTGCTGTAGCTAGGATGCCACATGAATTGTAAGCAGTTGTTCTCCCTTGGGTAACAATATTGGGAAGTTCTGGGGTAATAACCTCACCATAGCCTACACCAAAAGACTGGGGACAGAGCAAAAAGAAACCAACATTCCACTCTCAATTATTTGGGAAGGCAGGATTTTGGGACAGACACAAACCAAGAATCTCCTATACATAGAAGATATCCCTAAAGAACAGATTTCCTAGAGAAGCTTTGATACTAGTGATATAGGGACCTAATACAAAAACTTATAAGGATCATCACAGAAAACAAAATAAAATTTTTTTTCAGAAATAGAAAAAGTCAAGACAAAGGAGCAAAATGCAATCTCAGACCTCCAGCCCACCCAGAACAAGTCCAGGACACATTGACATAGAAGATATTGGAAGTCACACACCTGAAATTTCTGAAAAGATAGAAACTGAAGTAAAGAAGCAACTCCAGGAGGATATAGGGAAATAAGATCAGAAATAATCTCTCAGTTAAAAAAAGAAATGACAACCATAATGAAAGAATTGCTCAGTATATCTAAAGGAGACACAGATTAAAAAATAGAGTAGCATAGGAAAATGAGGGAAACCTTGAATGAACAATATAGGAAAGAATTACAATGTGTGAAATACATTCAAGGAGATATCCAGGAAATTAAAATTTCCACTGAATGCTGGCAAAAACACTTGAATGAAACCAAAGATAGACTTTGAGACCTTAAGACAACATTGCAGCTAGTGATCATGAAAGGAAAGGTTTGATAAAAATAATAAGGATCCAGGAAATAACAATTCAACAGCTGTAAGATAATGAAAGAAAAACAATACAGACTAATAGAAAAACAAAAAAACAGAAGTCAGTACATACAATATAAAAAGATTATTTGCAGAAGTAATAGCAGAAAATGTCCCAAGCACAGGAAAAGAATTTGACACACAGTAAGTGAGGCATATATAACTCCAATTGGCCCTAAATAAAGTAAATCTACACCAGGACATATCATAAAGATCCCAGAAATTCAGCACAAGAACAGACTGTTAAAAACTGTTAGAGAAAAATATCAGATCACTTGTAAAGGAAAGCTCAACAGAATCATGGCAGGCTTCTCAACACAACCATCAAGTCAAGAAGACCTTGGAGTGAAGTATTTCAAGTCCTGAAGGATAATAACTTCCAACTCAGATTGATGTACCCTGCAAAACTTTCAAAATTAATGGAAAAATAAGATAATTCCACCATAAGAACAACTGAAGAAATTCATGACCACCAAACCAACCCTACAGAGAGTACTGAAAGATATTCTAGACTGAGATAAAAATGACAATTCCAGGAACAACAACAGAAAGAAACCATCAAGAAGGGCAAGCAATTAAACAGAGGGGAAAAGTAGGGAACCAACAGCAGGAAAATAGTATGACAAAGAAAGGCAATACATGTTTTATAAACATTAAGGTAAATGGCCTCAGTTCACCAATCAAAAGAAACAGACTGGCAGAGTGGATCTAGAAACAAAATGCACAATATGCTGTGTACTAGAAACACATTTAACTCAAAAGGAAATTCATAGAAAGTCAAAGGATGGAAAACAATACTCCACATGACAGGAACCCCCAAAAAAGCTATTCTGTTTGCAGACAATGTGAACTTCAAACCAAGGATGATCAAAAGAGATAAAGAAGGTCACTACATCCTTGTTAGGGGAAAACTGCAAGAGGAAGAGATAACAATCATAAATATATATGCACCAAATATGGGAGCATCCAGCTATATAAGACAAATATTGACAGACATGAAAAATCAAATAAGCAAGACCTTTACACAGTGCTCCACCCAATATCAGAATACATATTCTTCTCAGCTGCACATGGGATGTTCTGTAAAACAGATCATATACTAACCCACAGAACATGCTTAAGAAAATGCAGAGGAGTTAAAATTATCCCATGCATATTATCTGACCATAGTGCAATGAAATTGGAAATTAT
>NW_004955491.1:7591279-7621370 GCF_000276665.1 Chinchilla lanigera | reverse complement strand
CTTTAAAAATATTTACTTGCATATGATGGAAAATACAGAAGAAATGGATAGATTCCTAGAAACATGAATTATCAAAGATGAATCAAGAAGATATAAAAATTCTGAATAACAGCATATTAGTCAATGAAATTGAAAATGTAATTAAAAACTTACCAACAAAGAAAATGCCAGGTCCTGATGGATTCACAGCTCAATTTTATAAGAAAGTTAGAGAAGATTTAACACCATTACTCCTCACTACCCTCTTGAAGGATACTGAAAGGGAAGCAGTTCTCCCTAATTCATTCCTGGAGGAAAGTACTACTCTGATAACAGAACCAGAGAAAGATGCAACCGAAAAAGGAAACTATAGGCCAATCACCCTAATGAAAATAGATGCAAAATATCCTCAATAAGATACTAGCAAATGGGATGCAGCAAATCATCAAGAAGATTATACACTATGACGAAGTGGGATTGATCCTAGAAATTCAGGGATGGTTCAATTTATGCAAATCAATAAATGTAATACACCATATCAATAGAGCCAAAGACAAAAATCACATGATCGTCTCAAAAGATGCAGAAAAAGATTTTGATAAAGTCCAACACTCATTAGTGATGAAAACCTTACAGAAAATTGGAATAGATGGTCTTTATCTCAATCTGAGAAAAGCAATCTATGACAAACTGACAGCCAACGTCATACCAAATGGACAAAAACCAAAAGCTTTCACCCTAAAATCAAGAACATGACAAGGCTGTCCACTGTCACCACTCCTATTCAATATAGTTCTGGAAACATTGGCCAGAGCAATTAGACAAGAGAGAGAAATAAAAGGAAGAAGGATAGGAAAGGAAGAAGTGAAATTATCATTATTTGCAGATGACATGATACTCTACATTGAAGACCCCCAAAACTGCACCAAAAGACTTCCAGATTTAATAACCAAATTCAGTAGTATAGTGGGATACAAAGTCAACACTCAAAAATCAATAGCATTCCTGTACACAAGCAACAAACTCACTGAGAGAGAAATTAGGGAAACCAAATTTTTCACAAGAGCATCCAAAATATAAAATACTTAGGAATCAATATAATGAAGTAAAAGATCTATACATTGAAAATTATAGTACTCTGAAAAACGAGATTGAAGATTTCAGAAAATGGAAAGATATTCCTTACTCATGGATAGGAAGAATCAACATTGTGAAAATGGTATACGCCCAAATTTGTCATACAGATTTAATGCAATCATAATCTACATACCATTAGCATACCTCACAGATCTGGATAAAACATTCTTAAAATCCATCTGTAACCAGAAGAGACCTAGAATAGCAAATGCAATCTTAGGCAACAAAGGCAAGGCGGGAGGCATCACCATCCCTGACTTGAAATTATACTACAAAACTACTATGATAAAATCAGCATGATACTGGCAAAAAAACAGACCTGAAGATCAGCGGAAGAGGTTAGAAGATGCAGACACAACCACAAACATACTCAGCCACCTTATCTTTGACAAAGGGGCCAAACATGTTCACCAGAAGAAAGATAGTCTCTTCAACAAATGGTGCTGGAGAAACTAGCTTTCAATATGCTGAAGACTAAAAGTATACTCATATCTATCACCATTCACTTAACTACAGTCAAAATGGATCAAAGATCTAAATATAAAAACAGAAACATTAAATCCACTGGAAGAGAAAGTAAGTAGAAATCTTGAAGATATAGGGGTAGGCAGAGAGTTCATGAACAAAAACCAAAATGCATGGGAAATACTTGAAAGAATCAACAACTGGGATTCCATCTTTTAAAAACTTTGCACATCAAATAAATCACCAACATAGTGAAAAGAAAACCCACAAATTGGGAAAAAAATTAGTCAACTGTCCCTCAGATGAAGGACTTCCACCTAGAATATATAAGAATTTTTAAAAATCTGACCCCCAAAATTCAAAGATCCAATCCAAAACTGGGCATCTGAGATGAATACATACTTCTCAACTGAAGAAAATACAAATGGCAAATAAATACATGAAAAACTGTTTAACATCATTGGTCATCTGAGAAATGCAAATTAAAACAACACTGAAATTCCATCTCACCCCAGAAAGAATGGCTATCATCAAGAAATCAACCAATGACAAATGGAGGGGCTGTGGGGAGAAAGGAATCCTTCTCCGCTGTTGGTGGGAGTGTACACTGGTACAACCATTGTGGAAATCAGTGTTGAGATTCCTGAAAAAACTAAGATTAGAGGTCCCATCGACCTAGCAATTCCCCTTCTGGGATTTTTCTCAGAATTAAAATCTCACACCACAGCAATATATATGCACTCATGTTTATAGCAGCACAATTTGGAATAGCTAAATCTTTGACACAACTCAAATGCCCATCAACCAAGGAATGAATAAAAAAGTTGTATTTTTATACAATAGAGTATTACTCAGCTATAAAGAAAGATAAACTTGAGGCTTTTACAGGTAAGTGGATGCAACTGGAGACCATACTCAGAAGTGAAATGAATCCCACTCACATGTGTAAACATTATATTGTCTCCCTAGTGTAAGAAACTGAAATAATAAATGAGATCCAAAAGGTACCATAGATATTGTGAAAGGGAAAGAAACTGCTCAAAAAGGAAAGAACAGCTGGAATGGGGGAAAAAAAGAAGGAAGGAAATATATATTATACTATATTAGCTATCTTACAAGGTAGTTCAGATCATTCTACTACTAATTTCTATTTGTTCATTGAAAGGAACAGTTAGTTTTTTGTTTTTTTTTCTTGTTTTTTCCGGTACCAGGAATCAAACTCACGACCTCATGCTTGCCAGGCAGGCACTGTGCCTCTGAGCTAAACCCCCAGCCCCAAAAGGAAGAGTTAGTGTTTATATTTTTTGATCATGCTTATATCTGGTACTCTGACCAACTACTTTGAAGATAACAATATGCAATACAATAACTATTGTTAACTTCCTATCATCTTGTCTTGAAATTCTGTATTGTTTTATTTTTTATTCTCTTCAAGAAAATAAAATAAAATAAAATAAAATAAAATAAAATAAATAGAAATGCCATATAAACCCATACTCCCTAGCTGGGTATTTATTCAAAGAATTTCAATCAAGATCTCAAAGAAATACCTGAATCCCCGTGTTCATAGCAGTATTATTCAGAATAGCCAAAATGCAGAAGTAACCTCAGCATCCTTTAACAGATGCATGAATAAAGAAAATGCAGCAAGTAGTACCATAAAATATTATTTAGCCTTAAGAAAGAAGGAAATGCTGACACATGGAGGAGCACCAAGGACATTATGTTAAGTGTGACCAGCCAATCACAAAAAGACAGGTATGACATAAGCCTACTAGCAGATGTCTGAAACAGTCAAACTCAGACAATCAGAGTGGAAAGGTGGGTACCAGGAGCTGTGTGAAAGGGAAATGAATGTTTGTTGTTCAGGGTATAGAGTTTCGGTTATGCAAAATAAGTACAGAAATCTGCTGTACAACAGTGTGCTTTTGGTGAATAACAAGGTATTTTGTTTTTAAAGAGTTGTTAAGAGTGTAGATCTCCTGTTAAAGGCTCTTACCAAGAAAAGAAAGAGAAAGGAAGGAAGGAAGGAGGGAAGCAGGGAGGAAGGGAGAAAGGGAGACACTTTTCCTAATACTTGTTGAGGTATTCCTTTCATCTATGTAGATTTCTTACTAAAAAGCACCATAGGTTTCTTCATTCTGCAGCTTTTGATAATGTACTATGGAACCTAATCTCACCACGTATCTTGTTTGATGCATCTTTGATACAAAGTCCCAAGGTGTTTGATAGGCATTGCGATATAAATGCTAGCAATGACAATGGCTTCGCCATGGCACAGGACATCACACCTCTCCGCACATCCTCTGCCCTCCACTCTTTAGATTTGAAGTGTCTGGTTATTTCAGTTACTCCACGTCTCACCTCCTCCCTCCTCTGTGTGATCTGGGACAGGTGATATGCAAGGAGAATCTTTTGGAGTCAAGAACAGTACACTGGGAAACATGGGTTCTACTCCAACTTGCTGCCCACTTTGGCTTTAACATTTCCAACAAATTTTTTAATATTAGGGATATGCATGTGCCACCATTTTTCTCTCAAGGAAAAGGATCCTGCTTAATGTCTAAAAATATTCTAATGATGTGGAAGAGTGACCCTGAATTACTGAACCTTCCCACATACCAACAAAACTTCAATCTGCTGCTCAGCCATCTGGTCTACCAGACACTGCATGTGGACTTTCTTTAGTTATATTTAGATGGGATTTTATGTTCCAGTCAGAGACAGGGAGAAAATAGATCAGAAGAGACATCTAATTTCACCAACTAAACCATGCTTGCAAATAAAGAAAAAAAATACCTGCCTGTTTTTATTTCTATTATCCCCTCTGGCACTCCTGAGACAAAAAAATAACTGAAATAAATATGTTCCATTAGCCTCCAGCATAAATCATGATCCACTCTGACAGACACCTCAACAGCATCCACACATGTGATAGCCAATATGATGGCAATGCTTATTGAGTGCTTATTGATTTCCAGGCACTTTGAGAAGTACTTGACATAACTTTCTCATGTGATTGCCACAATATTCTTGTATGACAGACATAATTATTATCCCTACATTATAGACAAGCAGACTCAGACACAGCAGAGTTAAGATTGGACCAGTGAGTTGTTGTAGCCATGTAACCAGACTCAGTGGGCAGTATGGGGCTACCCTCTGCTCACTGCCACCCTACGTGGGAGTTGGATGGGAGAGCTCTGCCCCAAAACAGTACACCCACCACCACCTGTGATGAGCAGGCAGTAGTTGAAACTAACAAAGCATCTGTCCTTGCAGGCAAGCCAACTGGAGGGGGCACTTGTCCAAAGCTTGCGTTCTGAACCCAAAGGCACTGATTGTATACTTGAACTTGGGCATCCCATTCTGAATGGGCTGGACCTCCTCCCGCTCCCCTACACTACAGGCCTTCCTGCCTAATGATAAACACCCCTGAATGAGATTTCAAAGACCATGAAAAGTGCAAATAAAACTTCCCAGTCAATTAAAAACGTAGCAAACAATACTCAAGAAAAGGATCAAAAGCTGTGCTTTGCACCTAGGAATGCCCCCATCCTGTACTCCAACTGGGGGTGTGCTCAGTCTCTCCTACCTTCTCTTAGTGTTGACCCCCAGATGTCTGAGGCCAGTGGGCTTCCCCTCTCTGACAGAGACACCCAGCTCTGAACAGTGTCTCTCCAAGTTCTGCCATCAAATCTGGCCTGCCCAGGGTCTAGATTCGCCCCCTGCAGCCAGTAAGTGAGCACTGGACCCATACATTAGACCCATGCAAATTCTCAGAGACACCTGTCTGAACGTTCACTCATGACATTCACCTAAATCAAATGTGTTACACGTAGGAATCAAGGGCTCTGGGATGACTGTTGGGAGCTTGGTGAGCTGATGGCCAAGAGGATGGACTGCCAGGCGGGTGTCTGCCCATCTCCCACTCAACCCCTGGCCGCAGGAGGCTCATGATGGGAGGCTCTTGAGCACCTCCAGCGCCCTGCATCTCCTCACAAGCCACTCGCCCTATTGAAAGTAGAAGGCAGGAGCCAGGCTGAGGTCCAAGGTGACCTTTACACACTGGGTGGATGGATTTATCTGCCTCGCCTTTCATTTTCCAGACCCTGTGAATTATTTATTTGCTATTAAACACCCCTGAATGAGATTTCAAAGGCAATGAAAACTGCAAACAAAACCAAATTACTACAGTGAGATCCAGGTGGTCTTGATTCTCAGCTCACTCTTATAGAAGTCCCCAACTATGTCTACTGAGTCAGTGATGTCACTGCATGCAGAGAATTCCTGGTCTGCATCCACAGCACAGAGCCAGGAGTGTGGCCCAGAGCTGGGGGCAACCCGCCCCTCTAGCCACCAGCCCTGAGACAATACCTGGAGGCAGGGCTACCTGTTAAGAGGTCTGTTTTAACACAGTATAACTGACAAAGAGGGATTCTCGATATTTATGAAATATAATGTGATGAGTAGATGACAGATGATAGATAGATAGACAGGAAAATGGGATCAATCATGGGGTAAATATTTACATTTATTTTTTAAAACTTTATTGCAGCAAAAGACATTGTCATGAATCCCCTTCAAAATATTCTGCCTGTCTTCCACACATGTCCCATCCTTCTTAGCACTTTCTGAAGCTGTCCTGGAAGTCATCTTCCATGAGTGTCTTTAGTTGTGCTGTCTTGGTTGCCTGAATGTTTTTTGAATGATTAAAAACGTTGACCTTTCATGGTCATTTTGATTTGGTGGAAGAGCCAGAAGTCATTCAGAGCTAGGTCTGCACAATAAGGTGCATTAGGACAGAGCATCGTGTTTCTGTGGGGCTGCCTTTAGCAGTAGTCATTGTGCTTTTGATCATACTGTGTAAAGACACTCAGGAAAGAGGACTTCCAGAGCTGCTTCAGAAAGCGGCTGCAACTGTGGGATGAGTGTGTGCAAAACGAGGGGGAGGGCGCTGAAGGGGATTAATGGTGATGTGATTGTTACTGTAACATTCTTCTGCAAATTCCAAGGTTCAACATGTTTCAATCACCACTTGTATCTATGGAATGATTAAATCTATTCATCTCCTCCCAGCAGTCACTCTTCATGCATTTCCATTTCACGGGAAGGCAGGACCACTTGATTATCATGCTTCATATTTACCTAGTGCCTCCCCAGACAAAGTGAATGACTACCCAGTCTAGCACCCAGGGAACAGAGCTGTTCATTGCGAGTGCTGCCTGTGCATGACACATCTCCTGCGTATGCCAGGCCCCATACTCCCCAGGACCTTTGCATCACCCCTCTAGCCTGGGACCCCTTCCCAACGAGTGCAAGGTCAGTCCCTCCCTTCACTTAGCTATGTGGGAAAATGTGAACTTCTAATGTGACTTTTTGGCCACACTTTTTTTTTGGTATTGGGAATCGAACTCAGGACCTTGCACTTGCCAGGCAGGCATTGTACCACTGAGCTATATCCTTGGCCCTTGACCACACTTCTTAATAATTTTAAGTGATTGCCTTCAAACCTTCTATATTCATTTCTTGTTCTTCCCCTTTATCATCACATCACATGTAGTAGTTCTATGATGTGTTTTTTTAGTTTCTATGCATTAGCATATAAAACGAACAAAGGCAAAGATTTCTGTTATTCTCTGCCTGTTCTCTCCCTGTATCCGAAGTACTTAAAACAGCACCTGGCACCTGGTACACATTTGGCACTTCAACAATAGTCATTGATGAATGAGCTTGATTTTCTAAAATAAATTGATATTTATTTTATACAGAACTTTTTACAGAACTTCTATATAAAGGCAGTATATGTAGCGCAGTAACTGTCTTCCATTTATCTCCCTGGAGTCAAATGAGCTCCTGCCCTTCCCACAGTGAACTCCATTTTATTTCACTGGATCTACACCTTTACTCTGTGTAAAATATGTGCTTATGTTTTCCCACTCTCCCTGACAAACATAAATCTGCCAGCTGTATCAGTATATTAGCCCAAGCACTGAAGGGATGCTTTGCACACAAGTAAATAAATAAATAAAGATCCAAAGGCCACAGTGCATATAGTTCCTGCCTGTATGACCAGCCCGGTAGGATTTACTTTTCTGTGCAAGAATTTTATGAAGCAGGAACACGTTCCGATGCTTGTTTTATTTATAGAGATCTTAGAAGCCGACATTTCTGAGTGGTGACATCACCGTGTCCCTTTGCATAGGCAAAGGCTATGCAGACAGCCACAGGGCTCACGGAAGGCTCTTCTGCTCCTCCCCTTCCTGAGCTGGACCCGGAAACACAGGTGAGAAGCAGATGTCACCGTCCTAGCCTGCTCAGCCCCACAGGGAGGGAGGGCAGGTCACACTCGCTCAGCAGGCTGAGCCAGCCCCTCCGGGGCTAAGTGCTCTGAGCAAGTGGCAAACACGGCAGCCTCGAACACAGAATGTAAACAGGCTTTTGTCACAATCACTATTACCTGCTCACACTTCTACCTTGCCGAGTTGGGTCTCTTATGACTTTGTGTTGATTAAAAAGATCTGAGCAGAAATTCTTTGCTCCTTCTCCCTCCCAGAGGCGGAGCCCAGCACGGGGCTGGACTTAGTGACTTGCTGCCAGTGGGAGAAGCAGAAGGAAGGGGCACCTCTGGGGACTGGGCCACACACGGGGACAGGGCTCCCACCTCGCTGGCCTTGCTCTGCTCCTCTGGCCTCCCTCAGATCGCTGACTCGTGTGGCTGCCACCCAACCGCTGCTGCAGCCTCCTGAGTGAACTTGGATATGAATCCTCAGGCCCTCGGGTAACTGCTGAGCCAGCCCATGTGCAGATGCTCCTAAGAGAGCACCCTGAGCCAGGACCCACAGCCTGGTATCCCTAACTCCTGCTCCCAGATGACATGGGTAGCAAGTGTTGTTTTAAATCACAAAGTCTTGGGACAGTTTGTTACACAGCAGTAGCTGACTGGCCCAATCTTCACATAGGGATGATGCTATTTAAATGATTCTGTTACACAAAATCATACAGAAAACAGAGGAATTGAAAGGATGTGCTCATCCATATGCTGTATTCCAAGGAGGGTGAGTGAGCCCTGTGCTAGGGTTCCATGTCCAGCCTCTGGGGAGTTGTCAAGCAGGATGGATGTTGGTGCTGTTCTAGAGGGTTTCTGCTGCAGTGAGAGAGAGAGAAGAAGGCACAGTGATCTCTGGATAAGGACTGTGGGTGCCAGCTGTCCCTGCGTTTGCTGTCATCAGATGTGGTCCATCTGCTCGCATGGCAGAGTGAAACAAGCTTGACGCTGACGGTATTTGTGGATAGCAGACAAGGAGCAGTCAGGCAGGAGACCGGAGGCCTACGGCTGGCCAGGGCCCTGTGTTCCCAGCTGTCCCCGCTACAGTGAATGGGGAGGTGGGATGAGCTGACCCACAGCCAGCCACACAGAGTAAAGGGGGTCACAGTGCAGGGAAATCTGAAACAGCTAAGAGGCCAGCAAAGGAGGTGCAGGCCAGCCAGGGTATGCCACTCCATGTGGAACCCTTACCTAGCCCTCCTCCCCAAGGAGGACGGCACGTGGTGACGTCATACAAAATTGTCAGCCTCTCCTCTGTGATTGGTTTCCTGGGCCAGCTCTAGTCATATAACTATGATGTCTAATCCCTGTTTTGTTTTGTTTTGTTTTTTTAGGTGCTAGGAAGTGAACCAAAGGCCTTTACACTGAGCTGCATCTCCAGACCTTTCTTTATTTCTTATTTTGAGACAGGGTCTCATTAAGTTGCTAAGTTCCCCAGGCTGAGCTCAAACTTGCAATTCTCCTGCCTTATCCTCCCAGAATTCTGGGATTACAGGTGTGTGCCACCCTGCCCAGCTAATCCCTGCCTTTTAAAAAACTGTAAGTCATGTTGATTTGTTGGTACACATATACTAATTGTGAATAATCTAGAATAATATAGAGAGGAAAAAGGTAGAAATTATTATTGAGTCATAATCACAGAGACATCCTGTATCACATAGTCATATTTCTAGAACACATGTACTAAACATGTGAACACGTGGTGAGGTGACTGTAGCTCTTGCAGAAACCTGTGGCATGTGTCCTGTTACTGTGCAATAGCAACAAGTGGACTTGGAAACAGAAATAAAGGGGCAAAGTTGCCATTTGCAACCCCATGCCAATCACCCATGGGTGCCTGTAATGGTTGATGCATTGTGTCAACTTGAGAAGTCTAGAAGCTTAACTAAGTAACTCAGCAGTTCTACATCCTAGGATGTAGAGAACATGCCCCTAGGCTCTAGGATGTTGTTCACTGTGTCAACTTGAGAAGTTTAGAAGTTGAACTAAGTGACTCAGTAGGGGGCCAGGGTCCTCACTGTGTAAACATCTTGAGCCTGTACAAGGTGAGGGCACAGAGATGGTGTGAGTGCTTCACCCACCTAAAAGCTAGTAGCCTGCTTACCATATAAGGCAGGAAAAGGGTTTGCTCTCCCCTCCTTGTTGCTCTTGCTGCTCTTGCTGTCTTCTGCTGCCTTGAACAGTTGCTCCCTGTGCCCTGCCACCCTGCCTTGGAGCCAGCTGATTATGGACTGAAACCTCCATAAACTGTGAGCTAAATAAACCTCTCCTCCCTTTATTTTGGGTGTCGGGTATTTTGTCTCAACAAGAGAAAGGTAACTGAGACAGTGCCAAGACCAGCAAGTGGAACATGGGTGAAGCAGGAGTTACTCATCTCGATTTAAAGAACTGCCACACAAATGACTCACTAATCTCAAAGGGAATACAGCAACTCCAGAGATGCCACCATAAACAAGAGGTCACAGGAACATCTTGGTGGAACAAAGCAGTATCATGTGCCACGCCATGAAAAGTAAGTCCTTGTGAGGACAAAGTATCATTTCTGTCGGATTCTGGCCAAAATTCTAACTAGGAAGAAATATCAGGTAAATCATAGTGACAGGCATTGTGCAGAGAAACTGGTATGTTCTCTCAAAAAATGTAAAGGTCTTAAAAAGTTTAAAAAAAAAAATAGAAGAAATCTCCCAGCTGGAAGGAGATGAAAGACACTTGATAACTGACCATGCAGTGACTTGGCCCTGTGGCAGGGTGACACCAACTCCCTGTGTACCATGGAACAGCTGAAATTAGAGTATTGATCCTACATGGGATGAAATTAATGTATCATTGCAAATATCCCAATTCTGGTAACTGTGCTTTGCCTCTTCTGTATGAAAATGTACTTCTACTGGGTATTTATGTACTTTAGTGTTTATGATAAAAGGGCATGATCTCTATGACTAATTCTCAAATTAGTCAGTAAAATGATTTCATGACATACACACAGAGAATAATAAAGTAAATGGGGCAAAATGTAAATGGTTGGTACTTTACCCAGAGATTCTTTATATTAGTTTTGCAGATTGTTTAAATTAGAAATTCTACTGCCAAAAAAAATTCACAGTGCAAAAGTCACCCATGAATCGATAACTGAGTCTGGGGAGAGTCTCTTTCCGCAGGGGTATAACTCTGCATGCCCCTTAGGTCACATTGTGGACAAACATGGACAAGGCCTGCATGCTGCTGAGAAGCTCAAGGTCAGCCCATCATTCCAACGCCTTGGGATGTAAAGCTGCAACTGTGAAGCTGTTATATTTCCTCCAAAATTGGTAAGTCATTTGTGCTGTGGTTCAAGTCCCACCAGAGCTTGACCTGAGATTTTTGTAAAATCCTGCCTTTTCTGAATTTTACGTTGAATCATTCACACAGCTGCACAGTGGTCAAAGTGCTCCATGTTTCCCAGGGCAAGATGACCAGTGCTAGCCTAGCCCAGAAGCACAGGGCACGAACACTGCTCCCTTCCTCCAAGCTACACGATGGGAGGAGAAGAGGTGGCAGAGATGCAGGGCGAGAGGCCCGTTCCTCTCTCCAAGGGACCTGTCCTCCTTCCCCAACAGGTCACCAGCAGCCCAAATCAGCTCGCTCTTTCCCTCTGCCTCAAGTAAAATGTGACTCTCCTAATGCGGGGACGTGGGAAGGGTTTTCCAAATGCTCCCAACAGGACACAGGTGATACAGCAGGCTCTCGGTTACTTGCAAATCAGAGAACAGAACTGGAGCAGCTTTTCTTCTACCCCAGTAACAGGGGGCCAGTGCATTCAGCTAAGCCAGGGAGAACAAAGAAAGGAATGCATGAGAAAGCCTCAGGCTGGGGCTGGAATAGCTAAGGCCCTGACTGCCAGGCTGGGGGGACTCCTGTGGAACTGAGCAGCTCTGCGGGTGGTGAGCCCAGCTGGGAGCAGGGACGCCTCCTTGCCCACTGCAGGGTCCTGGCAGGGTAAAGGCTGAGGAGGGGGGAGAAGCCAGAGGAGAGGAGTTGCAAAGTCTGACCCAGGGTGCATGTGGGAGGCGTCCGCGCAGAGTACTCCTGGGGTGGGAGGGAATGTTGGGAACCAGATAGAAAGAGATGTAAAACATCCTTCCAGATGGAGGAACAACATCAGCCCAGCATGCACTACATCCATAACTGCTCGGCGCCTGTCTGGGATTGCTGATCCTTAACAATGTGCTTCTCAACTCAAAATGAGAACAACACAGAGAGGTACAAAGACTGTTTCATAAAGATAAGGAATTTTCTTTTCCCAATGAAGAGCCCACTTTTGGGGCTGGATGCGGCTCAGTGGTGCAGCTGTCTCGCATGGGACCTGAGCTCCATCACCAGCACCCTGGGGGAGAAAATGAGAAAATGATGGTTCTCATTCTAAAACCCCCTTCTTGCTTTCTTGATGTTAAAATGTCCGATCTTTCACGAGACTGTGTGGCAGGAAATGGGAGCTAGCATTTTTTTCAAGTCAGCTTTTTAAGGACTGAGATGATGTGGGGTAGATCACCACAGTGCCTGTTTGCATTTAAATAAAAATGGGGACTTGTGGTCACCTGTGTCTTTGCTGCTCTCCTGTGCCAGCGCCACCGGAAGCCAAAGGAGAGGAAGCGGTCACTGTGGCACAAGATGGAAAGTGGACAGGCCAGCAAAGCCACCAGGCAAGTGGGCCTTGGCCATGGTCGATTTGGGGGTTTGGTCAGGCAGGGGAGAGAGCCAAGCTTGGCCAACGAGCCCACAGATAACCTCTCAGTGTCGGAAGAAAACAACACGAGCTAGGTTTTCTACTGGGGACTTGCCGGAACCTTCAGGCAGTGCCTTCAATGCCAAGTACTAATTCTGAGTGGGAACATGTCCTTCTGTGTTCTTGTCTGCTGTGGGAAGTAACAGCTCTTGATGTAAGCAGCGAAGGTCTTTATGCTCGGCATCCCGTGGTGATGTGTCCTATGTGAGCTATGATCGAAATCACAGTGACTATTTAAATTACAAAAGAATTATTTCAGCAAAAAAACACACTGCCATGAGTTCCTCTCAGGGCACTTCCCGTCGCTTTGAGCACACTCATCCCATCGTTCGTGACACTTTCTGCAGCAGCTCTGGAAGTCCTCTTTCAGGAGTGTTTTTACGTGCACAGTTGTGGCTGCTTTGATGTCCTGAACCACTTCAAAACGTTCCTCTTTTGTGATCATTCTGACTTTACAGAAGAGCCAGAGGTCACACCGTGCCAGATCCGGAGTGTAAGACAGACGAGGGCAGTGTGGTGTTTTTATGAGCCCGCCTTTCTGTTCCTGGGCACGCACCAGCAGCATTCACCGTAATTTTCATCACAACCTTGTAAAGACACTCAGAGACACTCAGAACCGCTTTAGAAAGTGCCAAGAATGATGGGTATTCACGCTCTGCTCACCCCTTAACCTGCCACCCCAACCTGCCCATGTTCCTGTACGCAAAGTTGCCTCCTCCTGCAACTTTCCGAGCCACAGGTGGCAGCGTCTCTACTTGTATGATCCCTGATGGCTTTCCAGCCTCCAGCTCCCACCTGGGTTTCACGCGCTTCTACAATCTGTCCTTGGGTCCTGTCCTGGTTTGGGGGCCCATCTGCACCCAGGACCCTGTCTGACTGCTGTGCCGCCCACCTGCTTGTCTCCCAGACTCCCAGGCTCAGCCCTGTGACTATGTAATTGTGCGGGTCACTGAGGGCAGAGCAGAGGGTGGGACAGACAGCCAGGGCGGGCCAAGAGCAGTGAAGACTGCACAGGGCACTTGGGGTCTATTCAGAGGAGCAGAGAACTCCGACCCGGATTGCCAAATAAGTCACTTCTCTCCTGACCACGGTCCCACTCCTCAACCTCAGGCCACCTCTGCAGGCCTTGCAGTCTTTCACTACTGTCCCCTGTCCCCAGCCTGGACACCCACACAACTTCTCTATCATCCTGCAGGGATGGGTCAGGCTCCACCTTGCCATCACTTTGCCCTTCTGGGTTCCAGGCAAGCTCCTCCCATCAGCAGTTCCCACTTGTCACTCAGCAGCGAGTGCTTCTCCATGTCCCTGGGGAAGCGCTGGAGAGCAGCGGCAGTCAGGTGTGTGCGCTGCTCACCCAGGGCAGGTAACCGGCGCTCAGCACAGCTGTTAGCCGGCAATCTGATGAGGGTGGCTGCCCGTCCCCAGAGCTTCAGAAGCGAGGGTGGGAGGTTGTGCTGGGGTCCCAGGAAGGGAGGATGAGCCCTTTAATGCAGAAGGAACCTGCTACCATTTCTCTGGAGTTCTCAGGGTTTTAAATTTTAAAAGAAAGAAAACCTTATTTTTCTAAAAAAAAGAACTATAATTAATTTGGAAAATAAAATAGTTTGTTGTATATATCATTCTGGGGGTGAATTTCTTTCTCTCAAATTAAATTCTGAAACCAGGTGGCTTCCTCTGATTCCAATCCTTGTCATGTTCTTCCATGTGTCATGTGAAGGCATAGTTGCTATGGCAACCACTCATTATTTTTCAGGAGGTGGCTAGATATTTTAACAACAACAAAAAAAATCCCCAAATCTCTCTAGCCTCTAGATAGTCTTAATTTATATCCTACAGTGGTTTCTAATTTTTACAGTTCCTTAACTAAGCCCTGGGCTGCCACTTTAAGCAATCTCAGCAAACCACAACTTTGTCACTAAGTAAGCTTTGGGGAATAATTCAGCAGTTTGATGTTCTCCCCATACGGCTCACCTTCAAAGAGACTTACACAATTTTCTGACGTCTTAGGGTCTTTCTCTGTCTATAGGGTGAAAGATACATGTAGGTTTAACGATACCTAAAAACGGTATGTGTGTATATGCACCTGTACACTGAAGTTTGAAAATTGTGATACAAATTAAGGAAGAAAGAATTTATTCTTTAATTCTCCTACCTTCAAACATTTTTTCAGGGTCATTATCATATGCTCACATGGTGCCAGAATTTTTGAAGAATTCAAGAGAAGCGAGGGGACAACATCTTCTGCCTTCAGCACACTTAGCATCAGGTTGCAGAAGGAAATTAAAACAGAAGATCACAGTATAGAGAGCTGGAAGGTAAAAAGATGTCAGGGACATACGGACAAGAAGTTACAGGTGGGTTAGGTAAAGAAGAGAGGAAGCCGCCACTGCCAGAAAGGCCTGAGCCCTGGAGGAGGTTTTGTAGCAATGGTTTTCTGAAAGAATAAATAATGGAAGGATGAGAGCTAGTCTAAGTAGGGTTCTCTTCTTTTGTGGTTTTGTTTTTAAAATTTTTTTTATTAGTATTTGTTTGCAATACATGATAAATACATTCACTGTGGGAAACCGGTACAGTTAGTACCAATACAAATTGCATCTTGATGCTTTTTACTTTCCTTTCCCCACTGCGTCCTCTGTCTCCACTGGGGATGTTCTTCCTGGCACATGGCAAGGTTTAAAGGGGGAGTGTTTCCACTTGTCACAGCGATTGCAGGCCCCACGAGCACCGGGGGTGGAGGCCAGGGACACACCAATCGGTGATGCGTGGCGAGCCCACCCTGAGAGCCCATCGATGTTGCCCCAGTTTCAACAGATGGACTGGAATGAACCCACAGCTGTGCAAACCAGTGGTACTGCGGTGCATAGCATGCCGAAAGGTCTTGCAAGGTGAGAAATCAAAGGTCCAGAGACTCGGGAAAAGCAGCCCCTTGTCCTATTCCCAGTGTCTGGCTGGTGTGCTGGCCACAGTAGCCACACAAGCAGTGAAGAATTCCGAGGAATTTACATCACCTCAGTCACACGCTGCCCTTCTTGGCACCAAACTTTCATTTTCATGGAAAGACACAAAATGCAGTGCTTTCACTCCCTTTTATCAGAAAGGTTATTTTAAAACTTTTCTAGCGTTTCCTATCTGCTGGAAATTATATTCCCCATGGTAAATGTAATCATTACACACTGCAAGCATGTACTAGTAAAAATACAAGTTTCAAAACTACAGTACAATGATAAAAAGAAACATTGCAGTGAACATACTGTGTAAAATTTACACATTGTGATTCTTTTGGGGTGGGGGGGCAGGTCTTGTTGTTTCACCTTGCTGGGACACTGCCCTGGGATCCTTACCCAGTTTCCCCGGGCACCTTGCTTCTGTTTCTTCCTCCAGTCCCAGCTGTGTTCCCCGCTAACGGCAGGGCCCCCTGGCCTGAGTTACGGAAACCCCATGCAGGCCTGACAAGTGACCAGACCCCAGGGACGCCACACGCAGGCCCGCGTCAGCACAGGGAAAACGGGCTTGGAAACCCTGAACCTCCCATTTCCTGCACTTTGCAGTCTGTGGCCCCCCGGCACACATTCCTGTCTTCAGAAGGACTCTGGTCCTCTTTTTCTTTTCATTTGAAAATAAAGCAAGTCTATTATGCTTACTCTAATGCTTTATTCTCAGGTCCATCTGTCCTACGTACTCTCTCCTTTCCCTGTATTTCTCATACGGGGCACTTCTGATCACCTTTCTTTTAAACCCAGCTCTACTCCTGCCCTGCGGGACAAGCCACTGACTTTGTCCCCACCGTGTCCTAGGTAGCACGCACCACCTCAGCAGGGCTGCGCAGGCACAAGCGGAAATACACAGAGCGGCACAGGAGTTACCACCTCCACTTCCTCTACAGGAAGTATGACTAAAAACTACAGTGAAAGTCTAACATTTATTTTTTTAAAACCAGTACATTTGCCATGAATCCAACTCAAAATATTCTCCCTCACTTTGAAAACATTTATCTCTTTGCTCTTGCCACTTTCTGGTGCAGTTCTAGCAGTTCTGTTTCATGAGTGTCTTTATGTCTTTATGTCTTCCTTCCTTCCTTCCTTCCTTCCTTCCTTCCTTCCTTCCTTCCTTCCTTCCTTTCTCCCTCCCCCCCTACCTCCCTCCCTCCTTTCCTTCCTTCCTCTCCCTCTCTTTCTTTCTTTACCAAGAATCGAACTCACAACCTCGAACTTCCAGGCAGGCGCTGCACTGCTGAGCTACATCCCTGGCCCCAAACTTATTTTTAAAAAACATATTACAGAAAAAGACACATCGCCATGAATCCCACTCAAAGCCCTCTCCCTCACTTTGAACATACTCATCCCTTCACCCTCGCCACTTTGGGAAGCAGCTCTGAAGTCCCCGTTGCGTCTTTAGTTGTGCTGTCCTCACTACCCTGATGTACTGAATCTATTCAAAATGTTTCCCCTTCATAGTGATTTTGACACTGGGGAAGCAGTAGAAGTCACACAGTGGCAGATCCAGTGAATGAGGTGGATAAGAACATATCAGGGCATTCTACTGAGCCTGCCTTTCCAACGAGTGGCACGCGGGAGAGGCATCCATCACAGCTTTGATCACACCTCATACAGACACTCAGGAAACAGAACTTCTAGAACTGCACCAGAAAGCAGCATGGCAATGACATAAACGTTTTCAAAAGAGGGACAATATTCTGAGTTGGATTCATGGCGATGTATCTTTTACTGAAATAATTTTTTTTAAATTTTTAAACACTCACTGTTGTTTTTATCACACCTTATGCATTCTTCTATTTGCAAACTAATTAAATTGTTTAACTTTCTGTTATTCCAAATAAATATTGCTATGCATTAATTGTTCCACTGCATGTCAGACGTGCTCTAGGGAGTTTATCTGCAATGATAATTTCTGGGTGTTGTGTATAAACAATTTTAACTCTATTAGAAACTTCTAAATTGCTTTCAAGAGTGGTCTTATCAACTTGTTCTACCAATAAGCCATGTGAATTCTCCTTTCGCCACATTAGAAAAAGATTCTGGGTACTTGAAATTTGTGATTTATGGTGTGATTCACTTTCAAGTTCCTTTTTCTGGCCATCAGAGAGCTTGATCATCTTTGCTAAGTTTACTAGCCATTCTGGTTTCCAAATCTGGGGGTGCCCAGAGATAGATTTCCCCCTTTTCATACTATATTATCTGGTATTTATGTGTTTCTCTTCTGTCTTCCTCCATGCAGAAAAAAATTTTTTCTTCTTTTATAATTTGTACTTTTTGTGTCCTGTTTATTAAACACTTCCACAAGTTAATTTTGTAGAGATATTTTGTAACTTTCACATGTTTTAAGAGTTTTAGTCTTCAATCCCTAAGGACTTTCTTTGGTGCAGTCAGAGAAATTAAACTAATTTCGTATTTTTTCTGTATAGACAGACACCTTTATGAAATATGTAATTTTCCCAGTGATATATGCTAACACTCGTCTCTTGCACCGATTCCACAGACAGAGTTGGCATTTTCAGTACTTTATCTCTCCTTCTCCTAGATCTTCCAAAGCTTGAAGTGGGTTCCATGAATGCAGCTCCATGGGTGGTGGTGGGGATTAAAGGAATTTATGTTTGAGAATTGTGTAAGCAGGGGCAAGCAGGGTGCAAGCGAGCTGCTGCTTCGGTCTCCTCCACTGGCCTGTTCAACCTGTTCTGGAACCATGCAAGGTCAGAAGTCAAAAGCATCCAGTGAGAAGAAATGCTTTCTACACCATGGTCATTACGCTTTGGTGGTCACTTTGGTCATTACGCTTCCCGAGGATCTGATCTTTCCTTAGTTAACCAGTTAGTTAATAAATATGAACATGCACAACCCGCTCAGAGCACAGCAAAAACGTCCTCATCCTTCCCACCCTGATGATGCCCCCAAACCTCCCAGTCACACTTGTTGGGTGATTGTGACCCAATCTTCTTAATGTAGTTCTTACCATCCCGGGACTCACCACTTTTACTAATCAGTTTAAGCTTTCTAGGGAACAATAATCTACTGGAACTTTTATTGGGAAAATGACTTTATCAAGTCATTCCTGTAGAATGGACATATTTTTAAATAAATAATAGCAAGATCTCTGCTCCATGAATACTAGTCTCTCCTTAGGATCTTTATCTACAATCTCCTTAGCATCTTTATTCACTAGTGACAATCCTGCGATGGGGAGCAGACACCCTGGGAACTGCAGGACGATCAAAGCCCTCCCCAGGTGCCAGTTCTCCCTGATACCACAATGCCCCTCTGTCCACACAGATGTGATTTCTCACAGGCTCTGCTGCCCTCCCAGCCTCCCTGTGCTTCTGCAGAGCCCAGAACACAGAATCTGAACAGTAAACTCTGCCCTCTGCTGTCCATGCTCGCAAAGCGCACAGGATGGTCCGCATGGGGATCAGCATGTGTAGGAAGGCTGTTTGCAGCCAGGCGTGGTATTTGCTTATTTGACTGTTGATTCTACTTTGAAGGGACTGAGGATTCAAGCTAATTTTGCCTGCCAGCTAGTGGAGCTGAAATGGAAAACACAGCAATCCGGCTTTGGTTACCAGCAGAGAGCACCCTCTTACCTGAACACTGGAAGTCACCCTAGAACTCGGGGGAAGGCTTAGCATAATGTGGGAACACAGCCATGACCCCAGCCATCAGGATGAGCTGTTTCCAGGGCAGATGGAAGGAGATGGCAGACAGAGTAAAACTCCTGGCGCAGGTCATCCCAAGGCTCAGGGTGACACAGCGGCTGCGGGCATCATGGGCTCACTGTGGTTCCCAGGTTTTCCTCTGCTTGGAAATTTCCTCAGAGTGCCCATCTCAGCCTCGTGACCACTGAGCAGCCCCAGCTGGAGAACAAGGATGAGATGGGGGTGTAGCGCTGGGGGCGGAAGACGCCCGGCTGGGCACCAGGAAGGACTGGGTCTCACCCCCCTCCTCCTGCTGGCTGAGGGCTCCCCACACCCCTGTCTCGCTCCGTCTCACTCACCCAGCTGACTTGCGAAGTGAGGATAACCAACCACCGCACACAGTTATCGCCGCGATCAAGAAAGACAGCGGGTCACGATGGCTCCTGCACAGGAGCCAAAGGGCTCGCCCACCCTGTGTCCTTTTCCAGCCACCCCCAGACAGGTTCCAAGGGACACATTTACAGCCAGCACAACCAGCTCAGTTCTTGGGGGCACCCAGCAATCCCTGATTGAGACACTTCCTGCAGTTCCAGCCTCTGGAGGTGAAATTCTCTGTAAGATCATTCAACTTGTATCAGCAAAAAAATAACATGCGTGCATGCATGCACATACATGACGAACCATTATTCTATCCTCTATGCCATCCTTGATTGTGGTATATTAAAGCATTCATACTGGGGGCACTTTCATATCACAGGCTTTATTATACCAGAGGCTTTTGAAGGCAATTTGAAAGAATGAAATGTTAATAACGTACCACTTTCATAGAGTACAGTGCATTCTCCAGTTCTGAGATAACAGATAACTGATTTATTAAGAATTGACTGAATGAGGGCCAGGGAGATAGCTCAGCAGCATGGTGCCTGCCTGGCAAATGCAAGGTCCTGGGTTCAATTCCCAGTTCCAAAAAAAAAACCAGAAAAAACAGAATTGATTGAATGAATATTATAGTTTCTTATACTCTCACTTAACCAGATTTAAAGAATGCCTTATGCTGCTAATTTTTTTTGTTAAGCTAAAGGTTAAACAAAAGGCCGTGCTTCTTTAAAGCAGGCATTTGTGTGTGTGTGTGTGTGTGTGTGTGTGTGTGTGTGTGTTCTGATGGTACTGGGGATGGAACCCAAGGCCCGTGCTCTGAGCCACATCCACAGCCCTAGTTTCATTTTGTATTTTGAAACAGAGTCTCTCTACGTCGCCGAGTTTCCAGGTGGGGCTCACACTTGCAGCCCTCCTGCATCAGCCTCCCAGGGTGCTGTGGTTAGAGGTGTGCTCCACCACGCACAGCAGAATGTAGATATTACTGAAGAAAACTGAGGTAGCTATTTTCTCTAAGACTCTTTGCATGGCCTCATTGATTAATTATTTCATTTAGGAAAAATAAATCTCAGAAAGGCAAATGTAGAAGCTCAAGGGAAATCTGAGAGCATGAATATCGATCCAAGCCTTCCACTTATTGGCATTTATATAGCTGATCACATACAGCGTCCCAAAATTTTCTAAGACCTTCCCCGTAAACTGACAGAAATTTCCCAAACTTACAGAATGATCATAGTCACTGTCTGAGGAATAAATGTATTATTTGTTTTATAAAGGAATAAATGTATTATTTGTTTTATTATTTGTTTTATTATTTTCCTTTTATAAAGGAGAAGTGAGCCGAAAGATTTTCTTGCATGTGATGAATTTGTGGTAGCCTGAGGAGTTGGAACCAAGGTCTGCCTGTCAATAGCTGCCTTTCGACACCACACAGGTTCCTGACGCCACCTCAGAGGAAAGCGCCGTCCTTCGTGCTCTGTGCTCCACAGAAGGCCCAGAGAGCGATCACCTGGCACCTTCGCGGGGAGGCGGGCGGGGGCACTTCTAACTCCCTGTTGCCGTTTTACTTCAACTCCCTGCATCCGCTCACGCGAAGTACTCCGGCACTTACCATGTGCTGCACTTGCAAGGTCACATTCTCTAAGTTCTACATGTGAACGCTTGCCTAGCAAGCTGGAAGCCCTGGGTTTGGTCCTCAGCACCAAAAACAAAAAATAAAACCCATCTGACAACAGCGAAAATCAAATAAAAAACATAAAATAGAAAAAAGACCAAAAAAAAAAAAAAAAAACAAGGCATCTAAGTTCTACATGCAACTAGACATTACGCAAAATCAGATTTGTTTGTAAAAGAAAATGCCTCTAGGGTGGAATATGGTGTACACTGACTCATCTAATCAGTCAAACACAGGGACATTTATTTATTAGTAAATGAAAAATCATTAAGATAACCAATGGTCTCAGACAACCCAGCTCTCAAGCAGGTTTGAATTTTTGAAATACAAAGTACTACCCTGAGTACGTGTCAGAAAGATAAAGAACGGTCCACTATTATGAATATCATTTGAACATTCTGCCAAAAAAGGCACCTTTTTCTCAGCCCCTGGCACCCAGGGTTAACCCTTCAAAAGCAGCCAGAGGAATACCCCATAGGTCAGCCGTCCCTATGGAGTTTTCTCTCTTTACATTTTTATTTCTAGGTTGAAAGATCTTTAAAACTTAATTGTGCATTTTCCAGAGGAATAGGAAATAATAGAGAATTAGATTTGAAACACTGCCTGTGTTCTCCCTTCACAACGTCACAGTCCAAGTTAGGGGCCTGGGGCACCAGCCCTGTCCCGCAGAGGAAGGGGTGTGTGTGTGTGTGTGTGTGTGTAACTGCAGGAGGCCCAAAAGCATTGCTCTTTGACAATCCTCATTGATTAATTTCCAATGAAGTGTTGGTAACGATTGGAAGTCCTGGGGGCTGGATTTGCTCCGTTCCCAACGTCACACCCAATCCCAGAGACTCCATCTGACCAGCGTGTCCTCGGGACCCCATGCTTGCCTCTGTGCCAATTCTTTTATGAATCAGTGGACCTTCTCCTTTTCGCTCTAGGCTGCCTCTGCCTGTCTCCTCTCTTCTGGGGTTGATTCACCCCGTGTGAAGGGATTCTCAAATCCCCCTTTCTTCCCAACTGGTGATGTCTGTACCCCGCTCCTGTTTTCCCACCCAGCAAATGCCTGGTCTGGCCACCAGCACCCACTGCCCTCAGGGGCTGAACCCCCAAGACACGTTCCTGCTTTGACATTCTGTGTGGGACACTTCCCTGCTTTGACATTCCGTGTCTGGTGTGGGACTGTTCTCTCCTTATAAAGAAGGTTTTCTTTAGATTCCACTGCAGCTACTTTCTTTGTTGTCCTCCTCGGGCTTTCTCCTCTGCCTGAAGCCTTTATGCACAGGGGTGCTCTTGTGTGTCCCCAGCACCTCCTCTTACATTTCAGATGTCACTGAGGAAGTCATGGCATCCAGCTGCACACATCTGCACAGCAGGCTGACTGCAGGGAACCAAGTCCTCCTGACAGCACCCTTGTTCCCAGCACAGTCCACGTCCCCAAGGCAGCCTCACCTTCCACACTTCATGTAGCACAAATTTTCCATTTCCTTCCACCTACAAAAACTCCCTCACACTTTCCCCCTTCTTCTCAGCCCTCCGGAATGTGCTGCAGTGGAGAGACACGGGAAGCCCGCAGAGGGCAGCACCTGTGTGGAGCGCAGCTTCTCTTAGTTGCAGTTCCACTTCATCACTTCAGGTGGAGGCAATGGTGCTCATCCTCACAAGATCTTCAGTCTGCTCCCCCAGCCTCCTCCTGTCCAGACGAAAGCCTCCGACCCATCTTCCAAGCTGAGGTCAAGGCAGTTAAAACCACCAAAGAGTGTGTCTCGTGGGACCGTCCTATGACCCCTCACCTTGAAACAGGTCAACTGCAGGTGATGCCCCCAGGTCTGCCCCAGACAACTCAGTGCCCGGATCTCAGCCCTCACTGCCTGCACACTGTTTCTGGGCCCCCACCCGACCACCCGCAGTTCTGAGCCCTCCTTTATGTCCCTGAGCCTTTGAATGTTCTCCTCCTCCTTCCCAGGGTAGCCTCCATCAATCCTTCATGAAGCACCGCAGGCACTGGTGTCTTCAGGAAAGACTCCAGCATGCCCTAGAGACTGGACTGCTTCATCCTCCCACACACACAGGATGGGGACATAGCAGGAGGAGGCTGTGTGCTCCCCTTGAGACTAGGGCTGTCAGTTAAAGATCCCCCCATGAGCCGAGAGATGCACACAAGGACCAAGTGAACGCATCCTCCTGTTACTCCAGTGAATATAATCACTGAGCCTCCGTCCCCATGCTGTGCAACATGTGAGTGACTCACACATGTGGCCAAGTACAAGAGGGACTATTAGGCAGACATGGTCAAAGCAGGATGCATGCATGTGTGGGAATCACTGTGAAACCGATGAACTCATCCAAGAGCTTTAGATTACAACCCCAGGGAAGAGCAGCTGGGGAGAAAGAGCTCCTAAGGGAATGGGTTCCAGGAGGGGGTGCTATAGGCTGTGGAGAAACATTTTGCCCCATGTTTGGGTGGGATCAGGGTGGATACACCCTCCATGACAGTGTGACTCTGAGTGTTAAGGGAACGTGTGCAATCAGAAACCTCAAGTGCAGACCCAGGGTCTAAGCTCTGGCTTCCTCTCCTGCCACCACTTTCAGAGCAGCCTGGGCCCAGACAGAGCACTGGTCACCTCAGCCACCTCTCTGACACTGATGCCAACAGAGGGGCAGCAGATCTCAGGGGCCAATGGACAGTGGAGTCGCTGGCACCCCTTGCCCCAAATTCAACTGAAGTCTCACAACCTGCTGTCTCCAGTTCTGAGCGCAGCAGACCCACCATGAGCAGCGGCAGTGGTTTCTTACTGACCCATCCTACTCCATTTCAATCGCTTTCGAATGTGGCTGTCACTCACAGCTGAGAGGGAAGTGGCCAATCTAAGTGTGAAGGTCATGGAATGAACAATAAGCCAATGGGCAGATTAGAGATTCAGGGAACTTGGTGCCGTCTAACTTGGCGATGGGCAAAGTCAACATGGAGAGTCGCAGGAGGTCACAGCAGGGACATGCTGTGACAGAAACGCAGTGATGGGGAGGAGATGCTGCAGGGGGCCCAGGGGGCCTTGCATGGGGTGGCAGAAGCAGTGATGGGCACGGAAGCCACACTGATGTCCCTGCCCCATCATGGGCTCTATCTGCATGACCCAGAGCAGGCGCCTGCTGGCACTGGCAGGGGCTCACCCTTGGGTCAATGCTGAGAGAGAAACCAAAGGAGCTCAGGACATTGGTGGGACCTGGGGACATGGCGCCAACCCACACCGAAAGTCCACTGACTTCCAGTGCTGCACATGTCCCACCATGCCACAGTGTCCAAAATCACAGAGGAACAGAGGGGCACTGGGACATCACATGAAAGAGAAGGACACTTCTGGCCTTTGGAAGGCCCATGTGGTCCTCACAGAGAAGGGGCAGCGCTCTGTGTGGGGGAGCCACTGAAGCTGGAAATGGATCTCACATGCAGGGGCTAGGCAAGGCTGGTCTGAGAACAAAGGGCTCCCCAGGCAAGCCATGTGAACAAGCTGCTTCGGTCCAGAGCACACCAAGCCCTGGGACAATCCAAGCAATGGGTTGCTAGGCAAAAAGGGTGTCACCTGACACCAGCCTGCCAAATGTATAAGTAAATGCACTATGGTGGTTGAGAAGTTCCCTTCCTCTCATCCAGAGAGAGGGCTCCACCTGACCTCAGATTTCTGTCTCTTACTATTTACTTCCTCATCCTCTCACTGTCCTTCCCCCCAGAACTTCAAGAGCCACAAGGGCTATGGCAGCTCCAGTAGCCAACATGCTGGGGTGACTCCAGCACTGCTGGGAACACCCAGCCCAGCTGCAGACTGTCAAACTTCACAGAACTTTTTAATAAGGCCCATGGGAGCATTTTGGGTTCATTATGTGAAGAAACTTAAGACTGCCTTACTATACCATTTTAAGATGCCCTTGTGAAAACCACGCCCTAATTGTGTATCTTCCCTGGCTTCTTAAAGTTGAACATAGACATGAGGGACAGAAAGGAAACCCCAAAGCAGTCCTCTGCCCCTGGGTTCAACTGCCCTGTGCATGGTTCTCCCTGTCCCACCTATCCCACCCATCCCGCTGTGCACAGCCCGGGCCAACTTTCAGGGCACGACAACTCTTGGACCCTTTTCTTCTTAAACACGCTGCCTCCTCCTCAGCCTTCCTTGTGCTGCCAGGCACTTCCCATCCCTCTCAGACACTCAGGTTTTATAATCTGTTCCTGGGCCCGCTGTTCACCACGAGCTGACATGCTTTTCCTCCACTGTCTTCATTATGTCTTATGTTGACTTCTTCCTTGCAGGGTCCAAGAGTAGACCGCTGCACATCATCCACGCCCCCAGCCCCTCCTGGACCACCAGGTCAAGGCTGGTGCTGGACTTTGTGGCTTCTCTTGCCAATGCATGATGGTTTCACTCATCTTAGGGCTATGGACAACCCACCAGGACCTACTGATGTTGTTCCTCAGACTCGGAGATTTGAAACGTCCTCCCATGGGCTACATCCACCCTGCTGCTATTTTCACAGATACAGTGTTTTCGGGCCTGCTCCCTCATGTCTTGTCCGTGGCTACTTTTGTGCTATAACCATACAGTGGAAAAGTTGTGGCACAGACCAACACAACCCTCAGGACCAAAAATGCTTATTGCCTGGATTTTTCCCCCCAAAGTGTGTCCATGCTTGGATAGGGCCAGCATGCTGGATGTCTGTTCTATCTATATCACTACACAGTTTATTTATGATTTCCTATTTCATAAGGCAGGAACATGCAAGCATTTTATAAGTAATCCAAGAAATCCAAGTGTCTTTTGGCATTTCTGCCAAAACTCGTAACACACATCTGATGATATATGTTTTGGTTTCAAGCACGAGGGATCCCTAAATGAATTAAGCATATCTTTGCATTCCAAGAGGTCTGACCTTATGCGGACAGGAAACACACAAAGGAGAAGTTTTACTGAGCCCCTGCATATGACGTGGCACCTAGGAGCAGGGTAGGGGCTTGAGCTACACCCGTTCCGTGGCTCACCTGGTAGGGAATGACCCTTACGCTGCCCTGAGGGATGCCTAGGCCTCTTCCAAAAGTGGGTCAACGTGTAAAGGGAAGGGCACTATCTTTCCAAGTGAGCAGGTGTGCAAAAGCCACTGTGCTGGAGGGGAGGCCCAGCAAGGAACGAGGGGCTGCAGTTGCCCAGAGAGGCCGCGAGCAGGGCTGCCCAACCGAGGGTAGAAACAGGTCACTTTGGAAAGCCAACCTGTGGCAGCAAAGCCTCCCTGGAGATGCACACTTAGCCATCTGACAGGCTGGACCAAAACAGCAGCGAAGGCAGTGCTGCTTTTAATCGCCTGTGACATTTTACATTTCTCCCAACTAAACTCTTCCCTTGCATGGCTTGTCCCCAAACATGGATTTTACCCTCTGTCTGGGAAGCAGCTAGAAACCCCAAGGGGGACACGGCTGTTGCTTTGCGAAAGGACATACTTAAAAATAACCTCGTTCCTGTCAAATTGGACACAGCAGGAACCAAGGCGTCTGGGAAGGAAGTCATGAATAATGGAGAAATGTCAGGGGCCCGTGGGGCTCTTTGAGGGGCCTGGGCAGGGTTCCCTTCATCATCTTCTCCATGTTTGGCCTCAGGATTTATTATTAATGACTCCCTTCCTGGCCTGGACTGTCTGCCAGGTGAGCTAATGAGCAAGCACCATGGGGAACCGAGACTGCCAGCGCCGGCCCTGGGTCACATGAACACCCGAGGACTGGGTCCCTGGAGGACCTGGCCACCTAGCAGCTCAGAGAAGAAAAGGAAGATAGAAAGAAGAAAAGGAAGATAGCACTTCTTCCTTGAAGAAGAAAAGGAAGATAGCATTTTGGTGACCCTCAACTATGATGGGGCATTAGGTGGCTCTCAGGAGGAGAGGTCAAAAAGTCATAAAGTGAGGGTCCCTGCCCTCAGTACTTCCACCCAAACGGCAGAGTCTAAACTGTGACCGTATGCAAGGGAAAGGACAGAGTGGTGCGTAACAAAGAAATACTCATAGCCACCAATGCGCAGTACCCCCAACTCTAATGGGACCCGTATCTGGGTGAGATCACACAATATTTGCCTTCCTGCACTTGTCTTATTTCACTTAATGTAATATCCTCCTGCCTCTCCGTGTTGCTGCAGTGGACAGGGTTTTATTCTTTTAAAGCTGAATACTGTTCAGCTGGGTATGCAGCACATTTTCTTTACATGTTCATCCGCCAGGGGACACCTCGGTGGGTTCCATATCTTCGCTGTTATGAATAGCACTGGGTTGGACAAGGACATGCAATGTCTCCTAGACAGAGCTGGTGTCCTAGAATGAGAACAGGACACAGGTCATCAGAGGTCACGGGGGAGGCAGAGGGAGCTGGATGACAGATAGCAAGACACAGCTGGAAGAAATGGGTAAGTTCTGTGCTGTAACACAGGATAGGGTGAAGGCATTTTACAACAACTCATATATTTCAAAATAACTGGAGGAAAGGACTTTGAATGTTCCGAGCACAAAGACAGCATGAATCTTTAAGGAGATGAGAATGCCTGTTACTGGATTTCATCATTATGCATAGCATACATGTATCAAAACATCACACTGTACCTTCATATATGTGCAATTAGTATGCACCACTAAAATAATAAAAAAATTAAATATGAAAGGAGAAAAAGACCTATGATGGGAAGTGTCATTGGGGATAACAATTGCTGTCATAGGACAGAAGCAGCGCTGACCAGGACCAGTGTAGAGGCTATGTTGGAGGAGGAAGTGGAGGGCCCAGGGGCCTGCGCCCCGGGGACCCCTGCTCTCCACGGCTTCTCCCCCGATTCTCCTGCACCCATACCAGTCACACCTCTGACGACAGGCAGCACCTGGCGCTCGCCCACCCTCTGCACGCAGATGGGGGCAGGCTGGTGAGGCCTGGTATGCTGAGAGCTGCAGTGAGCACACGCCTTCCTCCCACCCCTCTGGATCCCGGGAGCCCAGCCCATTCCTGAGGGCGGGAAGAGAAACCCAGAGGGCAGCACAGCCCCCACCGACGCGGCCAATCCCGATTCCGGGTGTCAGCCTCTTCCTAGCCCAGATCCGAGACACTTCCGTGCCATGACCGCACAGCGCACGTCTGGGTTTTCTGCTTACAGCTGGCAACTCTGAACCTTTATTTTATTTCTAATTCTCCACCCTGCCTGCCATCTGCCTGGGTGGAACAAAGGAATAAGCCCTGCAACTGAAACCAGGCGTCCTCCACCAGCACTGACCCCATCAGAGGCTCATCGGTGCCTAGAACAAGAAGACCGTGGAAGCAGAGGTGTGTTCGGGGTTTCCCGTCGCACAAGCGGCTGTGCCTTGTGTGACACACCAACACACCACACCAACACAGCACCCAGCAGCTCAGACGGGGACGGACCAGGACTCCCACAGCATGAAGGAAACCTCCTCCACAGGAAACAGCCACTGCACCCTCGTACCTGTGCATTCACTGCCTGTGGCCGTCCCGTCCGTCAGTCCATCCTGCTGAGCTGCGTCTCTGCATGCTGTGTATCTCGCCGAGGCACAAGCCTGAAACTCCAATATCTTCTCATTTTGATTGTGCTAATTATTTACATCGAAATGCTTCCTTTCACCCTCCTCCCATCGTTTTCCCCAAAACATTTGAATAAGTCAAGCACCAACACCAGGCCAGTGAGTCAGTCCAGTGCAAACATTCCTTTAAATCCCAGGGCAGGCAGTAACCCTGCAAAGCAGTCTTTCACAACCCAGATCTGTATGCCTTGAGGAAAGTGCTACTAGGTCAGGGCTACAGGTTGTGTGGTATCCCACCTCCATCAAGGGATATGCATCCTCCCAAATGTGACCTTGTTTGGAAGCAGGGTCCTTGCAGATGTCACTCGCTAGGAGGAGGTCTGGAGTAGAGTGGTCTAGAGTCCTTCCAAGAGAACATGCAGTGTAGAGTCCTTATAAGAGAACAGACGACACCCACAGAGAAAAGGTGGCCATGTGCAAGTGGGGGCAGAATGGAGAGACACAGACCCCAGAAAACAATGTCTGCCCACCAGAAGCTGAGCATCAAGGAATGATCCCTCCGACAATGTCAAGGGCAATGTGGTTCTGCCTGTGACTTGACTTTGAACCTTTCACCTCCGGAACTGTAAGTCAACAAACCTATTCGGTCTGAGTTGACAAGTATGTGGTATTTTGCCACCCAGCCCTGGAAACTAATAGAGCTGGCTGGACCTTTGAGCCTGGGAATGGTGGGAAGTAGCCGGCATGGTGTAGCTATTGGAAGCAAAGATTCCCTCCCTGCTCGGTGGGGAGGGACACATGGAACCTATCCCCAAGATACTGTCATCCCCACAAACTGACCCAAATAAGCGAGAAAACTTGCCATAAATACATCTATTTAATATTCTGATGTGTACTGTGAAATTCTCACGTAAGACCTTTAGGACAACATTTTTAGAATCCAAAATTTCCCAGACTTTTTTTTTTTTTTTGGTTTTGGTTTTTCTCCGGTACCAGGAACCGAACTCATGACCTTGTGCTTGCCAGGCAGGCACTTTTGCCGCTGAGCTAAATCCCCAGCCCCTTTCCCAGACGTTTTGACCATGAAATGGTTTCTGTGCAAGCAGAGATGCTTAAAGGACAGTTTGGAAAACTGCCCCACACTCCCTTCCCACCTCTGTGCTAACAAGGACACAATCTTATTTCTTTTTTTTTTTTTTT
>NW_004955491.1:7575768-7591078 GCF_000276665.1 Chinchilla lanigera | reverse complement strand
GCGCACACACACACATTACTGAGGTTCAAGAATTAGATTAAATCAGGTTCTTCCTAAGTGTATTTTTAAGTGAAATTCTATATTCTGCTGGTGGGCAGATTGCATCTGAACTCTGTGATGTGAGAAAGGACCGGTCCTGGAGCCGCGAGGACGAGGAAAGACGCCAGTGGCGGCGGATTACTCAGAGAAACCAGATGTGTCTGGTTTTTCAGTGCGGAGCTGGAACCCATCAAGACAGGAACTATGGGAAACATCCCCACCTGAAAGCCAGGTGCTAAGAGCGGCTAGGTGCTTCTCCCTGAATGGACAGATCTCCCCGGCTCTCTGGCCGGGCCTCACTGAAATCTGCATCTTGCCTCAAAGTGCGTGGGGTCAATTACAGAGTTTTCTCCATTTCCCTGGTGTGTTTCCCCTCCCGAGGATTCGAGGCGCGCCTGCCTAAGGTACCCCTCTTCCTGAGGGATCGTGATTTGACAGCACGGGGCTGTGAGTGACAAAGACTGCAAACGTGAGCAGGTGCCTGCGGGCATCGCTGGGTCTCCGCAGGGTACCGCGGTTTCCCTGTCACGCCCATTGCACGTGGCCCCAGGAAGTAACCGGGCAGCAGGCAAACAGAAGCCCTGGGTGCACAGGCAGACACCCCAAGATTCAGCTAGCAGTGTCCCAAGGCACACAAGACTGGCCAAGGCTCCAGGACCCGTGGGTCTGTCTTAGAGTATTTTTCTCATTCTGGTGATGCTGGAGGTTGTAGAAAACTCCCAAGCCAGGGCCTGCTGCTGTCTCTGGGGAGGCAGCTCACACCTCCACATCGTGCCCTGCTCCTGCTCCCTGCACATCCCAGGAAACTGCCAGGCACCATGCGGGCCCAGGAGAGAGTTGGCCTGCAGGAGGATGGCCCCCGCGGCCAAGTAGAGTGGCCCAGGCAACACCCAGCACCTTCCTTCCAACAGTGGCCTGTCACGCTACCCCGCTCCCGCCACATCTTTGCTCATAGTGACCAACGGCTCGTGGTGCTGTGTGTATGTGTATCTGGTGTGTGTGTGTATGTGTGTCTGTGGTACATGCATGTGTCTTTGAGTGTGCTGTGCACTATGTGTGCTGTGTACATGGTGCATGTGTGTGGTTGATGTGAACGTAGGGTGTCTGTGTGTATCAGATATGGTACATGTTGTGTGTGACGTGGTCATACACGGTTGAGCTGGTGTGTCTCTAGGGTCTGTGGATGCTATGTGCGGGTTGTGCAGGGTGTGTGAAATGTATGTATGTGTCTGTGTGTGATGCATGTGTCTGTGTGTGACATAGGTGTGCAGTATCTGTGCATGTGCATGCAGTACGTGTGCAGTGTGTGTGTCTGTGTGTGGTGTATGTGTGCTATGTGTGGTGCCTCTATGGTGTTCGTATGTTTTGTCGGAGCTGTCTGTGCGAGGTGTGTGTCTGTGTGAGGTGTGTAGTATGTGTAGTGTCCCTTTGTGTGTGTTGTGAGTGTAGTGTGCACACGTAACGGCAATCCTGGCTCCAACCTCTCTAGGATGAGGAGAATGGGGGAAGCCTTGCCCCCAACCTGGCGGTGAGAAGAACATGAATGGCTGCTGTGTAAGCTGCAGGGCCCGGCAGCCCACGGCGCCCCCCCCATGCCCCTCCATTCCAGAGGCTCCAGGTAGCCCCAAGCCTCCAGAGGGGCCTGGGGGCCAGTGTCCTTGGCCAGCTCTGGTCCTTCAGGAAGCGATTTTTTGAGAGTGTTAAGCAAAAAGAAAAAGTGCTGACATGATTGCCAATAGAGAAACAGTTATGCCAAGCTGAGGGCTGTGTTAAGGCGGAATTTGAGGAGAAGTAGGTTCCGGATTATTATTTATAGTCAGAGCAGCTTTATAAACTACTGTCCTCAAATCCTCAGTGGGCCAAGTGACACAGTTGTGCTGGGCTGTGGTGGCGAGGCGGCCCCCGGGAACGAGTCCCCAGCCAGAGTCCCCGCGTGAGCCTCCTCCGTGCCCAGGAGCCCAGTGTTTGAGCTGGGCCTGTTCTGATCACCGCTGGGGCAAAGATGCTCACTGAACGCTGGTCCTGCACATAATCTCACATTCTCAGCTGTCAGAATGACTCACAGGAAGCCATGAAAAGGGGCAGCGCTCCACAGCCCCTCCCTGGTTTAATTTCGAGGCGCTGGGCTCAGGGAAGCTGATGAACTGGCTGTGGGCAGCCTGTGTCCTACAGGACACGAATCTCGGAGCCTCAGCTCTGGCTGCTGCAAATAAAACACCACAGACCAGGTGGCTCCAGAAGGAGGAAAACTGACCTCTCACAGCTCAGGGAGGAGGAGGCCAAGGCCAGGGGCCGGCACCGGCAGCTCTGGGAGGGCCTCTTCCAGCATGAAGCTGCTGAGCTCTAACTATATCCCCCAACGTGGGAAAGAGCTGGGGAGCTCTCCTGCTTCTCACAAGGGCACTAATCCCACTGATGAGGACCCCTACCCTCAGAACCCCTTCAGACACCAGCACACAGGAGCTGAGCATTTCAGGACACGGACTTAACGGAGCACACTAAACCCACTGCATTGTACAGGTTTCCTTGATGGTATGAGCTGGGTGCTCACAAGTACAAAGCCAGGTCCAAGGTGACCTTGACCGGCAGCACCACGAGCTCTCCCCAGACCAGCTGTCCACCCTTCCTATGGCGGAACCATCAGGTAATCCGTGTATCAGGATTGCAGGTGAATTATAAATAAATGCAACTGGGGCTCCATCATCATGTGCACTGGTGACCACTGGGTGCCGCTGGCCTCTTTTTCTCTGCAGGCTTCCAGCCCTGAGCTGGGCCGGCCCTGCCCTACAGCCAGTCCAGACTTTCACCCTTCCTCACAGAACCCGGGCCTAGCTAAATGAATTCTATGCCAGTACCACGTTAACTCACGACATGCAAGCGCCGTTCTGTGCTCCATGCCACATACCCACCCAACCTTCACGATGGACTGGTGAGGATGACGTTCCCTGCTTTATCAAGGACAGCACTGAAGGCCCCCGAGAGTTAAACAACATTTTCAGGTGAAACAACAGGTAGATGGTAGACAGCCAGTATTCCGGGACCAGTGGTCTGTAACTAGAAAGGGCAGTCCGACCTCTGCGCGATCCCGTCCGTCCTCCCACATGGGCGGCTTGGGAGGCCCTTTGAGGCAGGCGCCACAAAAGGCCCCAGCCCTGCTTCCCGTAATAATGGTATTAGGTGCAGGCTTGATTGAATTCTATGTGCAGTGCTTTTATAAACTGTAACAAGAACATCTCATTACACAGCCCTGCTGGATATCTGTGAGTTTATTGAATAATTTGGTTGTTACTCCAACAGAGCTCATTTAATGCCAAAATCCTTTCTGCATTTGAAATTGTATATACAAGTAAAATATTTAAAAAGCACAATTGCTTTAAGGGGGAGCTGACCTTCTGCTAGCTCTGTCTCCTTCTTCCCCTGTATGGCTCCCATCGGGAACCCCGTCGCTCAGAGGAGCACAGTCTCAATGCCAGGACTCCCAGCCGGAGCTGGGATTGGGCTAGCAGAGCCGGCTGAGGCGGCATCTGCGGCGTACACAGCGGCGAGCGGACCCAACCTCACACGAGCACTCAGAGCCTTCCCAGCCGCCACAGGACAGAGTCTGGTCATGTGGACCACACGGAGTCCCCGAGGCCTCCTGCACCCCAGTTTGCAAGCTGCACTCAGCCATCTGCTCTGCGGCTTCCCCCTTGAGACCCTGTCCCCAAAGCCCACTGCCCTCCTTCCCGGTCCTGGGCTTCCGGCCCCATCCACTCCTCACAGATATCTGTCCCCAACACTGTTCATGAGCCAATTAGTTACTCACGACAAGGGCAGAGGGCGGCGGCCCGAGCTGACTCAGTGCCTGCACCAGAACAGCCACTTCCAGCCACCGTCAAGTCCTTCCGGCCCATCAGAGACAGAAGCATGGACGGCAGACCATGGAGTCAGAGGAGCCACTTCCTGGGCAGCTCTGCTGGTGGCCAGCAGCGCTACGGGTACCTAGGGGCCTGTGGGTCCTCTCAAGCACACAAAGGTCATTACTGAACATTGGGCTAGCGGTGTGGTGGCTTCCTAGATGCCACTGGCTCCTCTGCCCCCCAGGCTTGGACTGGGTGCTGAACCTTCGGCACTGGTCACACTGACGACTTTCCTACCCTGCTTGTGATGACAGCAGAAAACATGTTTACAGAAGCTCTTGACTTTAGCGCTCCAAGGCCCTTTGGCCACTGATCCAGTGGTCAGAGAACAGACCATCCAAGCCTATGCGTCTGTCGCATTACCTTTACCTACTGTAAACACCTTGGTGCCATGTGTAATTCCAGCATCACACATACTCATGAGGCTCTGTTTAAGAGGCAGACGTAGCCACAACAGGCTGCCCGAGATACTCCGAGTTCACACAGAAGGTTCGGCTCAATCCTCGGGGATGTGAAATAGTCCAGCACCGCTGGGAGTGGATGCTAAAGCACCCAGCTGCAGTGCAACTCTCTCTAGCAATGGAAAACAAAACCTGAAGATCTTTGTTTCCATCTTCAATTTCCAGAGACTCCAATCCAAAGTGCATGACTGCAGCCTGGCCTGGATCCTGGCCAAAGCGGGAGATGTCCAGGACATTCTGCAAGGGCTGGGCGAAGGCAGAGATTATAGCTCCCTATGTGCCAGACGGCTCTGATTGTATTATCACGGAAGTGTACACTGCAGACAGCTGGAGAGCCTCAGACAGTTTCAAATAGATTACAGAATCCAGGAACATTCTTTTTTCTGGCAAAAGCCACATATTCTGGTCTGGAAACTTTAGTTTTCCTCTAACGATCTGTACTCTGATTTGACTTCTTACATGCCAGATAAAGAAATGATCACAATACCACAGAAAGAGAAGCTGTAATCTTTTTCTTTCAACTGAGAATTAGGCAATGGAACATTCTAATAAAAAACAACTTATTGCCTTGCTATCTTTATAGAAATCTCTTTTTCTCAATGGTTTGCATTTTCCACCATGGGGTTTCTTTTCTACTACTTTATTTTTCTGATATGCCACAAAAAAAACCAACAAAACAGTCCTGCATTCAGTATTGTCATTTAACTTGTACTTTTTTAACTCAGCAAAGAAATGTAATACATTATAATATAAAATATTAATATGCTAAATACTGTATTATTTAAGCAGCTCCAACAGGAATAAGTCCTGTTTTCCTAATAACTACTTTGTCTGCTCAATTGTACTCTTCAGCTGAGCAATGAGAAAAAAACCCATGAAGAAACAAACAGTAGTGAAACCCTGAAAAAAAAAACCCATCTGCAGACACTTGGGAGCAGCCGCTACAAAGTTCAACGTTCATTTCAGAACTCTTCCTATTTTGAGGAATATTTGGGAAACAGGATCAAATGAGCTGACCAGTTTCAGAAGCATATCGTTCACTCCCTCATTCAACCCACAGGCAGTGACCGGGCACTTCCCATGTGCCAAACACTCGGCCACGTCACGTAACAAAAGAGGCAAAGATCCTTCCCAGTTCAGCGGACACTCAGAAAAAGCGAGGCAAAACAGGCATAGTGCACACTACTCAAGGCACCAGAAGCTGATAAATGCCACATAAGAGAGAAGTTAAGTAGTGCAGGGCGGAAGCACTGGGCATGACCCCTCGGATGCTCTGTAATTGAAGTAGGGTGGGAGGGGCAGACTTCACACAGAAGGCGACCGTGGAGCCAGTCACATGGGTGCGGGTGTGGAGGTCCATGCTGGGAGACCTACGTGTGAACACTCAGAAGTGAGAGTGAGCTGAACGCGAGGTGAGCAGGGGACGGACCACGCCCAGCCTTCGGGTCACTGGAGGAGCTCCGGCTCTTCTCGAGGCGAAATGAGGTGACCTCACACAGTTCTGAACTGGGAAGGGCAGAGTCACTCCTGTTGTGGACATCCCCAAAGGAAGTGTCCTTAGGGCCCCAGGAAGTGAACTTGGCATTGGGTTTCCATGCAAAGAATACACATCCTGGATAGCGAAGGGAAAACAATTTGCCTGCTCAAGCGGGGAAGTGAGGTGCACGTACCTGACAGGGGGTGCAGACACAGAGCACAAGAAATGATATTGGGGCCTCCTCTGCTCCAGGGACCCTGTGATTTGCCCCAGCAGCAAAAAGCCTGTGGCATCAAGACACAGCTTGGGCAGTGCTGACAAGACAGAGCCAGCCTGATCAGGAGCACGTGGGCAGGTGCAGCGCCGGGAGGGGCTGAGCTGCTCTCGAACCTGCAGAAGCAGACGTCTCGCCACCAAGTGACTTCCGACCCGCGAGGGCGAGAGCGCTGAGGACAGGGGGGAGCCGGGCATCAGTGAGGCCCGTGGGCAGAGCAGCTTCTGTTGCTATGGAAACAGGGTCCCCGCCTCCCAGCACTCCCTCCTTCTTCTCACACAGCCAGCTGTGGGAAAAATCAGGGGCTGAATTTCCTGTCCACTGGAAGATCTGAAAATTTGGAAACCAGGCAGGAAATCCAGGAAACCCCTCTCCCACACCAAATGGAGGAGAAATGAGAACAGGCAGGACACTGATGGCGCTGAGGCCGAACGCCTCGGCAGGCAGTTCCTCTCTTTTCAAGGAAGACTTGCAACCTTCAGTCTCCCAGCTGCAAACAGCCCCTCCCGACTCCTCACGAAGCTGAACAGTGTGGCGTCCACCAAGGACACAGAGCGGGACTTGGGTGTTTCTCCCTCGCAGGAGCCCGCCCTGTGACCCTCTGCTGTTCGGTCTCCAGAGGCCTCGTTCCTTAGAGACATTCTGTAGTGGTGACAGCGATGATGTCATCCAGGCTCTGAGAGCAGAGGAAGGACGACCTATGCAGGCCAACACGAGCCCTCCTGCAGCACTGACGCGACCTCAGTGACTTACAAACCAAGCCCACACCCTGCTTGCTCCCTGAGCGGCGCTACCTGGAACACAGCCGGCTCTGACCCTCAACGGAGGGGCCACCCTCACCTCCTCCCGCCCAGCACCCACGCACAGAGGGCAGAGAAGCGCGGTCCTCCCGGTGCCCACAGACCTGGGCTCATCTACATCCACAGACCCGCAGGACGCGCAAGCCCTCTCCAAACACTGGGCTGGAATTCAAGTTCGGGAGAAGCTCTAATCACCCTCTGTGCAGCACAGCCCCTGGGGAGGGAGACTGTAAGTGCCCCAGAACTCTAGAAGGGTTCAGAGAGAGGAGATGCTACCTTTCAACACTTTCCCACAGCTTCCTTATTTCAAGTGTTAAAAATACCAGGTGGGGCTTTTGCAGTGAGTATTTCGGGTTCAAACACTCCTCCAATAAACTAACTATTTTGGAGAAAATGACATACAGTGGCTATGTAAGGCTAGGTAAATACGCGACGGGTAACATAACAAAGAGGCCGCTGCTGGAGCAGAGTGGCTGTGTTAATTCTCTTAGTTCTGTCTTCGGAATAAACCTTCACACAATAATGAACAGGAGCAGACAGCAAAAAAATCAATCACTTTTCTCCATCCCAAATTAAGGCAGATGCCTACATCCTTTATTCCATTTTTCTTCTTAAAACGTAAGCATTGTGTTAAAATTGACCCAAATTATCTAAGGTAAAAGCTGATGTCGAAGTGAAATCTGACCACTGCTGGAAATTAAAAATTGATTTTTTACAGTGACTGTGATGATCTGGAATATCCCTGACCTCCTTTTGAATTAAAATAATTGTGTGTGTGTGCATGTGTATGTGTGTGTGTGCGTGTGTGTGCATGTGTGTGTGTGTGTGTGTATCTCCAGTGTTCACTGCCAGAATGACTGTAATGAATTCCAAACGTCCTCATGTTTGTACACATACACGTGGCTAACTGACAGCAAGTTGCTATTTTTTTAAGGTAAAGATTGTCTCAGCGCCTGGGAAACTTTCCACTTGCAGATACAGGGTTCCCCTTTCCCACATTTCCACACGCCCCCCCCCCTCAGCTTTTCAGTACCTCCCTGCTTCTTTTCAGTACCTGCTCCATACTCTACCCCCATCAACCAGGTTGGTCCCCCTCTGGGAGCCAGTGTCTGCGTCAATGGCCTGCCACTCCTGGAACTCAACATTGGGCCTCACAGGACTGGCAGGCTTCTAGTTTTCCATGTGTGTGTGTGTGTGTGTGTGTGTGTGCGTGTTTGTGTGTGTTCACCATCATGAGGCAAATCTGAACATTTCCTATGCTTGAAATAGACGCAGACGCTGCTGGAAAAACGCAGAAAGCGATAGATGCTGGGAAAAGTAATAAAACTATTACAGAAACCAGGTCTGGCAATGTTTATATTACTATCGCAAATTCGTGGGCTTTTCCTCCTTTGGCAAATGTCACATCCATTCAGAATCAAAATATTTAACACTGTTATATAAGTCCATATATATGTTTCTTAAACTCAGTGACGTAATTAAGTCAAATTCCCAACTTGATCATGGTCCAGCAAGGTGTACTGAAAAGAACAGAAGCCCCAGAAAACGGGAATGAGTTTCCGGACATCATCCAATAATTACTTGTAGTTGTTTCATTTCTAAAACTTGATGTTATCAATTCGTAAAATTTTCTCCTTAGGATAGATAAGGTCCAAATGCTGGATTATTCTAAAGATATCAATGTTGTTAATGAGAAAGGCTTAATATATTTTTGTACAGTTATCAAATCAAAACAAGGTGCTTCAAATGGACACAAATCATGAGGTCGCGCATGGGTCCTCGAAATGCCCTTAATCCTACATTCATTTAACCAGAATTTAATTTTGGAAGGATTATGGTGACTATTATTTTTATCACCAATGCTTCATGAGAGGATCAATAATGCCCAGCGCAAAGAAGCGCCTCTCACGCCTCTGATTAATGCATTGTTATCATCAGAGTAATTAAAGGAGCAGGGATATACACAATCAGCATGTACATCTTACTCAGCAGCTCCTGCCAGTTGCTTGCAAAAATTAAACTCATTAATCATTGTAACGCTAAAGGATAAAAAGCTTTGGGTGAGAAATTTTTAAAAATCTATTTTGCAAAGGAAAAAAAACATACAAAGCCAACATGTGGAAAAATTTCTGTCTACTTAGTGATAACAGACTATTGATCCCATGTGAGAAAATAAGCGGATCCCATTGTCAAAAACACAATATTATGTAATTTTAATACTATATAACTCTAAGGTAACATACACCAATACATTTTTAGACGTGTGGGCACTAGCAGCAGTATGAAATCCATGCCACATAAAGTTGTCTCTTAGGCCCACCTGAAAATCCCTTGCTGCCAATGCAGAGCTCACATCCACTGGGAAGATGGAACGCTGGCTTCTCACAAACACGCATTTTATCTGGCTATAGACGGCAAAGGCTTGTTAACACACTGAGGTTTGTTCCCTCCAGTTCACAGCTGACAAGTGGCCCACCCAACAGAAAGCCAATTAGCCCTACTCTTATTAATTTTCCAAGCCAAAAGATTAGCTCCTTGCGATCGTCTCCCTCCCTGGTCAAGGTAACTATGAAGAGCAAATGGGACACCTGGAGCTGCACTTTATGAATCGCATGTGCAGTGCAGAGGTAAGGTATTTCTATGCTTCTCCATGCAGATCGGTATGTGCCTGTCTTGTAACACAGGCACCTTCCCAATTATGATGACACTGTCTGAGTTGAGCTGCTAAAGCAGAATTGCGTATATTTTTGTTATAGATACAGTATAGACTATCTTTATTGACATAGAATTATATTTGCAAAGTTATGTGATTATTCACTCCTCCTAAGCATTCAGTAGGAAGCTGCTTTAGGCAGTAAATACATTCTGGAGTAAAAGAGACTAAACTTTTCAAATACCAAACTATTGTATCCAATGGGACACAATAATACACTGTTATCGGGCCATGACTGAATGTCAATGCTTATCTAGGGAAATAATTCTAAGAATGAGCCCAAGACTCAGAATTCTGTTGGGACACGATTGCAAACATTGTATGCTGCGCCAGGAAGAGGAAAGAATGACAGCAAGAGCAGTAGAAATAAGAGAATTGGGCTGAAACTTACTTGGAACTGCAGATAAAGAGAGAAGGGGAAGGACAAAGCTAGTGATAACATTCCATGTGGCTATTTTATGACCATCACAAAAATGATCTAGTAGGCTGCTTGACATAGTACAAAAGCTTGGAAGAGCCGCTCCTAAGCTCCTTGCAGTTCTAGAATTCCCCAACGCTGTAAAATATAAAAGCAAATTATCTTCAGAAAAATGCTAAATATATCAGAGTAATAAAGCTTCTAATGTAGAAGCTGCAGAATATACCAGGCTCCCTTTATTCTCTACGCAGGTAGAGAGTTTATCCTACAAAGGAAGCATGAAAAAGGGAGAATAAAATACTGGAGAACAGAATATGAAAGGGTAGGAGAAGGGAATGCTTTACCAAAGACTTGAAAGGCTGAGTTCAAAGAAGGAAAGATTCCGGGCTTGAATTCACGCAGCATCATGAAAGATGTGAGATATAAAAGTTTTAGGGTTGGCTGGTGGTCACCAAGAGCAAAAGCTACAATAACATCAAAGTAAAGGAGGAATCAGACAGGCTATAGGACACTAGGGATGAAGGGAGCGGATGTGAGCCTGTGTCCACGATAGACCGGGAAATGGGGGTTGCCGATCATACAGCTGTGGATGAGTAGTAGACCTTTTGCTTTATCAGTTATAAAATAAAAGAAGAAAGTGTGACAGGACAGGAGGAGGGGCCGGTGAAGATGATGTTTGACCTGCTTGCAGGCAGAGAAGAAAGAGCCAGTGAAGAAGGAGAGATAAAGGAGTAATACTATTAGTAACAGCAGCAGCATATACTCGTCGGGCACCTTCCTGGCCCTTAGTATCCCATGTACTGTAGGTACCACTAAGATGAGGAGTAAGTGAACTGAAGCTCTGTGTACACCTTTAACCAAAGCCCTGACTGGACCTGTGCTGCCCCGTCCACTCTACAGATGAGCACACCAGGTACTGTTAAGCTCATGATGAGAGTTCTGGGACCAGGCCGACAGCTGAAAGGTCTGTTCTTTTTCTAATAATGTGAATTTCCATTAAAAACACTTAAACAAGAGAGAACAAAAGTGACGGAGTGCGTAACAATAGTTGTGCAAGCAAGGAATCAATCACTAAATTGATAAATCCCAAGGACATAGTGAAAGGATGTGGACATAATAGCAATGAGCAGCAGAAGTAGAGGAAAAGAAGAAGGACCAGTGGCCAAAGTCATAAAAAATAGGCCCTGTCATGCTAAAAGACATCATGGGCAGTAATCTCACTCCATCCTTGTTTGGGCCAACTTGTTATTTTAAAAACCTGTTGCCATCATAGTTGTATAGATAGGAAATAACCTGTCACCAGAAATGAAGGAGGGGTACTGGGTGCTCTCAGCAAAACTACTGCCCTGGAGGCACACAAGGCTTCAAGGCCTGTGAAAAAATTGCACATAGCTCTTTGAGGAGGGGAACAAGAAAGCTCAGCATTCACAGTTCATTTCAATGGGAAGTTACTCAATCCCATTAAAACTCACTTCAAGCCATACGTTCTTCAAGAGTCGACTTATTTTTAAACCAGTACAGTGCGTTTTACATAAAATGGCTATGGACTCCTTAGAGGAGCTGCCCCAGTAAATGCTTTACAAATCAAAGGTTTATAAGGAAATGGATACAAAATCACTGACTTTGTTTCTATTTCAAAGTGAGACTTGGCCTATTAGAACAGATATGCCCAAATGAGCTGCTCTGGGAAGACTCCTGGCAAAAGGTCCCTTTGTTATAAATGTAGTGTGTGTGTGTTTACACAGCGTGTGTTAATAGCTCCTTGCCAAACCTCCAGCTGCATATGATTTGCCTGTGGAGACTTGGTTACGTCTTCTCGGTGTGAGTCTTAGCGATTACCTTAAGTTCTGTCCGGAGAGAAATTACTCATTTTTCAGTTATGCACAGGCATGTTTGTGCACACATACATGCAGACGCTAAGAACTAAATTTTATTTCTCCCTTCTGGGTCAAAGGGCAAGATGTGCAAAATCCAGTGGCTTGTAGAGGTATGCTGTCTCCCGTCACCTCAGGGACAAGATGAGGCACTGCTTGCCCTGGCTAACAAGACACAGAAGGGCGATACAGCCACTAACTCTGGGATTGGGACCGTGGGGACAAATGCAATAAAGATTCCTTGCAGGCTAAAGAAAGAGAACTTCAGCACCCTAGAGAGCTCCCGCCCAAGCGATGAGCTTCCCCACTGCAAATGTCCACTTTTTGCTCCCCAAGATATCAATCCAATTCCAATTCCAATCTACATATAACAGATAACAATTCCAATCTACATATAACAATATGAGCAGGAGCTTTTCCTTAAGGGGTTGGGTCAGTGACTCTTCAAGGTGATTGTGACCTATTTAGAATTCATGCCCGCTTGCTACGTGACTCTCTCCCCCATTTGATCCTGAAGTAATCAATACGTGCAACCATTTCAAAGATGACATTAGGTAATAGAACAACCACTGTTAATATCCTATCACCATGTTTTGAAACACCTGAGCAATTCTTATTGGCTGACCATAGTTTTGGCCCACCTCATGCCCACCTTGCGATTTCTCATTTTTCCCCACCTTGAACCCGCCTCACCTCGTGGTTTTGCTGTATAAAAATCCTTGGAAAAGGTAGGTTCCCAGGGCAACCCACTTGGGCCCCCCTTCTGTCCCTCTCTCAGATGGAAACTTTCTTTCTCTCAATAAATATATTCTGCTTTAAAAAAAATATGAAGTGTGTTCACATATATACTTTAAATTTGGACATCAAAATGATTACTTGAGATTCTTCAGTCTTCACAAGGCCTGCTATCTATCTGTAAAATAGTTTTAAAATCCAATGTCTGTCTTCAACTGTACCTATTAAGCAAATTAAAACTTTTGCTCCTGGAAGCATGGCTGTTGGTTCAATGTGTCCATACAACTTTCACTAAATTTCTGGATATTACTTTGCCAGTTTTGAACAACTTCTCTAAGGAGAGTACTTTAAACTTGTAAAGGAATCGGTGCCACATTGAGCCCCGAGTCATTAGTTTAAGTACACACTTTAAACTTAATTATCTTTCACTGTGTGCATTCAAGGTGTGCAACACCACAGTAAAAAGCTTGCTAGAAAGAGGCAAATGAACACATTCTTCACCTCACACAGCCATTTTGGGGTGTTCTGTGGCAAAAGAGCTCAAATCTACTTATTTATCATGAACTGCACTCACGTTACAACCCCAGGACCGCCAGCGCTCAGAATGTGCATCAGATCTGCAGACCGGCTCATAGCACCTATCTGCTGCACTGTAGGGAAGTGTTCTTGGGAAACATGTACTGATTATGACCACACATACATTTACAGAAAATGGAAATATACACACACCATAGTATACTATGCTTACACACTCTACATCATCACCCACAGGCATGCATGTGTATACACACATGTGTACACATGTGTACACACACACACACACAGCTCTATATTTTCCAGGAAAACAAACACTAACATCAGGACTTCATCTAAATTAGAGCTACTCACCGCTCCCAGTTCTATCAGTGGAAATTGTTTGCACTTGCCAGATCCCTGGTTTGTTCTCCAGTTCAACACTTTTGCTTATCTGAGAAGCAGCTCTAAACATATGTGAAAATTAAAAGAAGAAAACGGATGATATGATCCAAGCTAAGATTCTGAAAAGAAATAAGGCTCTAGACCGGTTTAGGCCTTTCCTTTCTCCTGGCGACACCTAGAGCCTGTTGAGGGGAAATTCCATTGCTCTCAGTGGAAACATGGACAGTTCAGGTGGTTTAAGTCAGGGTTCAGGCACAAGTGCACCTTGCTGTCTGCGCTGCAGCTCAACCGCCTTCTCCAAGACCCCCAATAACACAGTCCCTAAGCGTTCTCCGTCCTCCCCAAGGGCCTCTCCTTCCTTGGACCAGATGTCTGAAGACTGCGTGCATTTCCCTTGGGACCTGTCTCCCTGAAGTGAGCGGCGTCTCTTTGGTGTCTGTCTAACCAAGGGACTCTGGAAATGATCCGAGACAGAACTAAAACTCTCAGGCAAGCCCTGATGCCAGGTTATGTGTTTGTGTGCCTGAGTGTGCAAAGCACACCTCCCACAAACTTTGTCACCTCTGTGAAAGCCTTCCTATTCCGTAATATCTATCATAAAACAAGCAGAAACCACCAGTCACATCACCTCACTGGTTTTGTGGGACCTGACAACTGAGAATTATCTCCATGGAAACGCCCCTCCCTACATAAACACACCCCTTGCACAAAGAAACACCAGCGGTGAGGCAATGTGACCCAAGAGGAGACCAGCTTCACGGCCACAGCCTCCCGCTCAGTGGAGGCAGACTCACTGCCCTGGGAGTCTGAGGAGGCCTGAAGGCTCGTGCAAGGACCCCGGGTGTGGCACAACTGCTCAAAGGGACCCCAAGAGGGAAAGTGCTCAAAGGCGCAAGAAGTGGCTTCCACAACCCAGCCCACTCTGTTTCTATGGCAGCTCAGGTGCAGGCCCGACCAGCCTGAGAGCTTCTCGGTAATTTGTCTCTATGCCCTGAGAACAGAAGGTCTCCAAGAAAACCAAGTTTGGTCTCTTCCTTGCCCTGCCCTCTGCCTCTCTTGAAGGGACTCAGCCCAACACCCTGGAAGCTCGCTCCCGCCCCGCAGAGGTCGTGGGCTACTAGAGGGATGTGCAAATTCAACCTTGGAAGCCCACGCTGCCAGCCCAAGAAGAGGCGGGCTCTGCTCTGGGAGAAGTTTCCAGGGCAGCACGCGGTCTGTGTAGAGTTGCTGGCCCAAGGGCAGGAGCGGAAGATGGGTAGCACCTGGTGCCTATCAGCAAAACTGCTGGGCCTGGGATAGGACTTGGGGGCCCGGCTTGGGACTTTTATATCTTTCCCAGAAAAGATCACTGCCACCACCACTGCAGGAGAAAGTGTCTGAGTGCATTTTCATCAAGGGACAGAGTGGAGAGGCGGAGGGGGTGCCGTGGGTAGAATCCAGTGACAGGTGGAAGGAAGGGACTTGGTGTCCCCGAGCCTTAAGGAGGACAATGAATTTTTTGCAAAAAAACAAGTTAAGCGCAGGCAGAGCCAGTTCCCTCCTCGGACGCACAGCAGCCTGCCTTAGCAGCAGACATTCACGAATCCAGCCAGCCCAGCCTGCGCAGCTCCAAAACGGGGCTGGCTTTGGCCACCAACTCCTGGCCCCCTGAGGCGGTCAGACCCGCTCCGGACGGCCGCGCGCTCGGAGCCGGGGAGCCCCG
>NW_004955491.1:7516058-7575422 GCF_000276665.1 Chinchilla lanigera | reverse complement strand
GGCGGCGGCGCGGGGAAGGAGCGCGACGTGTTGATCTTGCCGGAGAACCGCTGGTACAGCGAGGCCATCGGGCCGCGCGCGCTCCCGCCGGCTCGCGGGTGTTTGCTCTGGGTGCTCGGGGAGATTTTGCTGCCTCTGCTCTCTCTCGGGCTCCCGCGCCCCACCCCCTCCAGGAAAAAAATAGGGAGAGAAAAGAGAAAGAGAGAAAGGAGGCGGCGGGGAGGAAGAAGCGGCAGAAGAGAGGCGAGCCTGCGGCGGCCGCTCCTCCGCGCGCCACTCTGAAGTCGCCGCCGGGCGCCTCCGCCTGGCTCAGCCTCCTGCGCCCCCTCGCGCGGCTCCGCGAGCCCGGGTCGGCGTGTGTGCGCTTTCTCTGTGCTGCTTTTTTATTTTTTTTGACTCCCTGCCACAGCCACATGCGGCCTAATCAGAGGGATCGAAGGAGAGGGGAAAAAACCCAAAAAAGCCATGGAGGAGGGAAAAGCCTAGGCCCCGTCGTTCGCACCCCGAGCGCCTCTCCAGGCTCCCCGCGCGGCTCCTCCTTCGCCCGCCTCAGCCCCGCCGGGGACGGCGCCCGGGGGCCCTGCGCACCTGGGGATTGGGCTTGAGGGGCCTGGGGAGCCCGAGGGGGGCGGGAGGCGGGCAGTGGCGAGGGATGGGGGCACCCCGTCCCCGCTGAGGTCCCCACTGAGCGCGTGGGCAGAGGGACAGACGACGTGCGCGGCGACGATGGCAGCCCCCGAGCCCCCAGGGCGCCCCCTCTGTCGATCTTATGGCTTCTCTTGCCCCATTTGAAGCCGCGACCGCCCTGCGCCCCAGGGGCGGAGAGCGCGAAGCTGGGCGCCAGAGCCCACGGGGCTGGGCGGGGGACTGGGGCAGGAGGGGCGCGGCGGGCGGCAGGGCTCCGGGGAGCCCATCTTCCTGCCCCCGCCCAGCGCTTGGAAAACAGCCTGGATTGTTTTCCTCCTCCGCCTGCCCTCGAGCGGGGAAGGCAGGGCGCTAGCAGGCCAGCGGGAGCCTCCGGAGGCCGCCGAGCGCCCCTCGCGCCAGTGCTCGCGGATGCCAACCCCCTGTCCTCCCCAGCAGCCCCGGAGAGGCGGGAGCACTGCGGGGGCCAGCCACTTTCCCGACCGCTCAGCCTGCGCCCTCCTCCCCCGGCCCCGCGCCGGAGGAAGCCACAGGGGCACGGTGACCCCAAATGTGCACCAGCCCGGGGTTCTCGTGAACTCGTTTTGCTGCATTAAAACGTGCTCCAGCGCCCCTGTGTGGAAAGGCGCGCAAACTGCCTCCCTGCTCGGCCCAGACGCTGGTGTCCTCCTGGCTTCAGCCCTGCGGATGCTCTTGGTTCCGGGTAGGGCCAGGGTCTCACGTACCCCTGAGCGCCCTGTCCCTTCTCCCCAGACCCGGGGATGCTCCCTGCCCTCCACCCTTGCCCTGCAAGTCCCACATGCTGCTCCCTGCCCCTCCCTTTCCCCACCTTGGCTTTCAAAATCATAGGCAAGGCAGCTAGGGAGGGAGTGAGCCGGCTTAGGACTCACTGACCAGCCCACCCGTCACCCCTGGGCATCACCCCTGACCCAAACTCAGTGACAGGTGGCCTCGTCCTGAAATTGCCATGGCGTAGGAAACCCACAGAGGCTCTGGGGCGGGCAGAGCCTGGCCAGCCCTGCCAAGGCAACAGTTAGAGAAGCATGAAACTAAACTTTAAAAGTCGCCGCGTTTCATTAGATAGAAAACCTGGCTTTGGACCGCATGTCCCACCTCAGCTATGCTTTTGATAGGCGGCAGCTCTTTCCTTACAGCCTTGAAAGAAAAACTCATGCCATGTGGTCCTACCCTCCAGCAAGACGCTGACGTTTCAGTACACAGCAATGCTACCGGGGCTGTGCTTGGGATGCGTGACATATACGCGTATATTGCTGCACAGACTCAGAATAAGAAGCACCACGCCATACTGCCACGTTTCATGTGAAACGGTAATTACACCCGCAGTACTTTATAGGTACGTGCATATTAACGATCATAGGTTAAATCTTTTAATGACAAATTGAATAACAACAAATGCATAAAGAAGGTAGATGTGTCCTGCTTATAAAATTATTTTCTCAAGTGAGCCTGTAGGTATTGAAATTATCATCTGTCAAAATTTAAAACTCTTATGAAATTATCTGACACGTAAATGATTTCTATTTTAAATTGTGAACGGAGATGGAAGCCCAGGGCCCGGCAGAGCAAGGTGAGACCACAGAGGCTCGCAGGGTTCCTCTGGACCGAGGGCCCGGGGACAAACTAAAGAACGGGGCCGCTTGCACCTTGCAGTGTGGACAGTGTTCCCAGGAACATTTCACAGAAAATTTTAGGCCAGGAGCAAGGATGTACCTGTGTGCTTGGGCACAGACCCCTCCCAATGTGTCTGAAGCTTTGATGCAGACTCGCAGGTATCTTTACGGGCTGTGAGTGAGGTGGTTAGCATTTTAGAGAAAGGCAAGCCACACTGTTTACATTCACAATACATAGTTCGTTCAATTCTGATCTCAAATACACTCATGTATGAGCACCAAAAAGGTGTTAAAACCCCACTGAGGAGCATTAAAGCCCCAGGCATTTCAGCCCAGCTATACCATTTCAGAAGGAAGTAGACCCGTAGCTCCCTCCGCTCACCCAGCCCCTGAGCATCCTGAGTGTACTACACCGAAGCAGCGCTTCATTCCTCCATATGGGGGCTGGATGCAAAATCATTTCTGAAATTACTTTTGTGAACTATCTCATGATGAGATTCTAATTCTCCAATATGGCTTAAACCAAATGCCCACCTCCCATGTTTGTATCCAGCGTCCTGTGGTTATGTTTTCCCTATTTATTAAGTAAAGGTGTGAGTGTATGCTTATTTTTCCTGGACCCGATTTATGAAACAAATATGGTAAGTCATGGGAATTAGGCAGACGCTGCAAAATATGATGGAGAGTCGATTTTACAGTGACAATAAGGAGAAATTTTTGGTCTACCTGCAAGCTAGGCATTATAGGAATACCAAAAGCATGATGACTTCAGGAGGAGAAATGTGATTTTTATTAGGTAAGCAGTTTCCTTATTTCTGAGAGAACTGTATCCCGTAGTTTACTCTCTTCTTCTGGGTGGTGAGGGAGGAGAGGAGAACAAGGTTTATGATTTTATTCTCTTCCTAAAACTAATCTTTGGAGAAATAAAAGGGCCAATGTGGGTGTATTCCAAAGGGAAGTCTTCCCCAAGATGATGGGCACCAGTTATCTTTTAGATAGTATCACCTTGACCTTTCATAAATGGGGAACATAGAACAAATATTTGATAGCTTCAGAAAACGTAGTGCGAGATCCATAAACACAAAGCATATTCTCAGCTCTGAAAAACCTCTGTCTCTGTCTCAGGAAGAGTTTTGTTTTCGTGCTTTTCAAGATGACTACCAATTAGAAACTGGGTTATGTGACATTCTTACAAACTTCGAATAAGAACTGTCCAGCACACACAGGCCTGTATACACACACACACACACACACACACACACACACACACACACACAGCAATTGCTACTCTGAGGTCTTAGAAAACACAAAGAACCTGTGGAATTGAGTTTGAGCTTTTCAACTCGACACTTAAATACTAGTATGTTTTAGAGGAAAACATTTATTTTAACTCAATAAAAAGGCTTCCTCTAAAATCAGTAACTTTAAAATTCAATTTCCCAGTAGCACTGTTCTCTGGCTTTTCACGCTGCCATTGTTTAACTGCCTGGCTTGGCACACAGGTGAGAATACAACCAACTGCTCTTGTGTTGTATACGCAAACACAAGTGCTGGGCAATCAACACAAGTGGTAAAGTTCACTGCCATCCACGTTAAACAACCACTGACCCAGTCCACGGCTGGGGGGGGACCCAGCCAAAATGCTTCTCCTTGGCCCTGCCTAGGCCGCCTCAGTGTTCTTACCTCCCCTTCCAATCCGTATTCTCCTTTCTCCTTCCCCTCGCTCCTCCACATCTGACCACAGCCCACATCTTTGCACCCACATTCCAGCTCCCTTTCTTCCCTTTCTCCCTCATCCTCTGTCTCTCTCAATATCAGTAGACTATATACATATATATATTTTTTTTCTCTCTAAAACTGCCTTGCAGCTTTATGAATACTTATGAAATCTTGCTTTTTTTGTGACTACCAACACAGCTTTGGAAATTATCCAAATAATTACTGTTGTCCTCAAGGAGGCACAGACTTGTACTTTCTACTTTCTGCTATGTCAATAAGTTCTGCAGTGCTTTGCAAGGCTCTTAGGGTCTTGCACCATAGGGTATAGAAAAGTCTGCATCTCTGTCCGTCTCTGGGCAACCATGGCCGTAATCAAGGCATTCTCAGAGCAGTCTCATCTACGGATCTAGCAGGGCTGTATTAGAAGAGACCTCACTTCAGCTCTCCCCAGAGCTCCCGACCCTTTTGCAGGACACACACATCCTCGGGTCCCGTGAACGAGGTTGTATATATTTCCTTTAATGCTGAAGTGAAAGTAATGAGCCTCTGCCCTTCTGTGCTTTAATTTTTTATTCAACAGGGGCAGTGGCTGTGGTCTGGAAGGAAAGCCTTTATCTGTTCTCTCTGGTGCCCCCTGGCAAGCACTGAGGGACTACACCCTGGGTGAATAGGCTGGCTGCAGGACGAAGTGTGACACACAGGGAGGGCAGGGCTCAGACCATCCCCTGAAAGCGAGAGCGTTCGCATCATGGCACTGTGTGGGATTCTCAGGTTCTGACTTGCAAGGAGCAGTGGAGTAGGAAGAGGCCGGGCCAGGGCAGAGTCCCCGCTAGGCAGGAGCAAGTACAAGGGCAGATGGAAGATCGCGGGGAAAAATTTATCGCAGTTAAACGCGCACTGCCTGGATCCCCCAAAGAATACTCCCCCTCCACTCATACACCTCCCCTGCCATCCCTGCAGCTCTCTAAAGTGGGGCCGGTGGAGCTGTCACAGAAGGTGGACAGCCCGACTCCTGCAGAGACTGTTGCAACTGCAAAGGGAAGGAGGGGACGTGGCGCTCACCCCGAATGTGCGCCGGGACTAAGGCCGAGGAGGACGGAGTGTGAGTCTGACCCTCTCACCCTGAGCAAGAAGGCTCATCCACCAGACACAGGGGAGGAAGGCCCAGCACACTCGCCACTGGCCCGACCACTGCCAGGCCCGTGTGTCCTGGCGTCTCTTCTCCCTGCAGCGCCATGGCGATGAGGCATAAGGATGACAGAGGGAGGATGTCAGCCTTTAAACCAACAAGAGGAGATGCCTCAGAGTCAGGGCAGAGCCGCCTCAGAGGAGTCCAGGGTGGGGCAAGGGCAGCTGCTGCTCCCTGGGTGCATGCTTGGCTGAATTTTAAGTCTCTTAAAAAACTAATTTCTTTTCCTTTCTTAACCCATGTCAAAAATTGTCGGAATGAAGGTAATTCCTGAGTTGAGGCTCTGTCTAGAATAGGACCCATGAAAAGAACAGTAATTAGGAAATGACCCGCACCCAAGTGAAATGAAAGCAGGCAAGCACGGGTGCGTGTGCCAAAGCCACGAGGTCCTGAGCAGGTGTGCAACAGGTGTACAATGAGTGTGCAATGGGCAGTCTGAGCAGCCTCTTCAAGAGCACAACCCACGATACCTCTTCCAGGCCCTGGGTTCTAGGTCCTGGATTCATCGTTAGGAGCAGCCATTATTCCATATTTAAACCATGGCAGATTGGAGTGCAGCGACGAACATCCCCTCCCTTTCCTCCTCAGCAGTGTCCTCACCTAACCCCCTGACTTTGAGCTTGATCTTGCAATTCGCTTTGGCCAATGGAGCATACATGGACCTGAGACAGGAGGAAGCACTGCAGGCCTCCGCTTAGCCTAGCCGACCTCCGCACTCTGGTGATCTGTGATCAAAGAAAAGGCCGCAGTCAGCTGCTGCCGCACAACACACCTGGAGCCCACCTGAGCCACCCACAACCTGGGGCTGAGTCCAGTGGTGGTGAGGGGCACGGGCAGAGCCACCCGGCTGAGCCAGTCGGGTGGGGGTAGCTAAGCCAGAGTAGAGGAACTTTCGGTCTTAGAATAAATGACTTGTGCAGAACACTGTGTTTGGGGGTGATTTGTTCTACAGAGCACTAGTATCACTAGCTCCCTACAGCCAAACCAAATCCCCGCCCAAGAACGGTCGGCTGACACGGAGGTTCAGTGTGAGCATTTCACGAACTCGTTCTGTAAACACCCGAATGCCGGCAGCACCAGCTGTGCGATGCTCTGGGAGGAGATGATGAGGGAAAACGAACTTGCATTCACACGGATTACAGTCGACGCTCCTCGTGGTGAATCAGGCTGGCGCTATAAATGATCAGACTGGTAATACTTTCCGTTTTTGAATAGATGTGTTTTCTCAGTTTCTTGCTCATTTTGGTACATCTACAGCTCTGCTCGCTTTGTTAGAAAAAAGCCTGCTAGAAACCTCTGGATCAGAGATGTGTTTCTCATAAAGCCTGGGTTTGCACTGCAGGAGTGCTGGGTAGCATTTCCAACCCCCTGAGGCCGGGGCTGTCAGAGTTGTTTCTAGGCCTGTGTACCAGTCGTGTAGGTTTCATCTGGGGACTTGACCGAAGTGTAAATTCTGAGGTCCCGTTCCAGGGTCTCATTCCGGACAAACTGAGGCCAAGTTGGGGCAGATAAACACGTATTTACCGAGCCTCAAGGTGATCCTGACGCATGCTTGTTGTGATTTCTTGCTAGAAGTCCCACAAAGCGCCACATGCTCAGAGGCGGGGCTCTGGGAGGTGACTGGCTCATGGGGAAGTGGTACTCCTCAGTGGATTAGTCCACGATGGGGTTAAGCCTGTAGGAGGAGGAGGTCACCGGGGGTGTGGCCTGGAAGGGTCTGTGGTATCTCCCTCCCTGGCTCCTCCCTTCATCTCCTTCCTGCTTCCTGTGGGCTGTGCCCTGACCAGTCTTCTCTGCCCTGCCCCCTACCATGACACCCTGCTTTGGGGCCGCCAATTATGGACTGAAACCTCTAAAATCTGTGAGCCAAAATAAACCTCTCCTTTACACTGTGGGTGTCACACACTGTGTCCCAAGGATGAAAAACTAAGACAAAATTCCAGTTTGAGAGCCGCACCCCAGAGCGATGCGCTGCAGGCATTTCCTACAGGGCCCTACGACAACCTGCAAGATTTCCCAAGTGCTTACTTATTCCCAGGGAATGACTCACACATTTAGAGTATCCACCTAACCCGGCTTCTCCCAAGGGTTAGCACTTTTCAAGAATGTAAAAGGAAATCTTTCCTCCTCTTTGAAACGGGTTTATCTCAGCAGGCCACGCAAAGTCACAGCTGTCATTGCAGGGCAGTGTCCAGGGTGACTTCAGTGCTGAGTTAGCGCTCACGGCTCATCTGGAAGAAGACGGTGGCTTTGTAAGATGGGAGGGGATGGCCCAAAGAAGCTGCCAGAGAGGATGCAGATACGGTGCAAGCTGAGAGGCCACAACTGTTGGAGCCTGTCTGAGAGGTACTGAAACTGTCGCTCAGCAAAATGCCTCTCCATCTTGCCCAAATGTGCTCAGTTCAGCAGAAGAACTGTGCAGACAAGAGAAAACAGGCTTACTTCCAAAAATTAACTTCATTAAAAAAATCGTCTGTGCCTCTGCCTTGGACGTGTGGCTTATTTCATGCAATAAAAAAACTCTGCCCTTAATTAAAAATCGATAAAGTTAATAAACATATTTAAGTTAAAAGCCCAGTTTTATGAACTTCATTTTCCTGAACTTACTCCTTTAAAGCATGTTAAAATGTTCATTATGAAATCCATTTTATTTTACTTTTCACCATCCGTTAAGATTTCCTACAACTTCCCATGGAACGTAACTACAAATTTAAAAGTGGGCTAGTGCTACTCTGGGTAGGCTCAGTAGTTTGTCTTGAGTCATACCACAGTCTCCGGCCCATGAAACATGCTTGGTTTGTAGGCATTGTCACCACGCACACCACAGCTCTGAAGCAGGGTGTGAGACCGAACCTCAGGAGCCGGAAGGCACCTTATGATCACATCCCCGTGAGCAAAGCAGACAGATGTCACTGCAAAACCCTGACTTGTGCGTGCCCGGTGTGCTGGCTTCCTAGACAGTGGGTTCCCATTAACGAAAGCGGATCATATTAGGGGCAGTAAAGCTGAAATGAAGCCACCCACTGGCTTCTCTGGGGTAATTCAATTCGCTGCGGACTGCAACTGTATCAGCACCACTCCGCTCATTTCTGAACAATTTCCTTCTCATAAAGGCAAAAATAGGTTTGTCTATACTACTAATTGCATTTCAAATCATAGTAATTTGGAACTCAAAAAAGTAATTCCCCTAACAATTGCTTATATTTATATTTTGCTTGACAGGTAAACAGAAATTGCTGTTGGTTAAATAAATCCATTAGTCATAGAAGCCTGCAATTTGAACAGCTTTTTCACTCACTCGCAACAGCAAAATTGACTCTCAGCTACAATAGGATGAGGTGGATCCCATTTCTTCCCTGAGTGTGCTTCGCGTCCCTGATGGACCCCATTACCTCAGCCCTCCGCACCGCACCCGTAATCACCGTCATTACCTCGCTTTGTAACCCAACAATACCCAAACAGCATCTTTTATACAGAGCCTTTTCAGTCCGCATGAGGAAAGTTGGATAAATTCACGCTTTCAAATGACTTTGAAGGGTTTCTTAGCCATCTTGGGGCAAAAAGATGAAGTGCTATAAGGCTGTATTTATATCTGCCTTTCAGGATCTCTCCCTCCCTCCCTCTCTCTCTCTTTTTGTCTCCTCTCTGCCTCAGCTCTGGTATCAGGAACAGCCTGACTTCAGCTTCAAGTGAGATGCAAATGGCTCCAAGGGATCTCAGTGAATGCTGAGTTTCCCAATTGGGATGTTCAAATCCATAAGCTAAGTATCTTCTTCAGCAGGCAATTTACTCAAAGAACATAAAATTATCAAATCCAAAATAAACTGTAGGATAGAATACAGAAATCATGAGTATTCTAAGATAAAGCATAAGGCCCCAGATAAGCACCTAATTAGACCCCAGACCTTCAGGTAGTGTATTTATACTGTGATGGACACTTTAATAGAAACCTTGGAAAGATGCTGGTCTAAAGGTTTATCTACCGATTACATCTGCATTGTATTAACTCCTCCAGTCAAAGAATGAGACTTTCAGGCCCTGAACTTCCTAGGCAGCTGCTGGTTGGATTTGTCATTCACACGGGAAGCAGCCCCTTGAGATGAGCACATCTCACAGCAGCAATCCTCCTCAAGAGGAGCCACGCCCAGTCCTGGGCTTCTGCTCCTGAATGCAATGGGAAGAGTTCATCTCCTGAACAGTCACCCAGCTACAGAAAGAGATGCAAAGTGATTCACACTCCTCTGTCTACCTTGACATCACTGATCTTTGAGGAAAAAATGTCATCGCCAAGTTCAACGCAATTCTACTTTGTTCAAATCTCTTTCTCAAGCAGGAGCCTGGAGAAGTCCATATGTTGCTGACCCTCACCTAACAACGGCGGGATGACTTTCAGCTTCTGGAAAATATCTTCTCATCCTTTCCTTCTTGGCACCGGCTAAGTCTAACTTTGCAGGGCGTGATAGAAGCAGTCTACAAAGATATCTCCTGTTGCTCATCAACTTAAAAATAATCTAGATTGGTAGTGCTGCATGCTGGGAAAAGCTAGGCATTACTCACTGAATCAGTGCTTGGAGAAAACCAGCACATTCTCCTTAATTTTCCAGAGATGATGAAAATGCTTCCTCGGCATCACTTTCCCCTGTTTTCTGCCTCTGAACACAGTCAAGTGAGGATGAGGTGCTCAGGGTTCTGGCATCCTCTTTGTGGCCACGAGGAGAAAGGGTGAACGCTTGCAATGATGCAGCTCCAGACCTTTAAGAGCATGGAGCTGCTGAACTCAAGCCAGAGCTCTCCCTCACCTCAGGGAGAAGGTCTTCTGTTTCAGTCTCTGGCAATCAGGCATTATTACACAGAAAAAGTATCCTGAAAAACAGAACCGGATTCCTGGCTCTGCCAAATGCTGGCTCCTTGTGCTAGGAGAGATCCATAAGCATCAGATTCTCATCCAGAGCATGAGGATGTTGAGGGTTGCCAATCCCATTAGCTTTGCCATGGCACAGGGCTCCAGAGTTACACTGGGGGAGAATCAAAGCTCCCTGTGTGTATGCAACCTAGAGAAACGCTGTGGCTTGCTGCCGTCCGTGGAACACACAGATCAGTGAGTTTTTCCATCTGGATTCTGTTTGTCATGGTGCATAAATCTGGGGGAAAGTATCGCTCTATTTTGGCTTTTTGTTGACATTTGCACATTCCTTCAGTTCGCATGTTTGGAGGGAAATGTATTTCAGTGCTCAAAGACCTCGGGTAAATGTGACGTGACAACAACAGTATTGAGATATGTCCGTGTGACAGGAACTACTGGCTCCAAACCAGATGGCATCTGGAGGGAAGCGAAGGGTACAGAGAGAGGGAGAAGCAACTCCTGGGTTGCCAAATTATTTACAAATAAAATCTTTGAGCTCGGCATGGTGGTGCATGCCCGTAATCTCAGCACTCGGGAGGCTGAGGGAGGAAGATCACTGCAAGTTTTAGGCCAGCCTGGGCTATATAGTGAGTTCCTGACCAGCCTGAAACAATAGCAAAACTTTGTCTCAAAAAAACCAAGTCAATGAATAAATAAAATCCTTATGTGTATCAGCACTTTATTCATAAGTGGTTTCAGCTATGCACACCCCAAAGAGGCTTCTCAGAAGCAAACGTTTTGGTGACGGAGGGCCAGGATGGAGCCCACTGCACCCAGGGTGACAGGTAGGAGATGCTTTGCCCAGAGATGCCAGGCAGGCCAGACACCCTCAGCCACTCCTGTTCAGGGTAAGGATGAACATAGTGGGAAAAAATGCCCGGGCAGATGAGCATGTATAGGGTTCTTTATTTGGAATATCCCGCAAAAATCTTGTTTTCAATATATTACATGTGCTTTATTAGCTTACAAGATAAATTTCATTTTGCAATTGCTTACGAAAGCCACAACAGGATTTCATGTTTAGGGTCTTCAAGTCAAACATGAATTTCTGGCCCTATTTCATATTTATTAGCCCTGTTTATCACAGGAAGGGGCCAGCCAGGAAGCAGACTTGATGCACATGGTCCACGTCTCAGATGATCTTACACAGAATTTGGTGCTGGGAGAAGGATCCCTTTGTCCCACAGCCTCTTGACTGCTCTGACTCTGTAGTGTGCTGCTTATTCTTTGCTTTGATCGTAGCAAAAGGAGCAACAGGGGGAAAGTAGGCAAATGCACTTCTCAGAGTCTCCGGGATTTCTCTCTCCCTTTCCTTCTTATGCCCTACCCCACCCGCCACACCAACGGTGTCCCTTCGATAGTACGATAGTACCCCGTGGTTCCAACACAACCTGTATATCCTGTTCTCTGGCAGCCTTTTCAGCTGATGCCCTTCTGATGAATCCAATCAAAAACAAAGCGGCAAAACAACAGCAAAGCCAGGCAAAACAAAAGGAGCCCAGGGAAAGGGCTGAGCACACAGCAAACAGCTCAGAGCGAGACGCTGCCACTTGAGGGCGCTGTAGGAACTCAGAAATGCCAGCAGCTCTATCCGGCCTCCAGCCTGGCGGACTGGAGCCGGAGGGCCCTTCCTGCTGATTTCCGTATTCAAGTCATTGCTCAGGCAAAGAGACAGCCTTCTAGAAGACTTTTGTTTCCTATGAAAAGGAAGACTGGTGCTTTATAAATGTTTGCAGTGCTCTCAGAAATATTAAAGTCAGGCCAGCAAATGAACCATCACTCTGCTTTCTCATTTATTGAAGAATCAGATGTTGCAGGGGAGGGGAAGAGCTACAAACGCACTGCATTTCATCGTGTAGAGCACACGCGTCACCTAGATGGATTTATGTACAAAAGCTCGTGTGGCTTTGAAGAGACCCTGCAACATCTTCAGCCTTGTTTTACCCAGGGGGCCAGCGGTGGATGGGACACACGCCCGCCAGTAGAGGAGGGCCAGGGGGCTCCTTGGTGGTGGTAGGTCTGGCTTCCAAACAAGCATTTTTTTTCTCATAAAAAAATTGTATTTCCTTAGAAGCATTCAGAATGTCAACAAAACAGCTGCAACTTTTTATTTTGCAGTTACAGAGCAGTATGCAGTTAACAGCACAATTATTTCGTAGAAGCTGCACCAGAGACGACTGAAGATGAAAAACTACTGTCCCCGTAGATCACTAATCTGTGCTGTGCACCAGCAAGAGCCTGCTTTAAATTTCCACGCCAATTTACAACCCCCGTACTGCACCAGGCAAGGTCAGTGGCTGTTGAAAATACCACCGGGACAGAGCCAGCTGAACACACATTCGGTAGTGCGTTAACTATGCACAGAAAAGACACCGTACATTTTATAAACAAATCTTACACAGCCTTACATTTCAATTATTTCCTTCAAAAGAAATGAGTTGTGTGCAGGGGGATTAAATGCTTTATAGACAAGAAAAAAAAAATGCACTACAACCAACTTATTCCCCTCACCATCTTCTTCATCTTCATCCTCTTCATCTTCCTCCTTTTGCTCCTCTTCCTTCCTTTTCTTGCCTTTCTTAACCTTGACAACTCCCTTTCTCGCTACATCAGGTTTTCCTTAGCTTGGTAGGTAGTGATGTCTTTTTTGTACTTTTCCGTCAGCCCGGCAGCCTTCTTCTCGGATGGCTGCCTGTCATCTGCTGCAGTGTTATTCCACATTTCTCCCAGTTTCTTTGCGAAGTCGCCAGTGGAGGAGCCAGGATGTTCTCCTTTGATTTTGGGGCGATCTCAGAACGGAACAAGAAGCCCGAAGGAGGCCTCTTGAGCGCACTGGGATCCTTGAACTTCTTCTTTGCTTCTCCTTTAGGTGGAATATAGGTTTTCATTTCTGTTTCATAACGAGCCTTGCCCGCCTGTGCCATGTCTTCAGATTTTCCTTTCCCTTTAGCAGTCACGGTCTTCCATCTCTCTGAGCACTTCTCAGCAAACTCTGAGAAGTTAACGGAAGCATCTGGGTGCTTCTTCTTGTGCTCCTCTCGGCAAGTTTGCACAAAGAATGCATCTGATGCCATTCTGCCTCTCGGCTTCTTAGGGTCTCCTTTGCCCATGTTTGCTTGTTTTCCTCAGCGAGGCACGGGGTCACCCAGCGCGCAGCCGGCTCTCACTTGCCCGGCGCTGTCTCTGTGGACCTCGAAGTACTGCGACGGCTGTGAGGGCCCAAACAAGCAGTTTTGAGGATGGACTGGCTTATTCCACCTACTTCTTCTTACCACATAAAAAAGTATTCAGAAGAAAGAGGCAGTACTGGGATAGCTGACATCCTCTGAGGAAACAGGAAATAAACCCAGGACATTGGCAAGTGGGCTGGTGGTCATGTCTGAGCCTGTCTTCTTGGAGAATGTGCCTTTTCTGATTCTTGAAAAGTTGTTGGTTCATTTGGAAAAACACAGCTTTACAACTTTTTTTTTAATGCATGCTTTCCTATAAACAGGCCATGGATCTGGGGACCTGGGCTGTCCATAGGCCCCATGGGTGCCTCCAAATGAACTGAACTTATTGCAGGTAGACCTTCAATCCATGAAGGACTTTACTGAAGAATGATAATAGATTCAATTTGGGAGTAGTTTCACATTATATGTTTTGCATACACCATCTTCATAATTTTAAAAGTCTGTCATATTGGTAATAGAGAACTCACCACACCCAGGTCTCTCTGAGTGCTGCACCATCCAGGGAAACCCCAGGAATCTTCTGCACAATTTCTCAGTCATGGTGATGAGTCACTTCCTGGTAGCACATTCCAGGAAGGTGTGAAATTAAATTTCCAGCTGGCATAATTATGGCCTTAACCTCAACACCGAGCGCTAAAGCCCCTCCCTCGGTGAGGTCTTCCATGAGTTCTCACTTTCCCTAGTCTTGCTGATTCCTCATTATAGCCACCTGTCTTATCAACCGCTTCTCTTTACTTAATGAGATGCACTCACTTAGCCATGCAGCATGCATTACTGAGCATTTACCACAGCTGCCCGTGTCTTAGCAAAGTTCTCAGAGAAGGAGAGATGTGCTTGGCTGAGGTTCATCTGAGGAACCCTGTGGTGTACAGAGCAGGAATTTCAATGAGAAGAAAGTTCATCAAAGCCACACTTATCTCCCAACAGCCTTCACAGAGGCGATGGGATAGAACACAGCACCCTGGAGTCTATCAGAGCTGCTCTGGTCAGTGACCACGGAGATACCAGCAATATGAAGATGCTTGTTATTCACAGCAGCGCCTCTCAGGAACTGGGGACTATAATCCACTGGTCATCCCTGTTAGTCATGAAGTGTTCACGTAGGAGTTTAGTGAAAAATCTGAGGATACGGACTCCCTGAGGGGAGGGACTACTGCCGACTCCTTCACCATCTATGACCTTTACCTGTCACTGTGCCAGAACGTAAAAGGGACAATAATATCTGTTAAATAATGAAGGAGCCTGTAAAAACAATAGCAAAATCATGGAGGCATACCTCGGTTCAGAGCACAGGAAAGAGCCGCTGTTTTAACACTGTCTCCCTGAGTTTATCACCGTGTATTTTACATGGGGGAGAATCTGGTGGCTTCTGACATCCTAGATTCCCAAGGTAAACAGAGGCAAACTGTTTCATATCAATCCAGCAAAACATCCGGGTATTTGTGTTATCAAGGGACGATTCTGCCATGGAACTATGTCATTCAGGAAAACCACTCCACGCACAGGGCTGGGTGGCCACAGAGCTCCCCCCTGCCACCCCATGACTCCTAGCAGCCTTCAGGGGTGAATAGATCTGCCACCCAGGGCAAGCTTAACAGGTGGATAGGGAGGGGCTTACTTTTAAACATTTTACTGTCAAGGCCATTTAGCTCTGAAATGGTAATAAAAACATACCTAAGAGAAACTAGCATTGTACAATGTCATTTATAAAGTCCCCAAAGTGGTTATCTACCCAAAATAGGTTAGTACTATAAGCCAGTTAAATAATGCTTCCATGGTTAGATTACTTCATGTCACACATACATATGTATTACACAGATATAGATACAGATATATAGATATAGATATGTACTTTATTTATATATATGGTAGGTCATATTTCTTATGACATTAGTATATGATTTTATTTGGAATTTTTTTTTGGTACCGGGAATTGAACTCAGGACCTTGCACTTGCCAGGCAGGCGCTTGTGCCATTGAACTATATCCCCAGCCCAGTATATGATTTTAAAGAAAAACTTCAAGACACCATATTGTGTGCGATTTCTTAAGGATACAAGGCAGGATGTCCTTTGAAATGTGTCCATAGAGGTCTGAAAGTTTTAATTATTTATTCACTCATTTATTCAGCACTTAATTCATTGTTAATTATTAAGCACTATTTTTAATTCCAGCACCAGTGATTCTTTAAAAAATACTCTATAAATATTTGCTCAAAGGACTGCCTGGGAAGCCCTGAAATATACATGTGGCTCCAGGCTTGTGCCTCCAGGGAAGCCTGCTATGTGTCTAGGGAGACTTGCCATCAGGCCAAGCCATGGCTCTGCCCAAGTAAACCCTTTCAGATAGTAGTGGAGAAAGCAAATTCACAGAATTAAGCAAACTGAAACTTTCTCTTCACAGCAGATCAGCTGTCTCATTTCTGGTTCCTGAGGAAAATGTCTTCCCATGAAGCTCAAAGCTGTTCTTGTATGTTATACCTGCTGGTTTCAGAATTAACACGATTTTTCCATCAGTCTGGGGATTTTCAAATATCTGCATGAAGACTCGTGCATCACAAATCCACCCTGAATTAGAAAGATGCAACAAAATGATATCATAGTTTTGAATATAATTCACAAATAAATTCAGGTACTATTCACAAATAACTTGCTTCTTGTTATGGTTCATATCTATATGTCCCTCGAGGCCTCAGGCACTCATAGGTGGGCTGTTGGGAGGGAAATGGATCATGGGGGTGTGATACGCATCAGTGGATTAGTTCACTGGTGAATTTATGACTGACTTGCTGTCAGGAAGTGGGATCCGGTCAGAAGAGGTGGTCACTGGTAGCGCGGCCCGGAAGCATTCATCTCTCTCCCGCTCCTTCCTTCACTCTCTGCTTCCCAGAACACACATCCTGGGTGAACAGTGCAGCATTAGGCTTAGAGTTGGCACAATTCTGCCACCGTGCCTCTCACCACACACAAATGGTCTTCCTGGACACTAGGAAACAGCAAGCGACTTCCGGTACAATTCTGATCGGTAACCTTCCCTCGTGGGAAACCTCTCTTGCTTAGATGGATAGGCAACTTCCCACACAGGTTGGCCATCTGATGTCCATCTCCACACTTACTTCTTGAAGGAGATATTATGCCTGTGATGTAGCACACAGGTGAACCGTCTGAGGAGCTGGAGTCTTTCCACATCTCAGCTGCCCATGGTGGAGCCCCTGGATGATTTCACAAAGGACACAACAAAAACCCCAGTGCATCCTCAGCATTGCTGTAGGTGACACATCTGAAGGTTGGCCCCCACTGGCTAATGCAGAGATAGCATGCACCACAGAGGACTATTCAAAAGAATAAACAAACTATTAGCAAGTATTTTGCACACACCTCTGCCTGGGGCCAGGTCACTGCTGTCCTTTCCACAGGATTTAGCCAGGAAATTCACATTTGTAATATGGTCTATTCAATTTTTTTTTAATATTTTAGGTTTTCCAAGGTCCCTAACATCAAGATGAGTTGCTCTCCTATATACCTCCATGAAGCTATTAAATATATTGCATTGAAGACATCAAAGGACAAATGGTATTACTATGCCCTTGCTCCATGGCAATGATCTACAGATGTAATCTTTGTGGGTCTCTGTGGATGAGACAAGATTTTAAAGCATTCTGTCTCTGCATCTGCTCTAAGTTTGAGCTTCTGGATGTTTTCATGTGTTCCATATAGCTATTCTCGGTGTGTTCAAGTGGATAAATGCCTCTCTGGATAGAGGCGTAATCCTAGATTATCAGTTCACACACATGGAATCCCCGTATTAAAGCTGAATGTCTTAATTCTCTGCTTCAGCCACCACCACCATCATCATAAGTAATTCCTGCAAGGAACAAACAGACTTTTATACTCTGATGTGGGACAGGAAGGAGATGAAATAAATTAGTGGTCCACAGAAGATATCATGTAAGGCTTGTGCTACTGGTTTATTATCTGTAATGAATGAAATGATTCACATAATTTAACATGGAAATCCAAAATAATTATTGACTTATAGTATCATTGCTATATATGAAAGGTGATGAATTATAGAGTGCAACTTATACACTTTATTTACTTTCAGGTCTTACATTGACTCCATTGGGTAACTATACCATAATTCTTTCTAATGAAGCCTTTTCACCCTGTTATTCAGAGGTGGCATAGAAGGATCATTGTCCACTGAATCTACTGATAGCTTATGAGCAATTTCTTCACAGAGTAAGGGTAAATACATCACCTGAACAACAACAACAACAAAAAAAACAGACCCTAGAAAAGACCCATAAGGTTGGAAACTCTTAGAGTGCAGAAACTGCTGGATTCAGGGTAGGTCAGGATTTGGTGAAGGATCCTCTGCCCAGAAACCAACACCTAGGCACAGGGAGAATGCAAGCCATTCTTGCACCTTGTGAAAGGTCAGCTTGCTCAACTAGATTGAACAGGTGTGAGACTGTGGAGCCAATGGCTAACACTGGCCAGATGAGTTGATGGGTTAACATTCCCAACTTTCTGTTGGCAGAGCCTTTAAGGCAAAAGCACCCTGTGAGTAAGTGATGCAAGGAAAAGAAAATAGAGACATAGTGCAGTTGAGGGCACCCCGATGTCAACAGGGACCCAAGGAGACCCAGACAATGCCCAGGCACATGCAAGGATTCCCTTGTCCTTGGCTGGTTTCATGGCTTTAAATCACATAAAGATGTGTTATGTTGTGCTGATTGCTGATGTAAGAGTGGCTTAATTATTCATGCAAGTAAAAAGGGAAAGGGAGGGCGGTAAACTTCATGTTATGAATATTCTACAATAATAACAGCGGTGATAATGATAACCATAGAAAGGAGGGTATTGCAGAACCAGGTGATGAGTATAAAGCTCCAAAGCAAATTGTAACTTGAGTCAAGTTAAAAGTTGGTTGAAAGAGGCACCATTGATCTCAGCTGTGAAACACATGCACATGTGCACACATGCAAGGAAGGGAGGGAGGGAAGAGAGGAGAAACATCCATGATTTTGGTCAGGGGCTGCGGCTGCACAAAATGGAATCATGACACTAGCTGCGGTGTGCAGAGAGGCCCAAAGGTGAGGGCCATAAGACCCACTTCGTCTACCTGGGTGACCTTGAAAAGGTCTTACACCTTCCTGGGGGCTCAGCAACTCAGACATAAATTCAAAAGTGGAACAACTGACTATTTGGGGGATTTTAGACTCTAAGCTTTATGAAACGTACTATAAGCAACAAAACACCTTCCTAGGAATGAAAGGTTTTGACTAGGTACATCTGTGTCTATAGATAAAAATAACAGGTTATGCAATCTTGGGGAACCAGCCAGTTTGTCTTGACAACAATTATAATATAAAAGTCTAGGTTACTGAGTGACTAAATAGGCCATCATCTGATACAAACGCCATTGCTAGAACTGTAGAATTCACATTATTCACAGCAGTCACCTCAATGACCTTTCTAATGGTGCCATCATGGCAGAAATATTCTGCTCAGTGACTCTGCAAGCATGGGTTTTTGATGCCTAGACATGAGCTCTAATACATCAGTTCTATTCAAACTGCAAAGGCATCTAGAAGATGTAGGTCCTAGAAGGACCTGCAGAAGTGGTTGTTTGTCATAACAACCATGTCACTTGCTCCTGTCTGTCTTAGTGTGGGCACAGAGGAAAACGAGGTATTTTGTGCTATCATTTCAGATATGTATTGTTATGGCTTGTGTCCACATGTCCCCCGAAAGCAACATGTAGTCATTGGTGGGGCCTACTCAGAAGTGGCTGGATCTAGAGTGTGTGATACTGGGATTAAGGGCGTGTGATTACTAAATCAGTCCACTGATTGGTTTGGCACCACCCTAATCCTGGTAGCCTGGATACAATATAAGGGACACAAAGGCTCATGTTGTCTCATTTGCTTTGCTATGTTCTTTGCCATGAGCTGTTCTCCCCAGCCATGCCACCCTGCCTTGGAGCCAGCTGATTACGGACTGAACGGAGGTGAGCTAAGTAAACTGTGAGCTAAGTAAACCTTCCCTTCCTTGACTTTGGGTGTTGGGTATTTTGTCTTTTGTCTCAGCAACAAGAAAAGTAACTAAGACACATACTGAAGTCCTCCTGGGCTTGAAGAAAAGAACAATGATCATGAATGAATTCTCTCTTTTCTAGAAAAACAATCAACCAAAGAATATGGGCAACTGTTGGCCCAGGGTATAGAATCATCAGGGTGACAGATCCAACTGCACCCAAGAAACATGGGGAGAGAGCAGCTGTAGGCACACAGTGACCTCTTCATGGGAAAGATTTAGAGCCTTGCAGCAAATTCTGAGACACTGTGGGCAATGTGAAGAATGATTGGTCCTCAGCCAGGCTATGAGGCTACCATAGCCAAGCATCCTATCCTATATTGGATTTAAATAGGAATATTGATGGTACTACAGGAGACATTGGAGATGATTCAGTTTGACTTTCTTTGTAAAGAGACAAGGACACAGTTTCAGAATGCAAGAGATTTTTCTTCAGAGTTGAATCCTAGGGCAAAGTAAAGAGAGAGAAAGAGAGAGGGGGAGGGAGAGAGACAGAGACACAGAGAGAGTGAAAGGAGGGGGAAGGACTGAGGATCGGGGAGAGGGGGCATTTTTGTAAGTGCGGAATTCTGGGGGCAAGAAAGAAGGTTGACAATTACAGCTGGGCTTATATACAGAGATAATACAGCTGCAGAAGATGATGCAGTAGTTATCATTACAGGCTTTGAGCCCCAGAGGCAGGACCTCTGGACCCAGGCTCTACCTCTGTCTCTTGTGGGGACTTGGGCAACTGATTTAATGATCAGCAGCACCATTTCCTAGCTTAGAAAAGCCCTGAGATGCAGGACTATATGAGGCAGAAAAAGCAACTCCCAAGTCCCACAGAACAGAATAAAGTCGGTGGTTGGGGTCAGGGCACAGAAGGGGGCTGAGGTCCTAAAATTTAAGAAGATAAAAATCCAAACCTTGTTCTCTCTACACAGAAAAATGAAAGAAAAAAGTGAGCCCCTTGTGCAATACGGTGAAGCCTGTATTACTATCCTCAGAATCTTGTAGTTTAAATACATAAGCTAAGATATATCAGATTACAAAGAAAATCTATTACTTTGAAACACAGCTCCATATCTTTAAATATATAAATAAAATAGATTTATATTGCTTAATTAATGATTCATAATACAATACATAAAGCATAGGCAAGTTAAAGTGAATTTTTATTTTAAGTATTTATCAGTGTCATGACCGTTTTGCTCAGACCAGTTAACAATATTTAACAGCGGAGTAGTCTTGGATGGGGACATATGCTTCCCAAGCGGACATTCAATTTTGGCTTTCATCTTCTGATGGCTATAAAAATGGAACTCCCTTACAAAGGCAGATGATCATAAGCAAGGCACATTTATGTATCTTACTCTGTAAGGAAAAGAGAAGCAGTACACAGAAATGCATTTCCGGACATCTGCAACTGTCCCTGTGCTATGAAAGTACGTATGATTTCTGCTGGTCACAGGTTTTGCCAAAACTACTATGGCTTTGCCTGAAGCTGAAGGGCAGCTATACTTTGCGTAATGTTATGAAGAGAACTGTGACTCTTTCCCCTTTCACCCAAGGCCGTGGATCTTGAGTCCCCGTATGAGAAAATCTCTCCTGCTGCCTGAGATGAGAAAAGCCCAAAAGTCTAGGGTTGAAGGCAAAAACTCCTTGAATCGTAGGATTTAGGAGCATCAGCAACAGGGAAATTTCAAGTTCAGGATTTTCCTGCAGAAATCTATTTCTAGGAACCTTCAGTGAGCAAAACCCATTAAACCCACATTGCCCTTGTGTCCGGGGGACTGGGGTGTGAAGGAGGATTGCATCCACCCTAGGGGTAAAATGGACTGGATGGCATACAGCCACAGGCCGTGGAGGCAATGCCCCAGCAGCGACACCCTCGGGACACCCTGGAGGCTGGGAGAGGCATGAGTTACCCAGTTTATGTTCAAACAGTGTGGGACATGCGGGTACCCCAAGTACTTCAGGGCTGGCAAGTTGACAAAACAGAGACAGCCACTTCCAGGGGGAAGTGTGGCCCTGAGGGGCTTCTAGACAGGGCATTTTGCATGGAGCTGCTAGAGGACAGGGTGGGAATCCAGGTGCCCCAAAGCAGAGCTCATCCGGGACGTGCAACTACAGAAGACCAGACCCAGGGGGAAGCTAAGGAGGGAGCCCAGACAACTGCGTGAGGGTGGAGGTTTGGTCTGTAATGTGGAGTGCGAGCCAATTTCTCTGGTCTGGCCAGTGTGACCCCAGAGGTGATGTTTTACGTAACCCTGGAGCAGTGGGGAGTACCTCTTAAAGGGCAGGTGCCTCCCCCACAGGCCCGGGTGCACAATGGTGATGAAACTCTCAGCTCAATATTTGCATTAAAAAAATTATTACAGTAAAAGACACATTGCCACTAACCTCCCTCAAACTACTCTCCTGTGCTTTGGACATACTTATCCCACCGTTCTTGCCACTTTCTGAAGCAGTTCTGCAAGTCCTCTTTCCTGAGTGTCTGTATGCGATGTGATAAAAAATACAGTGAATGTCGCTGCTGAATGCCAACCCACAGAAAGGCAGGCTTGTAAAAACAAGGTGCTGCGTCCTCAGCCACCTTAGTTAGCAGAGTGGCACTGCAAGACTTCTGGCTCCTCCCCACAGTGAAAATGGCTGTGAAAGGTAAACGTTTTGAATCAATTCAGGACACTGAAGCAGCCACCGCAGTGCCACGAAGGGCACTCGGGAAAGGAGACGTCCAGAGCCACTCAGAAAGTGGCAAGGACAATGGGGTAAGTGTGTTCGGAGGGAGGGGAGCATGTTGAAGGGGACTCAGGGCAAGGTATCTTTTGCCACAACTTTAAAGAATCCAAACGTGCAGTGTAGCTTCTGATCACAGTTCTTTCCTCAGGTGGTGACGCCCCGCACTGCTGTCTCTGGGAGCCTCAGAACATCAGCGTCAGGACTCTGAGCAGGACTCGGTTCCCCCATTCACAGCCGGGTGTTCTCACTTCTCCCCAGTGTCGCCTGCACGTCTACTGAGCAGGGCTGGAGAGAGGGAAAGCAGCTCACGATATTTACCATTTTGTTGTTCTTGTTGGGAAGATATGGATAGCACTTAAAAAAATATAGGTCAGGGCAGAGAAGGAACCAGGGGCCACACTCTTTAGTTTCTGACATAGGCAGTGTCTAATCCACCACTCTGCTCTTCCAAGGAAAACACTGGCGTGGAGTCTATAATGCTTGATACACTCTGTCAGCTTGAGAAGTTTAGAAGTTTAACTAAGCCACTGGGGCAGGGGGGCAGGATCTTAACTTTGTAAACACCCTGAGCCTGTGCAAGAGGAGGGCAGGGAGACGGTGTGCGCATTATACCTGCCCTGGGTGGGGTGGGAGCCTGCTTACAGTGCAAGGGGGGAAAGAGCCTTGCTCCTCCTTTCTGCTCTTGCTGCTTTTGCTGTCTTCCACCACCATGAAATGTTGCCCCTCCACCACACCAATCTGTCATGGAGCCGGCTGATTACAGACTAAAAACTCTGCAAACTGTGAGCTAAATAAACCTCTCCTCCCTTCATTTTGAGTGTTGGGTATTTTGTCTCAGCAAAGTGAGAAAAGTAATTAACAGAGTCAAATAAAAATGGTCCCATCTCTCATTCAAGATGGAAATAGAACACACAGGTGAAACATACTTGGGAAGTTTTCCAAGCAAAACTCCCTCTATCAGCCAGTGCCACTGGAGCCCCACCACCTTTTTAAGGAACGCTCTCTCTCCAGACCCCCCTTTATTCTTGCTATGAGATGCACATTAAAACCCGAATCTCTTGAGCTTAGAACCCGTGTGTTCACACCCATGAGCATGTACACATATTTTCCCCATTTTCACTGTAGTGGAATTAACAATTGGAGTCTTTAACACAGATTCTCCTCTTTACAGAATGTCCTCATGAATGGCGATCCCAAAGTCCTTGAAATTATGAAATTGGTTTACTCAGAGTTTCAGAGAATGAGGCAAACCCACTGGCACTTGTTCTGGGGAGTCCTCAGGAGCGGTATTAGCCCTTGTAAGACGGACCCCAGAGGGGTGCCCTGTCCCCTCTGCCACCTGAGGACACAGTGAGGAGACACCACCTGTGACCAAGGAGCAGGCCCTCATCAGATCTGCAGGCACCTCAGTCTGAGACGTCCAGCCTTCTGCTGGTCCCACACCACCTGCCTGATGGTTTTTAGTGACAGCAGCCCAGGCAGACCAGGGGAATCAGGGAAGAATCCCAAGTAAAGGTCACTCCAGGTGGAGCCAGGTCCCAGGAGGAAGGGCCATGGCAGGAGGACTTGGGAGAAGACAAAAGTCCCAAATGTACGATTCTGTCCAGCAAAGCGGGAGGAACATGCCTCACACTGAAAATGCGATGTGCACGGCCTGGAAGGCGGGGGTGGGTCAGAGCAGGCGCAGAGTCAGCTGGAAGCAAGACCCAATTAACCTCCAAGAGCGACCAGGCTGAGCCTGAAAACAGAATCATGTTGGTGTAAAGGTCATGAGTCTGACATCCTTGACACCTTGGACAGGAAAATGTTGCTAAGCTGCATGGGATCTGTGCTTAATAAATGAAATGTATAGAGAGACGTCATCTGTCCTCAGATTGAAAGGCACGTGTTTGGAAGAGTGAAAGACTGCATGTATCAAATCCTTTTTGCTCTCAATAAATAGTGAAAAAGCAAAATGACTTGAAGTGCTAGACCTTTGCCAATAAGAAGATAGTGTCATGAAGGAAATTTAATCATATTTCAGGAAAAGGAGAAGCATCAGGAATAAATAAAAAAGCAGACAATGAGACCAAATATTTAGGTTAGGGTCTGCACAGTTGCAGGCTTGAGAGATGTTTATTTAGATTCCAAAGTACAATGTGTCGGATGCAGATTTCAAGGAGGGAGGCAGGTAAACCACACTGACAAAATTTATGACCAAGAAAGAGCAGAACGTGTAATTATACAGAGAAAGGCATTTTCTTTTCTGAAGGTGTTATGGCGACAGCCAAAATTATTCAACAACATCTGAGTTATTTGGCAAAGGAGCAGATGAAAAAAATTCCAGCTGGCATAGAAAAGGACAAAATGTACCATGCATAGGATAAAAGGCAAAGTCTATCAATAAAGAGCAGGAGAGTCGAACCTGCAGCAGGAGTGACCACAGAGTTGAAGGCCCTGGTGTGTACTTGGGGCTCCGCACACATACACCCACAATCACCACGTTCTCAGTACAGAAGCTCACAGCTACTGTGGGTGCCAGAGAAGGCAGGGGGTGCCATGCTGACCACTCACAGTCTCTCCTCCTGCCACCCTCAATCTTTGTTTTGTGGAGGACAGGAAGGGCCAGTAGCTGTCAAATCACTTCCATGCTATTTGAAAACCACGACTCTTAAGAAAGACCTGGGAAAACAAGTAAGTTCACAATTTGCCAAAATGTTCAAAATAATAGAAGCATCGTGAGAATTCAGACATCATTATTAGTTCATAAGAATTCCCACAAATTCTTTTCTACCCCAAGGTTAGAAGTATGAGCTAGCCATGTGGGAAGAATTATTTGCTAAGATGCTATATGTGATTTATATTTTTTAAGAAGTAATCATGCTATGTTAAAGGAACTCCCTCTTCATCATCAAATTTCAAAGCTTTTTTTTTTTATTGGCACCGGGAATCAAACTCATGACCTCAAGCTTGCCAGGCAAGTGCTTATGCTGCTGAGCTACATCCCTGACCCTTCAAAGCTTTTATGATAAATCAGTTGGGTATTCTTTTCCCAAACCTCATAAGGAAACACAGGAGACTGACTTTGCTAAACTTCTCTTCATGCCTTGGATTCTGATTTTGTATTGATTTCCATTCAGGTGGACCCCAAAGAGAAATCTCATTTCTTCATAAAATAGCATAATTAAAAGTGATTTTTAAAATGAACTAGCACCGAACTCATTAACCAGTAGAAAAACAGGCCTAGGTGAAAGACAGGAGGAAGGCTAGGAGCAGCTTTTGCAGTGAGTCCATAATGCGCTTTGCTAAGGGTTGGATATAGTTTGAATGTGTCCCAGGAGGGTTCCCATTAGAAATCAACTCTGACCTTGACTTTCGGCTTCCCGTGTCACCATCTGATTGCTCCGCCCACTCACACTCCCACCACCACTACCACAGCAGTATCACCCTCCACGAGGTCTCCCCAGAGCCCCGCCCAGGCCACCCCCGGGCCCCTGAACCTCCGGACTTGTGAGCTGAAAAACTTCTTTTCTTCACAGAGAACCCAGAATCAGGTATTTCACTGTAGTGATGGAGAAAGGATCAACCCAGCTTCGCTATTTTACACCAGGTTCCTGAGTCTCATTCCCTTTTTGGAGACTGAGGAAGAAATGAAATATTTAGTTCCTTTGTTTTACCCAGTTCAATTCACCAGTGACACTTGGACAGATAGTGTCCCTAGATCACTACTGTCTCAAATGGAGAAATGAATGACACCTTTCCACCACCTCACCAAAACAGGATCCCTTTAGTGTAGACCCCCATGCCAGACCCCATGTTCTAGCTGGACACCAGGCTTCTCACCTCTCTGTGCCAGCAAGTCCCTTACCTTCTCCAGGTCTCAGACCCAATCTCTTCTCCTTGTTGGGGTCCTGGAAACCCGCCCTGAGCTTCAGTGTCACTAGGACTCCTAGGACTCGGAAGAACTCACCTTTTCAGTTTATCCTTACAGCTTTGGCACATTACAGCAAGAGGACACAGGAGACAACCAGAGCAAGCAACGTCTAGGTGAGCCAGCATGAGGTCCCAGGCATCCTCTGCTAGTGGAGCTCCTGGCCACAGTGAGTCTCCCCAGAAACCACGTTACAATCACAGCAGCTCACTCAGGCCTGGGTGCCCACAGGTTTTGGGGGTTGGCCACATAACCATGCAGCACCTACCTAAGTGACCTCAGCTATACCTGTTATTCTAGAACAATGATAACGAATCTATGGCACAAGTCTTATCTGTTTTTCTTTTAAGACAAAAGATGTTAATGTATGAGTGTTTTCTTTTACAATAAAACCTCAGTATTCAGGTTTAGTTGCAGTGATGGCACTTTGTGATAAATAATTAGACTTGGGGTTGCAGTTTGGTCACTCGTGTCTGGCCATCACTGCCCTAGCGCAATGTAAGCATTCACCATAAGTCACACTGTTAAGGGAAACTATCTGACCAAATTGGTTTCATGTGGCCCAAGGCCTCAAGCGAACAAAAAACAACAAACAAACAAACAAATGAAGAGACCCAGAGTATTCTTACTGGCCAAAACATTCCAACCACTGGCAGCTAATTTCCCAATCCTGAAGACAGACCCTTCCTAGATGAGCAGGGACTTTTTTCCCTAGAGACTGAATGAAAGGCCTTCACACTGAGCTCCATTCCCAGCCCTCTTTACATTTTTAAATCTGAGACGGGGTCTTACCAAGTCACTGAGCTGCCCATACTGGGCTTGAGCTTGTGATCTTTCTGTCTTAGTTGTCCAGAGTGCTGGGATTAAAGGCCCACACCACCATTCCTAGCTCTGAGCAGGCACCAAGCAAGTCAGGGCTTCTCAGTGAGCCCTCCCCTGTAGAGCACACATTTCCTTTCCACTGTCAAAAAAGAGTTCAAAGACTTCAAACTCTTGTGGCTTCAATCTACTGCAAGGAACGTATTTCACACAGCAGCCCTGTAGACGTAACGCATGTACGTGGGTAATAGACAAAACTCCTAACCACAACAGTTCATTCCACTAGTGACTTTGACTGGACAGAGTTTCTATTGCATTCTATTTTAAGCTGACCGTGACCCACTAAATTAATTTCATGACCTTCTAATGTGTCAGAGCCTCCATGATAGAAAAACAAATGAGCAAGAGAGTAGAGGGGCTTGATGCCGTTATTTGAAGAAAGGGCAGCCACATTCATAGCTGCTAGACTGGGCGTCATCAGTCATGACAGATGACGAGGACATCACTGCACGCGTAAGCAGACCACGCTGGCATGACAGGGATCCTGGCTGACCAGTGGAAACACAGTCTATAGTGGTCCAGTTCTAGCAAAAACATAATGTTTTCTTTAACCCCCTCCAAATTTTTCTGGATACCTTCCTATGTATCTCCTCATCCTTTCTCTCCCCGGTCTGAAATACAAGCTGGCCTCTTCCCATAAGAGCGTCGTCAGCAGTTACTTCATCCCACACCTCAAACCTCTCATTTGCTCAAATTCCTTCTAAGAAATCCTAAAGGAAGGAGATAATCAGGCTACTTAATGAGCACAGTGTGTGAGGTTCTAAGAAGTCAGTCTTTACTGTTCCCAGGAAGTGCTTCAAGAAACAGGTGTGTGCATGTGTGCGTGTGCACGTGTGCGCACATCTTTCAAACCATCACAAGTCTTGGGGACTGGAAAGCCTGTGGGGGACAGAGCTGTGGATGACACGGAATGTGCCATCTTCCCATGTGGCTTGACTTGTGGAGGAGCTCTTGTTGGATTATGTGACCCCTGAGAACTTCAATTCATACCACACACACGAGAGTTTAAGGCAATGGTCTACAAAATGTCACACTGGAGCACTGTACAAAGACTCGGACGCCCAACAAGGAAAATAAGAGGATAAAGATGGCACCATGCGGAAGATTCTACAGCAAGGGAGAGAAATCCATCTCCACTTATAAGACTGAAATTTCTTAGGTGAGACACATTTTATAGACCCTCACATAAGAATTGCATTATGCAGTCATAAAATAGAGAAGCTAAAGCAGATCTTAGAGATCACTTTGGTGAGGAAGACCATCACGGGAGTCTCTGCAGCCAAGTGGGATGTCCAACTCACCCTTCCCCATTCCAACACCACTTTTTAAAGCCATCTCTTGGGACTGAAGCCAGTTTTCGTAGTCCCAAAGAGCTTGATTTTCCCACGTTTGGAAGGCAGTGTTCCAAGAGCCTTGGCTTGAGAGAGAAAATGAAACTGATCGCAACCAAATCGGTTATGTCTCCAACAGGCTCAGTCTGGAAGTACACATGGCAATTTATTCAATTACCATCAATTTTCTTGCAATACGATTTGTGGGTGACAAGTAAAATAATACACATAAAAGTGGTTTTGATGCTTATGATACTCACACAGAAAGATAGCTACTCACCAACCTCTCTGAATTCAGCTGGTCACAACAGACACTATTTGTGGATTGATAGCTGGACTATTTGCAGGTTTAGTCTTTTAATTCAAGTAATAAATATCAGATTTGCTCCCATAATTCCTTCTTGCCCACTCTTTTTAAGAAGAGATATGTTACAGCTGAGAAGAAAATTATACAGCTGGAAGTGTAACTTTTTCTCTTGGCAGATTGAGTGAATGTAAGTACCAGCAGCTCCTGGAATGATAAGAACACCAAAGGCTATAGGTTAGCCTTCAAAAGCAGAACTCAACCTAAAATCACTCCGGGTAAGATGTTTTGACAGCCCTCTCTTGCAGCAACTGTGTAGATTTATTTATAATGGAGACTGGTAAATCTCTTATAATTAGTCTGTCCATGTTTTGAGTAATTTAAAAAATATATAATATTTTGGAGTCCAAGTCTTTGTAATAGTGCTATCTGGCATTTAAAATATGCCAAGGAAATGCTTTAAATGCACCAATTTCATTGAACCAAATAGCAAAGCCCTGCAAGGTTCTGTGATACAGATGGCTGGGAAAACGTGCCCCTTGTTATTTCGGGAATGTGGCCCCAGGAAGTGTGTGTGTGTGTGTGTGTGTGTGTGTGTGCAGAAACATCCCCAGTACTGCTATTGGGAGGTGTTACTCTGCCTGTGTCAGGTCATACCACTACAGAATACTAAGTCTGAAGTGCACCTTCTGCTGCAAGCTGGATGAAAGTGCAAAAGATGAGGAGGGGTCTGAGCCTTTGTCACCTCTCAGACAGGGCAAGGACAAAGGCAGGCAGCCTGGACATTCTTGATGTCCAAACTTAGGTGCAGTAAGCGGGACATGGCAGAGCAGCACATGGCACGAAGGAGCCACAGGGAATCTCAGCTTGCAATCAGGACAAGGGTCTGGTGCTCTGAGCGTCAGCAGGCTCCTCCCTCTGTCCTGTGCTGGCTTCCAGGCTGGATGTGGAGGAGATGGCATCTACACCACAACCCACACACAGACCAAGTGGCAAGACTGTTCTTTCTGCTCTCTTGAAGTCTAATTAAGACCAGTCCCAACCTCTGTCTCTAACTGGTGGAAAGAAGTCCAAAACCCTCACTAAGATTTCCCTGCACTCAGCTGGGAGGGATGGTGCATGCCTTTAATCCTAGTACTCTGGGAGACTGAGGCAGAGGGATTGCACATTGAAGCCCTGCCTGGGAAACTTAATAAATTAGCAAGAACCTGCCTCAAAATGAAAAATAAAAAGGGCTGGGGATGTAGCTCAGTGTGAAGACCTTGAGTTCAAGCTCCATTACTGAAAAATTAATGGATTAATTAACCAAGTAATAAAAAGCTTTTTCCTGAATTCCAGGAACCACATACTCCCCGTACACCACTGCTGGTAACCTCCTCTTTCTGCTCCTGTCTCTTCCTCATCATACTCAGAGACACTCACATCCATGCTGAGTCACAGACGAGGCTCGGGTTCTTCCTCCACTTATGCTACACACACATGCACACACACACACACACACACGTACACACAAGCACAGCAACATACACACAAAGCAACTGTTACTCTAAAAGACTTGTCTTAAGATGTCAGGAGGAGAGTTCATGACAGGAAGAGGAATATACAAACTGTGATTAAAAACTATATTGTGGGTTCACATTTTTTAAAAAGTATTACTGTAGAAGTCACATTGACCTTAATTCCCCCTCAAAACCCACCCCCTCCTTCCTGGAATGCATTTATCCCATCATCTTTGCCACCTTCTGCAGCAGCTCTGGAGTCCTCTTTCCTTAATGTCTTTATTTGTGCTGTCCTGGCTGCCTCCCTGTCCTGAATCAATTCAAAACGTTTCCCTTTCATCGTCGTTTTTGTTTTGGGCAAGAGCCAAAGTCGAATGCTGGCAGACCCTGTGAGGAAGGTGGCGGGGGACTCACTGGTATGTTTTTGTGAGCCTGTCACTTTGTTGGATGGCGCTCAGCTGCAGCTTTCACTGCAAGTTTGATCACACCTGGTAAAGACCCTCACAGAAAAGACTTCCAGGACCGCTTTGGAAAGTGGCAAGAATCGTGGAATAAGAGTGTTCAAAAGACGGGGAAGTACTTTCAGGGGGATTCATGGAAATGCACCTTTTACTGTAATGAACTCTTAAGATGTAAATACTATATTTGTTGCTCACCCCAGACCATCTCTTAGTGATTCGCCCTTTTCTGTATCACGTGGACTTGCTCCCACCCGTCGCTGTTTCATGGTGCGCCCTCTCCCTAGTTCTCTGGCTTCTCCCCCCGCTCTGTCATCCTCTCTCCTCCCCTTCCAAGTGCAAGCCTTCCCCACCTTCCACTCAGCACGGCACAAATGGCCTCTATGCCTCTCTGATCCTCGGTCTCTCACCCTCAAGCAACTCTTCACGTTCCTCACAAAGGAAGAAATGGCTCGGTGGCAGATGTTACAATCATCTATTACTTTTGTTCCTATAACAAAATTTTTAAGTGGAATGTGTGCTCTCCCAGAGATTCCTGCTCTACCTCTCTGTCTCCTAATGGCTCTGTGCCGAGTTCATTCTCCACTCACTCAGTCAGTAAAAATACCAGCAGCTCCAGGATTTCCCCCCACTGAGAGATGGAGTCTCATTTCCCACCTTCAATCTGAGCTGGGCTTATTGACTACGACATTGAATTTTATGTATGAACTTGACTGAGCCTCAGGGTGCCCAGATAGCTGGCAACACCATTTCTGGTTTGTGGCTGTGAGGAAGAATCTGGAAGAGATTATGACTTGATTGGCAGAGTGAATAAGACCTGCTCTCCCAACACCTCAATAAACAGGACAGAGCAGATTCAGGGCAATGACCCGGCCCAGCAGAGGACACAGGAGCTGAATGTCACATTCCATCAACAGTGAGTGTGCAAAGTTGAACGCTTTGAACGCTCTCCACTAAAGAAGGCGGGAAGAGATGGTGCTGGCTCACCCCACTGCTTCCCCATGCACAAGGAGGAAAGAACTACTTTTCTGCACAGTGGAACCTGTGGTCCTGTATCATCAAGGGGTGGCCAGTCCTGGTTTGAGAGACTTGGTTCCCCCTACTTCCGTCTTCCCCACTTTCATGTGAAGAACAACGTAACCTGGATGGGAACCTGGAAGCAGGTGATCACTTCCCTAATGCCTGGGCGTGCTTCTATCCAGCATCAGGTTACAAAGGCCTCTCCCGTGGCCACCCAGCCCTGAGTCAGGGAGCACTTGCTGTGGGAGGCCAGCTTTGAAGGCTATCAGCCTGTGAATGCTGGGCATCTCCTGAGCCGGGTGTCTCCCATTGTGTGAGGACACATAGTGACCAAGGAGAAGGAACCACAGCAAGCTTCTTATGGCTGAAAGACTCCTCGGACTCCAAGACTTTAGGGCACCACCCAGTCAAGCTCCAAGATGACTGTGATCAATGAGAACCAGCAGCAAATATCCATGGAGCACCGAGCCTTGCCACAAGGGAACGGTGCAGGAAGGGAGGTCCCCCTTGCCAGTCTGGGTGTTGCCACCACTCACACCCTACAGTGCTCACTGCTGGAAGGTGCTGGTGCACAGGGCTGCCTCTCCTCTGTGCCCACAGCCACCCTGTCCCATATCCCCATGTCCCCAGGGCCCAGGGCTCATGCTCCTATGTCCTCACGCTCCCACTGCGCTTGGTAGCTACAAGCCCCTTGGTATAAGGCCCCACAGCTGTCCCCACTGTGTTTCCCCTATGGCGGGGACTGTCACATGTCCAGGCGCTCTCACTGTGGAGTCTTTCCCCAGCTGTCTCTTCACCCCCTTTCCTCAGGCCTCCTCTTCCCACTCCAGCCACACATACCCCCAGGCATTCCCAGTCCTCACCTGCTCCTCTGCCCTTCCTGCACCTGCCCCAAGGGCCCTATCGCTGGTGTCAAACCCATTTGTGGGATGGAGGTCATCTCCACAGCGACAGGTTGAGCTCATCGAGGTCAGTGGCTATTTAAGCTCCCAAGTGATACTCAGATCTTGCCTGTGCGGGAGGAAAGTCAGCAGGAGGATGGCCCTTGCTGGGATGCTCTGAGTAAAGTGGTGTGGTTGGAAGTGGTGGCCAGGTACAAGGACAGGCTGTGGGTCACACCGGAAGACCTGGTTCCAGCTCTGATCTAATCTTTCAACATTTGTAAAAACTGCTTGCAGAACGGGAGGCTTAGCTCTTGTGATTAGAAAGGGTCAGAGTCACTGGCCAGCTTTCTCTTCTGTTTCTCTCTCCTCCTTGCCATCCTCCTTCTTGTCCTCTTCTTGCTTCTCCTCATCCTCCTTCTCCTCCTTTTCTTCCCTCTCTCTCCTTGTTCACCCCTCCCCGCTCCTTTCCCCATACCGCATTCGGAATGGGGGTTCTGTAAATTTGTTCTCTATGGAGAAGTTCTACATTATAATTTGAAGAACAAATTTTACGAATGTAAACAAATCAAACAAAATGTCCATGCATGACAGCAGGGAGTACAGTGTGTGTGTGTAAAATGTCATGAATTTTGATTTAAAAAGTGGGATGTCAGCTCAGCCACACATCCAGGATGTGGCCAGCAAGAGGTACAAATGTGACAGGCTCCACTCCCTGTGGACTGCAGATGTGAGATTCCACGTGGTCACCCTCTCTCAGCCACAATGAAAGAGGTTCCTGCCGAAATCAGAGCCCACAGAGGAGGCTCCAGGGACCCTCTATCAGCTCCCCCAGAGACTTGCCGTGACCTTTAGGCAGACTGATCCTAATGGAGTGTCAGCTATTATTGTTCTTGGCCCCGGTTCTCCCATAAAGGTTTTATGAAGGGGGAAAAACAGAAGTGCAGAAGAACGAATTTCAGGTCATTATTTGCAAGCTATTACTAAATCAATAGCACCAGCATCCTCAGAATTTGGAGTGAGCCACATTATAAAAGTGTTTCCCTTTGATACAGTTCTTTAATGACTATGTTCACTGGAGAGAGAATTTGAACAACAACACAACTGCTTGGTATGGGCTCCTGGCCTAGTAATAAAACATCTCTAGAGACAGAATGATCAGCCATCAAAGGCAGTTACGTGGTGTGCATCAACTGTGGGTGAAAATTAAGTCCAAGGGAAGGAGGAAATGGGGCCAGAGATATTTGATAGAGGCTGCAGGGAATGGAGAACGCCTGGCTTCAGACAGGATATTTGTTTTCATTTTTGAACATTACATTATTCACAAAATTAAATTTTAAGAAGATAACAAAGTCTTAATCAAATGGGCCATACTAGGAATGGCTGGTCATCTAAGGTTTGTAGGCAGAATATAGGCAGCTTATTAAAATTGGTGAGGGTAATTTTCTCTGCAAATTATTAATATTAAACCAACGCATCAGAGCTAACAAATATGATATCGGTTGTATTATTTGTTTTTGCGTGGAATATTTTTAAATTTTTCTCTCCATGTATTGGATTTCTTTTGAATTTTCCCATATTTCCCCTTCAAAGTTGCTTTAAAGGCTGTACTTGCTACTTTGAAGATAAGGGGCAAGGTGAAATTTGAGAAGTCATGTCATAGTGGTAAAAAAACGCCACCATGAACCCTTTCTTGTGCCAGAAGGGCCCCTCTTAAGCGAGAACAGAGGCTCAGGGGGCGCTGGGTCTCTTCAGCAAGAGAAGCTGAGCTTCAAGGGCCCCTGGTTCACTCTGTGCTCGTGGAGATGTCCCCAGCCCTGCTCTTAATGAGTTTCAGCTCGCCTTGATTTCCTCTGGGTCGGAAGAGCAGCAAACTCTCCTTTTAATATTGAAGTCCCTGGCTGGGTGGCATCAGCGCGGGAACTGCCCAGAGGGTTCAGCCCTGTGATGTCATAGTAACCACACACACACAAAGCCCCACCACACTGGGCTGCGAGCTTAGAAGGCTGTGTTCCCGCACAGGGACAGTGACAGTGGCCTCTTCCTGGACTCTGTGAAGACTTGGCTTCCACTCAGTCGGCAGAAACCCAAAGCAGTGACTTGAGATCCTTTGCAGAGCGAATGACGTTCTACTAACTGAGCAAAACCCTTCTGGGACCTTCTCCCAGTTGTAACACTGGCCGTCATTTTTCATGTCCCTTAGGGACTTAGAATCATTGAGCGGTTGTTACCTGCCAGGGACCAAACTGTGCTCCAGGAGTCCTGCAATAAAGCAGACAGTTGTACATGATCTGTGCTAAGAGGGGGCATCTCTAAAGGGACAGCACACATTGGGTCATCTACAGCTGGAGGAGGCTCCTGCTGGTGGCACCTTGGTGGATATAGGCACAGAGGTTGCAAATGCCCCTGCTCTGCCTACCACAAGCAGCCCTGGTGCCCGGTGGGTCCCATGGGTGTGCACAATAATGCCAGGGCCTCACAGACAAGTGCTCTTGACCACCACCTCAGTGACGTGGGGTTTCATCTGCCTCTCTACCTTGTCAAAGGAAATTTTTCAAGTGGTTCTTTCAATACAAAATAACCAACAATAAACGTGGGACTCGGTGAGTCTTGTGTTTGCCAGTCCCCCTTCACCTGGTCTCCTCCCTCATCCTACGAAGAAGAGAAGGGAGACATCATGAGTACGGGTGCATGGCTAGAGCTCAGGGCTGTCCTAGGTGATGACACTTTTGACACATACACCTCGGGTCTCCTGATTCTTATTTCAGATGTTTTATTACTGTACAACCAGCTACTCAGCACCGATTGAGGGAAAACACCCTACTTTTAAAACTGAACATTTCAATTCTTAATGTTGTATATGTTGGCACAGGGATGTAGCAAGCACATAGGAGGCAAGCAAACAAAACAATGGACAGGCTGTCCTCTAAGGAGGAGCTGGAATGAGAGTCTGCTTCCTCACTCCATGTCTTCATAGTGATGCAGGCTTAGGGATGAAACAGACGAGATAGTGCTACTGAGGCCCTGGGCAGAGATCGGTGGTGGGGCCTGCAAAACCTCTCTGAGGAGGTGACATGGGTTGAGGTGCAGGGCGGGAAGAAGACTGTCCCAGGGAGATCCACGCAGAGCCTTTAGGTGGAGGAAATAGAAAGATGACATGGCGCCTAGGAGGAAGGTGGATCTGGGGAACAGGAAATGGGCCAAGACTCCGAGCATGGTGGATGTGGGCAGGGGGAGCCCAGGCTGGATGCAGGCTGTGCCCAGTGGCAGATATCAGTGGGAAACTCCAGTCTGCGATGCACAGAGAGGGCCAATACAGCAGAGGGTGACCTGCGCCTCTAATGTGCGTGCTTCCTGCGTCCTTGTGGAGATGGGGCTGCAGGCAGCAAAAAAGAACAGGGCCTCGGGGAGCAGGTTCAGTGTCCCAGGAGACGTGGCAGCTGCACTGGTTTGGGGCAGAGGCACAGGGTGGAAAGAACTGATAAGACTTACATTCTGAAAGTGGAATTGGTGGGATTTGATGAACAGCTAAGGTGGGGAGTGACAGCATGAATGAATTGCAACTCCAGGGCTTTTTGTTTGAGCAAATGGGTGACTGGTAGGAGACAGGAAGCTGGGGCAGAGGGGCAATGTCAGTGGGCTACGAGTGAAAAGTTCTCTTTTGGTCATGGGCCCAGTAAGGATGGGTTGGACATCAAGGAGGAGCAGTCAGAAGGCACTCTGAGATCGACGTGTGGCATTCACTGACGTAAATGGATGTAAATCAGGGTCATTGTCATAGCGACAGCATGCAGGACCATGGGACACATGGCGCTCACCTAAGAATAAAATGCACACATGAGAGGGGAGGAACCAGGCTTGAGCTCCAGATCAACAAGGGAGATAGAACCAGTTAAAGAAATCAGATGGTTAAAAAAAAAAAAAAAGAAATCAGATGGTGACTAGTGCGGTATGAGGGAAACCAGGAAACAGTGCTTCATCGGACACTGCTGAAATGTGAAAGAAGATGAAGGTGCAAAAGTGACAAGGGCAGAGGAGATTATGGATCTCCACACCCCCCGGGCTACACTGGATTTGAGAAGAAAACGCAATATCCAGACAGCCCTTACTTTCTCATTCCATTAAGACAAGTATGTCAGTGGAAATTGTTTCTCTAACATGTCATTTAATGAAGCTAAAGTGTCTGACCAAATAATTGGCTCGTCTTAAAGGCTTATTCTGAGGAATGAGTTTAAAAGAATCTATCACTATCTTGCAGGTGTCATGAGATTACAAACTGGGGGTTTTGACCTTTAATGGAATTCCAGCTGTTTTATCTGGCTTCTGCAGGACGAAAATTGTGACTTCGTTATCCATAGGAAACACTAGAAATCTGAAGGGAAGCTTCATTTTTAGAATATTAAGAGGTGTAGGGGCTGGGGATTTAGCTCAGCGGCAAAAGCGCCTGCCTGGCAAGTGCAAGGTCGTGAGTTCGGTTCCCGGTACCGGAGAAAAACCAAAAAAAAAAAAAAAGAATATTAAGAGGTGTAAAGTAGGAGGATAAGAGGAGCTGCAAAATACAAGTGGGAGAGCTAGCTAAGGCTTTATTTTGCCCAGAACAATGAGGTGTTAAAATAGTACATACTCAGCCTCAGACAAGATTGGCTTTAAACTGATATCAATTCAAGACATTACGTACATCTGGGTGATGACTTTCCCACAAAGACACACTGTGCTCTCTAGTTCCTTTGTGCTAGCTCAGAAATTCCCACAGTTCTTCCGGGGAGAAGTGACCGTGCTCCTGTGCTGTTCTAGGGTCTCCCAATCTTAGCTGTGCTTTGTGAAACACACTAGACCACTTGGGTCATCAACACCTTCCTGGGAATAGGAGATCTGCGTAGAATGTGAAGGACAGGCATGTAGGCCAAGGGAATGCTGGGAAACATGATGCTGAAGGGGAGGAGCTGAGTAGAGGGTGAAGAGGAGGAGCCTTCACTCTGCTCTCCCTGCAGGTCAATTCAAGGCTCAGACCTCCCTTACAGCCACAGTAGAGTGGGTATTTGAAAGGGACTCAGAAGACAGCTTCTATTCTGTCTTAAATAATTTTCTGAACCAATGGAAGGGTGAAGGAGCAGGGCAAATTACATGCCAGTCAAGACAGGAGATGGAATTCCAGAGTAGCAGCCCACGAGGAAGAAGACAAAGAAAGTAGGACGTGCTCTGAATTGCTTCCCATGTAATCCTGTTGCACAGAGAGCCAACTTCTAGATGTTTGTGCTTATAAAGTGAAAATTCCGCAGTATTTCTCTAAACATGACCACGTCACTCCAGAGAACGACATTTCCTGTTTTAACTATGTGACTGTACCTAATTATTTTAAACTTCTAAAACAAATACAGACTCAATTCTGTTTAAACCTGAGATTTCATTAAGTAAAACATACTAGGCTAGAAGTCTGGCTAATCTATTATTTGTCTTGAACTTCTCCCCATAAAAGAATACACACACTGCAAAGTGCTTAAATATATTGAAAAGAGAAGGACTGAAAATGAAAGAAGAGACTGTGGATCTGGCTGTGATGGAGTCCTGGTGATTAGATTTGCCCACTCACCATAAACAGTCCTCGACAAGACACGTGAAGCGAACGTTTTCAGGAACTGGATCACAGGCACTAGAGCACTGTGGCCCTGGACAACAAGGGAACCACAGGGAGTCCTCATTCGTGCCTGTTTTCCACCTCCAGTGGTCTTTTGCCTGTGGCCTACACAGTGTAGGGCAGTGGCCTTGATGGTAGGAGAAACAGAAATCAGATTGAATTGGCTGAAGTAGCCAGACAGGAAGGAAAAGTAGCAGATCTCTGAGGTTGGTGAGAAAGGCAGAGAAGAAGCCAGGGGGTACTGGGATCACCAGGCACCAAACCAACTGCTTCCCAGAATAAAACTCTGACCCTCGGAAGGAATTTTAAAACTTAGATTCTGAAAATAGAATCCATGATGTGCCACATTCAATTAAAAGGTATTAGAAAGAGCCTACCATAACCAAGAAAAAAATAACTTCATACATATAGACTCAAGTATAATGGAGAGACTAGCAAGGTAAGAATTTTAGGATGCTATGATGAACTGTTTGACGATTTAAATGAAAAGATATACACAATGCCTCTCATTTTCAATTGGGTCATTTGTCTTTGTATTGTTGAATGATACTGTGCTCTTTAGGTATCCTAAATACAATACTCTGGTGAGATATAGGATTTACAAAGTCATGTTACATTCTATGTCCTCTCTTTTCACTTCCTTGTTTGTGATCTTTGGTGTGTAAAAGGGTTTATTTTGATGAGACCCATTCATCTATTTTTCCTTTGGTTTTTGTGCTTTTGGTATAAGAAACAATTGCCTAAACCAAGGTCACATTTAAATTTATTTTCTCCATTCAGATACTATATTTTTGAGTTCTAAAATTGCCAGTGGGTTCTGTCTTACATTAGGTGGATGCCTATGTTTTCCTCTAAAAGTTCAAGAGTTTCTGCTCTTCCATTTAGATGTTTGATCGTTAGAAAGGCTTCTGGCTGTAAAATGTCAACGGACAGGAAGTTTTCTAGAGTGGGAAGGAAATGCAGTGGAACTTCAGTTCACAAACGTGATTCTTTCCATGACCTGATCACACACCAAATTGAATTCAGTGGGTAGGTTCAGTATTGGCCTTATGGGGAAATTGGATTTGGTTCTCATCCAGCTGGCTTTGTGACCAGAATCCTGGAAACACTGAGTTGATGAACTGAGGTCCCAGGGTAAAGAAAGAAATGGGGGCTGGAGATATAGCTCAGCGGCACAGCACCTGCCTGGCAAGCGCAAGGTCCTGTGTTTGATTCTCGGTACCAAAACAAAAAACAAACAAACAAAAAATCATTAAGTGACATTTGCCTTACATTTCCTTGTTTAGGCTCGGAGATATAGCTCAGCGGCACAAGCACCTGCCTGGCAAGCGCAAGGTCCTGAGTTCGATTCCTGGAACAAAAAAAAAAAAAAAAAGAAAGAAAGAAAGAAAGAAATGAACACTGAGGTTAGACCACAGCATGGTATAAGCCCGGTCCAAATACTCTCTTCTTTGTGACCTAGGAAAGTGGCACTACTACTGAGTTGAGTTTTACCATCTGTAAGATGGAGGTGGGAATGCCTATTCTGTCTTTCTGTTATAAATTAGTATGAGGGGCTGGGGATTTAGCTCAGCGGCAAAGCGCCTGCCTGGCAAGCGCAAGGTCGTGAGGTTGGTTCCTGGTACCGGAGAAAAACCAAAAACCAAAAACCAAACAAACAAAAATAAATAAATAAATAAATTAGTATGATACTGTACAGGGAAGTGTTCAGTGGTGCCTGTTCTTAGCATTATCATTCTTCTCATTTTATGTGGTTTCTTCGTGAGAATATTAACTATTGAGCAGTTTTCCCTGAGCGCCACTCAGGCAGTGATTTTATGTACTGACTATTCCAGGTGTCACTCAGGCAGGTGCCATTTTAACCAGTCAATTCATGTACTGAATACATTTGATAAAGGTGTGGTTTTTATATTTCTTGTTATATTACCTTATAAAAATATGCAATTTTTGATCATCGTGTATTTAAATAATTGGACTAGTAAGTGGTTAACATGGGAATCAGTACATATGGGCTGTAAGCTGAGACCTCTAACTTACTGCTTCTATGATATTTGCTTCTCTGGACCTGATTCATCATCTGTGAAGCAAAGCATGAGTTACATCTGCTCCCAAGTTCTTTCTGCCACAAAACTTTCTGCTACTGATCTCAAGAATTCATTCAGCAAATTGTCTAGATTCCCCCCAGGGAATAACATTTTGATTAAAACCTTTTCTGTTTGATGGGCTTAGTTACCAGCACTGAAGTACTTCTGTGCAGATATTGCCTTAAAATGAGAAAGGAAAGTTTTGGTGCAAAAAACAATATATAAAGTAAGTATCTCTTACCTTAGATATTATATTCTTAGCGAAAAGGCATAAAATTTTGATCATTTTGGAGTTTTTCAGGTTCATGAACTGAGATTTATTTTTTAGGTCTCACAGCCCACTTAAAAATGAGTCATTTTTAAAAACTCCCTATTGAGATAACTCGGAATTCAACTGCCTACTGTGCTATGGAATGATCCAACCACGGAGCACGCAGCGTTGGTCCAAGACACCACAAATCAAGCAGCAGGCATGCTGATGAGCACCCGCCACGGAGACCAGCGCGCCTTAGCATCAGGGCGCCAAGCGCAGGGCACTCGTCTGTCATTGCGGGAAAGTAGGGCAGGCCGTCCACCGTTCCTCCCTCCCAAGCGAAAGCCAGGGATGCAACCGGAAGTCCACAGAGCAGAGCTGCTCCAGGGCTGTTGTGAGGGCCCCTCCTTGGAGAAGGGGCAGGAGGAGAGCTGGTGACTGCCTGCCCAGGGAGATGATCCTGTCAGAGCGCCCCACAGGAGCCGCAGTGAGGCCCTGGAGCCCCAGGTGACCCACCCTGTGATGTCCTCGGTGATGCTGCGCTGCTCCACAGCTCCGCTCTGCCCCTTGTGGCTTCCTCCTCCAGCTCCACCTCTGACCAGGACGGAGCCAGGGGAGCCTGCGCTTGAAATGCCAAATGATCAAAGCCAAATACCACGCTGCAAGGTTTTTTTGTTTGTTTGTTTGTTTGTTTGTTCTTCACCAGGAACCAGGTGAAATTGGGCTTGAGTCTGTTCAGGTCTGCCTGTTGTCAGCATAACCCAACCCAGCCACACAGCTAGGTTTCATAAAATTTCCAAACTCTGGGCTACTTCAATGGTCAACATGCCTCTTTCATCGCTGATAAAAATAAAAGCCCATTTTAAAAAATGAATCAAAGAGAGAACCGCTGCGTGTTGCCATACTTAGTTGCCATTTGAATTGACACAATGAGAAAGTAGACATGGAGAACGAAACCTAACCCTGTGCTTTATCTGCTGGTTTAAAATAAAACAAAATATTGCTATGCAGCTGGATGGGCTCATTAATCCATGAACATTTGTGTGGAGCGACGGGGAGTAGATGTTATGATAAATAAATGATAGTGGTTTAACGGATGAGTTTGGGTCGGACTTCCACTATTTCAGATGACACGGGAACAGCAGGTGAGGGCAGTGAGTTTTTTGCACATGTTTGATTTTGCAACACACTAGGACCCTCCGGGCTTTGGCTGTATCTGTCTATCAATCACCTGCTTGATACCACAGATGAAAGTTGTACGTGCATGCTGGCTGAGGCAGATTTGCTACATTCTGCTTCTGAAAGGTACAGGAAGCATAGTCAGACCTTGGAGAACTTAAACCGATTTGGATTCTTTATTGAGAGGCTTTTTGGCTGAAGGCAAAAATCCAGCATTGTTCAAACAAAGCTGGATTGGCTCCTCAGAGGCAAGCTGGTCTCCATGCAGGAAAAGTCAAATGCTAAACAAATCTGAGAGGCAGAACAGATGATTCCTCTTCTGCAGACCCCTTCCTCTCTAGGCCTCACAGCACAGTGGCTTCCAGGAGCAGAAATACACCTCGTCTGTTTAATTACCTCTGTGACTGCAGGCCAGTGAAATTTGCTGAGATGTGAATGTTCTTACGGAACAGTGGTGAGTTGGATGAAATGCTTAATTACGAAGGTGTAGTTGCCCACGAGTGCTGAATACCGGTTCTCCTCTGCAGGTGTTTTCACGCTGGGGTTTTATGGCATCCTTAAATCTTTTCCCGGTGGAGGCTGGTTCTGGGGTGAGGCAGGAGAGCTGCTTCATGCTGCAAAGGCTCAAGGCCTAGCAGAGCAGCCAGGCAAGCGGACAGCTCTTTCCTCTGGAAGGACAGCGGGAATTAATGAGCTGGCACACACCCCTTGAACACGAGCCATGGCTTGGACACAGGGAAGGGGACATCATCACTCTCAGGCTGTGGTCAGGACCCCTGCTTTCTGTACTATCAGCAGGGGGTCAGCAAGCAGGACTCTGGATTCCTTCCCATGGAGCTGAAGGAAGCGTCAGGATGACTCACCAGGGGCCTGAAGCCTCTGGAGCCTCCATCTTTAAAGGTCAAGGCCAAGGTGAGTGCCGGCTAAACCCTGTTTGTCTTCCAAGGAGGATGAGCTCACAGTTGGAAGCCTGGTTGGCTGGTCATGCTGGAGCGGCAGAGATGCCCTCATGACCACCATATGCTGGTGACAGCTGGGGTCTCCCTGGGTGTCCCAGGGGCTGTGAACTCCCAGAGGATCTGGTCTCCACTGAGCTCCACTTGGCCCAGCATTGCCACGAGGAAGAAGAAATACTGTCTGCTAAATCTGGCCCGTCCCAAGACACTCACTCCCCTAAAAATCCTCATCAATGTGTATGTGGAAAAAACTTTTTGGAAGTAAATCTGGTGTATGTTGTGGCAGGAACATCAGAGAAGGCTGCTGGGGGGAAGCTAAGCTGCAGGAGTCCTCTTGTGGGTTACAGATAACTTTCCTAATCACTGAACTTGTAGTTTGTTGTGGATCTGGGAAAGATGGACTCTGAGACCCCAAAGGGAAAGCCTTCAGGAGAGGTATGGGCAGATTTAAGTATGTAGAAAAACTCTGTATTTCTGCATGGTAACAGGAAAACTTTACAGCAAATTTTACTAAAATCACTTTTTCCCACTCAGTCTATGAATATCTACCCAAACTGATCTATCACCTGCAGGGGAATGCAGCACACTCCAACAGGACAACAGCTTTTCCTGGAGAAAATAACACCAAAACGGCAGTCAATAAACCTGGTCCCAGCTTTGTTCTAGCTCTAGGTTCTCTGAGTAGCTGACATGGGCTGCTGATGTCGCCCGGAACTTGGGCAAAGTTAATATAAGTCCTCTCATGCTACATCCATGAAAAGGATGTGTGGCATCTGGGAGGCCACTTGAATTCTCTGAATCTCAGGTTTTCCACTCTTATAAAGTGGGGACAGGAGCCGCTGCCTAGCTGGATCACTGCTGTGATAAAATGTCAGGGAAAACACCAGCTTCCTGTGAAGCAGCTTCTCCCTTTTCAGATGCCATTACCCTAAGGTCACGGATAGAGGGAGAGATTATGGCATGTGTGCTGCAGACGGGGCCATTTTCTCCCAAACATGCAGAAGGTGGCGTGGCCCAGACCCTGCCTCCAGAGGAGCTGTGTGCACGGGTCAGAGTCCTGGCTGAGGGGATGGGAGCGGGGTGAGGACCATCAGTGCCGGGCTGGACACAACGTCACCATGCTTGTGCTCTGCCCACACACCTGGAAGTGAAGGGTCCTGAGATGTGGACCTGAAACGTGAGGACAGAACCAGCTGGGGAGATCCCAGGGGACCCCTTTGGGAGGTGCCTGGGAGCCATGAGCTGGGACTTGACTGCGCAGCAGAAATATACAACCCAGGGTTCGGCTGCTGAGATTTAGGAGCAGCTGGCTGGAAAAGTGATCTGGCCCTGGAAGGAGCCTGATCTTTGAAGTTAATAAACGAAGGCGAATGTAGGAAAAGCCCTAAGTGTAGACCGATTAATGCCGTGGCCTGAGACAAACCCTAACTCTAAGCCCTTGTTCCCTGTTTTTAAGGGGACAGTGGCACCTACTCAGGTCTCTCTCACAGGTTCTCATCAGAGCTAGTACAGGAAAAGCACCTGAAGTCCTGTTCCCTGTTGCTCATCTGAATGAGTGCTTAAACATGGACTCTGAGTCCTCCTGCAGACCCAGCTTCCCTGGAGCAAGACCCTGGGCTGCACATTTGAGCGCTCAGCAGGTGGTTTTCAAGCACAACCAGCTTTGGAAACCACCGTCATTAATGTCAAATCACCCCACAACGAGAAGGCACAGGTGGCAGTGTCTTACCCTCGGATACGAGCAGGCAATCATTTTACAAGAAGCCGAAGATACACCAATCTGAATGGAAAAGGCCAGAGCTGGGCCAGCGGACAGACGTGTGGTGGTCGTCCCTCTAGAGCAGTTCCACCTCGCACCACTGGGGGGCACCACGCAAGCCTCCGTCTGTGAATCCAGATCAGTAGTCCACACAGGTCCAGGAGGTGGCCCTGTGCTCGGCCCATCCTCACCTCATAAAGTTCCTGGACTTAGAAAGAGCTGAATGACTGCTCATGCAAACCTGGGCATCGCCCTTGTCATGGGAAGCAGCCAAGCCATACCTGGACCAGGCATCAGCAATGCCAGCAGGTACCTGCAGACTTCTGAGGTCACACGCAGGAAAACCATTTATGACCCCAGAAAACCATTAATTCTGAGGCCCCCAGGTGGTGGGCACTTCAGCAAGCCCTACAGGGACCACAGCGTGCCCCGATGTGCAATTCCACATCTGCAGATCCAGCCAGCCACAGATCCAAAATATTGGAGAAAATGTTGTGTACTGAACAGGTACAGACTTTTTCCTTTCATTACTCCCTGAGCATTGCATTGAGTGTTATAAGTCATCTAGAGATGAATTAAAGGTAGGAAGGGTGTGGGGAGTTTACACACAACTACTGCGCTATTTTAAGGTGGACTTGTCTGTCTGTGTGACCCGGTACCCATGAGGGGCCCTGAGCCAATCTCTAATGGACACAGAGAGAGGACAACTCCTCCCTATTTAATTTTCACAGCAGCCCCTCAATATAGGCACAAGCCCAGCCTGGGGATTTTGGTGAGGAGCTGCAGCACAGACAGGTCAAACGAGGAGTAGAGCTGGGATCTCTCTCGGGCCGTGAAACCTCAGTGCTTCACCCCGGACAGAATCACTCCATCCTCCACTTTGCTGGTGGAGGAGCCTATCCCTTGCTGATGATCAAAGGCATTTGAATTTAGCAGCTGAGCTCAGCTGTGGACATCCAGAGAGACTCTGGAAATGTGGTGGATAACAGAACCCACAGCAAAACCTATTTCTGCCTCTAATTTCTTCATTTCCCTCTTGCTATAACCAAGACCCTCCTGGGGTCAGTAGACAGGACTGAGTGTGACCCTCAATAGGCATCCTGAGAACCCTGAACTCCAGCACCCAGGAGCCCACCCGGCATGGTGGTGCGCCTGCTATGGTTAATGACTACCTGTTCTCAATGGTGCAGCACCATCACGGGGCCAAGTGTGCTGTAGATGCTTAAACATGCAATTCCTCAGCACTGTGCCCCACCCGGGACCCCTTGGCACTGACCCCCAACCAGGTCTCCAGTTGGCAGCTGCTCCCCGAGGCCTGGCTTCCTCCAGCCCTGCAGCTGTCCAGGGCCCATCCAAGCGCAATCCTGCCCGGAGACCCAGGAGCCTTCCTTCCGCCAGCCCACCACCTCCAGCCTCCTGGGCAACCTCCCTGCCCTGGCTCTGCGAGCTGCCCTTGTCCAGTTTTTCTACCCTCTCTCAGCCCAGAACTCTTCCTAACTAGCTGCTGGCCAACGTGAATGACTTGTCTTCATCCTTGCATGGCAAGCTCTTTCCACATTCTTGAAAGTTGGATCCCAAGATCAGACCACAAAGACTAACCATGACATAATTTGCCCTTGACTACTGAGTTCCCAGCAAAACTGGTAGAATCAACTAGAATTCACCACCCCCACCCCCATCCCCACATGAAGCCAGGCAGACCACTGAGGCCCTAACAGAGACCGCCTACTCAACAGCCCAGGCCGCGGTCTCAGACTACTCCATCAGCAGCAGCGTTGCACCACCTCTGACCAAATTAGGTGTTTTCTTGGGGAGAAATTGTGATTAAAGATCTCTACAATGAAACTGGAAAAAAAGAGAGGACTTTTCTGATCATCTCAACTTCTTCAGATTGTTTGCAACAGTACACGCTTGAAGAGTAAGAATTTCCTTCGGTTTAACGTTGCTTTTTGCATGGCATGGAATAAAGCTCCTCTTTTAGAGTACATGTTCTCATTTATTCAATAGTATAGCATCAAGAAAACCTTACAAAGAAAGCCATAAAGGAAATTAAGCAATACTTAGCACTGAGAAATAGTGAAAACTGTACAGATCAAAAAAAAGTTAATTTTGTCAGGTCTGACTGTATCTCATTTTTAAAACCATGAACACAGAAAAATACATTAAGCAGTAACATCTTGAGATACAAAAGAGCATTAACAACTACTGTATGACAGGAGACCAGCGTGTGGGAGCGTTAGTGGCTACCAAGAGGAGCTAGCCTTGGGAGTACATTGGTTCCTGGTACATCTGAGAAGTGAAACCACAACATTTAGAACAATAGAAAGTTGAATAAAGTTCTCTGCAAAAACCAGTCATCTAAGCCCTCTGCTGTCCACTGGTGGGGCTTCAGGTGGTGACCTTCCAAAGGTAAGAAGAAATAAGCTCTGCTCTGTGGGGTTTGACCATGCACAGGGAGATGTTCTCCCAGAACAGGTCAGAGGTTGGAGGACTAATTTATCACTGTTTCCTAGATAGCAAATTGACGTCCATAACCAAAGCCATCACCACTTGAGAGTTTTTATTTTCTGTATTCAAGCCAAACCCTGGACACTGAACCCCTTTCCTGTGCAATGTATGGCTCTGAGGACTCCTTCTACTTTGCATATTTACCCCGACTCAACACCCTCCAGCAACACATCTACCTCTGCCACTCACGTGTGCAAGGTCCATGAGAACAGTTCGCACACAAGGCCCCTCTCCTGCAACTGTGCACCGCCCTCAGCCCTGTGTCCTTGTGAGCCAGGGGGGCTTCTCGTCCCCATGCTGTCAGCAAAGGTGGATCGATTTACTGATGACAGGACAGAAATCCAAGAACAAAACCTGCCCACCAGTCCAGGCATCTTAACCTCTGTGAGTCAGAGAAAACCAGTAAGGACAGGGAGAGAAAAAAGCAGTCATGGTGACCCCTACAGGCCCCCATGGGAAGCACCGTCTGACAGCTCTCTCGGCACCTTAGGGAGAAAGGATAACATCAATAAGAGCTCAAAACCAGCCTCAGTGTGGCCATTTACACTAAAGTCACAGTTCTTCCCCCTTCTCCATAATCCAAGGGGCATTCAGGCTTCTCCCACATAAGGGATGGCGCATATGTCCCCATTCCATGCCCTCAGACCTGCGTGAACAAAGGGGAAGAGGCAGCAGGCCTGTTCTGAACCTTCCTCTCCGGAGACTGCGCATGCGTCCTCTTATGTCCTTGCATTTCTGCCATGGCCATGGAAAAACCACGCTCTTGGTCCAGGAGAAGCAGGGGAGACACACAGACACCCAGGCAGGAGCAATCCAGCCAATGAGCTGACCCACACTGCAACATGGCCAAGCTCAGCTAAGCCCAGGGTGCTACTGTCATAGCCAAACGCCCTTGTGTTAAGACGGGTGCTTGCACAGAAATACCGTACCTCACTATACACCCAACAAAGTCAACCTAAAAGAATCACAGCATTCTGTGTCAGAAGAATGTCAGGCAAGCTCAGCATTTGTCAAATGTCTATTGATTTTGAGCATGGCTATATGGATACGATACCAATTTTTCTCTCAAAGCATTCCTCATTGCTTGAGACTCATATACACACATGGGTTTAATTTTTTTCTTTAAATCTTGTTATCTGGGACATACACGTTAGCAAAGATTTGTGAGCTCTAGGCAGTCATTTTGGATGCTGCCCCACAGCCACAAGAGTGCTTAGTAAGAAGTTCCTGGTCACTCACAGTGGGACTGAGCAAAAAGCCCACGAGCATCTTGTCCTGCATTTACAGCCTAAGCTTCGAGTTTCTCAAAAGCACAGAAAGCACTTTTGTGATTTCATGCAAACCTGTCTGAGCAATCACACTTTCTTCTTTCTCCTTCCTTTCCTTTTTCTGTCTTCACCACCTCTGAAGAGCTGGGTCAGGGGCAAGGTCAGAGTTACCTCCTTTTTCATATTTATCCCTTAAAGGATCTGTTATTGTATTAGTTGTTTTCCATTTTTATTACAAAATACTTGAGGCTGGGTATTTTATAAAGTAAAGAGGTTTATTTAGCTTTTAGTTTTAGAGGCTATAAGTCTGAGATGATGGACCCCATGGGTTCAGCTCTGGTGAAAGCCCTTGGGTTGTGTCAAATCATGGTGGACCTCATCGAGGAGAACCTCATCATGGTGGACCTCATCATGGCAGGAGTTCATATCAGACACAGAGGACACGCAGTGAGACAGGGCAGCTCTAATGACCAGGCTCACTTTTTAAAAACTATGCACTCACTTGGGCCCCATGTAAACTACCTTAATCCTTTCCAAGCACAGCATTCCCATGACCCAATCACCTTCCATGAGACCCCACTCTTTGAAGGTCCAGCCATCTCTCACCAAAGTTCCAGCGCATAAGCCCCTGAGCCACGGTCAAACCTCCCCTGCTGCTGTCTAGCTGTAAGCCAGAGAAGACACCACAGGACAGTCCTGTCACCCCGCCCACAGGGAGCCAGCAAAGACGCTGACAGCTGACCTCAGCATCCCTTTTGGTGTCAAGGCCTCCTGTTCTCACCCAGTGACAGTTCCTGTCCCATGAGCTGCTATCTCCACCTAAACCAACCCGTGTCTCTTCTCCTACTTGGGCTCCCTGGATAATAACACACCAAACCGTGAGAGACTGCTCAACATTAGGGGACACCTGCTATATCCTCAATATTGTGCCAGAGACAGACATCTCAGGAACGGGACATGGCCGGACCCTTCAGGAATCCCTGCATTTTAGAAAGCTTTTGGCCTCCCGGCCTAGGGCGGAGTGAGTCAGACCTCTCAGGCCCTGGAGCAGCTCTATAAAAGAGACATGGAGTTAAGTCTGGCCTTTACTATCCAGCTTCCCACCCCACCTAGAAGTACACAGGTTGGAGGCCAGAAAAGCACCTACAAGATGGGAAGTTTGCATACAGACACTGATTCACCCAGGCGAACTGCAATTCATGCTCCTCCTCCTCCACTTCCTCCTGCTCCTCCTCCTCCTGCTCCTTTTCTTCCTCCTTTTTCTCCTTTGCCATACTGGGTATTGAACTCAGTGACTTTGCGCTGAGTTACATTTCTCAGCCCTTTTTATTTTTTAATTTTAAGTCAGGATCTCCTTACATGTTAAGTTGCCCAGGCTGGGATTGCACTTGTGATCCTTCTGTCTTAGCCTCCCAGAACACAGAAATTACAGGTATGCACCATCACACGTGGCTCATTTCTTTTTATAAATCCAAAACTAATACCTAAACTGCATTTTTTTAACTTAAAATGTTGTTAAATTCAGAAACACACAAAAAGTTAGCATAGCAGCAACTTTAAAATCACAGACCTATGAATAACGTACAACACAAATATATAAAGAGTAAACACCAAAGAGTGTCATGGATGATGTAACCTGCAGTTCAGGAAGACATTAAGCCCTCCATTGCTAACACCTGCCACACTCTGATGGGCTCCAGCGGTCCACATTGCCCCTGGAAAGTGGAACCACCACAAGTACCTGCTGTAACTCACCACATCTGGGGAGAAGAGAATCACGGCATCCATTCCCCTTAAAATGTCCCTTACAGCACTGCTGCCTACCAGCAGTCTACAGTTATACTTAGGTTAAAGCCAACCTTTAAGAACCTTTAATGTCATTTGATTACCAAAAAAGAATATAAAGCACTATTCAGAGTTGGAAAAGGGCTTGGGATCACCTGCCGGACCTCCAGGGGACAGACGTGCAGTGCCGGGTTTATGTATTGGACGTGGTTTGAGCAATACCACAGGGCTCCCCCCTTGCCACAAGATTGTCACCAGATGGAATGTGGCCGTAACTGATGGCTTATTGATCCAGGGAGGAGGAAACCCATAAGATTCACACCTCCGTTCACATCTTCCTCTTGGTATGCGAAGAAAGCATTCTCTTAAGTTGACCCAGGGGTCCCTGTGCTCTCAGGACCAAGCAGCCTCTGAGGTGGAGAATGAACTGTTTGAGGACTCCTGTGGCAGCCTGCAGGGCATCTGGGCCTCTGCAAGGAGGAAAGCGAGGTGCAAGTGAAGGCCGGGTCTCGGTACCCTGGGAAGACACTAGCGGTTTGGCCTCCTGTCACTGGACACAGGAGCACAGTGCGGCACTGCAGTTCGGCACCTGGGACCCCACCTGCGGGAGTAAATACCTGACGAAGACGTAAACACCCGGGGTGTGCGAGCTGTCGCTACTCTTTCTCCGTTCCTCCTAGCCCTCTGATTACAGGCGAACATGCCCAATCCAAGCACCTGCTCAAGGAAGGAAGCCCAGCTCTCCCGAGGTCAGGATGGAGCCTCTGCCCTCAGGCCGGCTGTGCCAAGCGCATGCACGGGGTCCCTGGCACTGGGTGTGCGGGGGATGTGTCTTGTTGCCCACATGAGATTGGAGGTCGCTGCCCACGAGCTGCGCTCCAGGACCTCTTTGTGTCTGCCTTCACATGTCAGCAGCTGAAGAGGCCCCGTCACCTCCAGCTCCTTTGTCTGCTCACCGGGGACCAATGCCACTCCAGATGTGCATGGCACCCAATCAGGGAGGACTGACAGGGACCCATCGGCTCTTTCCCGATCTCTGCTCCAAGCTTTCTGGCTTTCGGGGGAACTGTTCTCCAGCATCTTTACTGGAAATGAAAATGTCAAAATATCTTGTATCTGTGAAACAATGTTGAGGTTCTTTGGTAACTTTTCTCACTGCTTCTGATAATCATAAAATATGTTTGTGCACAAAGGAAATATTATCACGTCCAGAACCCAGCCATTTCCCCACCCACTGAAATACAAATGCTTAACTCGTAATGTGTTATAAACACTACAGGCAAAGTCGGTCTCACGTTCCTGTTTTCTGTACATGTTCTGCCTTGGGGGACCTGGGGTTCGTTTCATGTATATTAACCTTGTTTCTCCAGCCAAACTGAAATTAAAGAACAATATTAAGTAAGATAGAACTAGGCTATAAAATGGGTCTTGCCTTTACATTAGGGATTTGCCCTTTACTGTGACCCTGATCTATTGCACCAAACACAGCAAGGCCTCAGTGAACTGGAAAGACCGTACAGCCTCAGACATGGCCAAAGCCAGTGAGTGTCCACAAGGACCAGAGAGGCTTTGCGATTGGAGGGAGAGAGACTTGTGAACAAATAAGAAAACAGAGGTAAGTTTCACAGACGAGCAGGTAATTATACAGACACCAGATTTCTAGTACTGATTGCAAGGTGAAGTCCAGATGACCTCAGGGAATTCATTCTCCATCTGGAATTTCTATAAACTCAGTAAACTGCAGCCCAAGGTAAGAAACTCCATCCTTTCCCTCATGGCAAAAGCAGTGATAGCATCTGAGACGGTCATGCCACTCCACAAAACTCTACAGCCTGACCCTTGCATAACTTGACTCCCAGGGTGTCAGATCCTCCTTCTGGGGAGGGGTGGGTCACCCACACTGCATTGGGGAACATGGTAGCCACCATTATAGGTCAGATGGTGCGGGTGGGGCTACATTCTTCTGCAGACAGCATCAGTCATGGGTCACATGCAGTAATGTAACAGCTCACACAGTCTCCTTGGTTCTCACCCTGCCAGCTCCCACAATTCCTAAGTTTTGGGGGTTTTTTGTCTTTTCTTCTGGTACCAGGAATCGAACTTACAACCTTGTGTTTGCCAGGCAGGCGCTCTGCCGCTGAGCTAAATCCCCAGCCCCCACAATTCCAAAGTTAATAAGCCGAAGATCAGCTTAGTAATGCAAAGGCACAGAAGACTTTCCATGGATGGGATTCCATGTACTCAAAAATTACACTGCAACCGATTGTGGCAGGGGAGAAATGAAAGGCATCATGTCTTCCTGGTGCAAACAGCAAGTGAAAGGTAGACAATTCTGCAAACACCAATTCTCAGGAAAGCTGTAGTAGGAGGGTACAGGAAGGTGGGAACATGGGGTTCACGGGGCAGCGGTCCTACAACTGTGACCACGACTGTGAGAATAACATCCTGGCTTCCTACCTCAAGTGAGTGAGTTTCTTAGCTGGTTGCAATGTTCTCTCTATTTCCTGACCACAACGCATGACCACAGCTTGCTGGCGCTCTCCCTGGACACTGAAGTCAGAATAAGGTGGTTACAGGAAGTGTCCAGCATTTATCAGCATCCTGGTCCCCACGCAGTCAACTGCACTTAAGGATTTGAGACGACAGCTTCCCTGGTATATTTTTCTACCATCAAAGGACTAAGGATGTGACCTGAATCAACTTTACAAAACAATGTCTATGACTGATACGAAGAAAAAATGCTTTTTATATTACTATCGTATGCCAGTAGGCAATTAGACACAGAATATTTGACTGAATACCCAGCTACTTATCTTTCAGCTCTTCTTGGGCATTTTGTTCAATGGTTGTAAGTCCCTTGCATGGTCAGCTTTTGATGTTTTCTTTATCACCTTTTCCCCCTCCTAGCCAGAGGGACCATGTCTTTGTGCAGCAGAGCACACACTTATAGTGCTGCTTGGCCTCGCTTGCTAAACTGCCCTGAAGGATGTGAGGTGAGGCGGTACCGAGCTTCCCTACCTTGCACATCCTGTGACCTGGCGGCAGAGCACACTGACCCCAGATGCTGGTGTCCTCGCGGAGATGTCCTCAGGGTAGCAGCCTTGTTCCCTCAGCTGTCTTGTGCCCCTCTATCAGAGAGGCCTCTGTAACCTCGCTTTCTGAAATAAACACCCCGTCACGCCTTCCCTTCCTTTCTTCCTCCCCAGCACTCATCACCCCTGACAAGCACTTCCTTGTTTGTATTTTCTCTCCCCTCATTAACATGTGAGTGGCGTGCCCAGCCCCAGACACACTGTCTGTACTGGACGTCTAGTAACTGTTGTGGGTGTTTGATAAATGCATTTCCCTTAGCTGATTGTCAGCTACCTTAATTTTGTGGTGCCTAAGATAAGGGAAAAGCAGTATATAAATGCGCGTGATTGGTTGTTCGAATACAAAACAGGTGTGTTTGTGTGATGGCCACCTCCGTACTCAGAAGAAAAGGACTTTTATTCAAGCAAATGTGCTAGGATCAAGAAAGCAAGCCTTCAGGAGTGATCACCAGCTGGATACCTAGCGTAAGAGGCATTACGTGAAACTAATCTATAAGCTGCATTGTTGGCTCATCCAACAGGTAAACAACACTGTACTGAAGTTCTAGACATCATGGGAGATGACTTTTTGAAGTTACGAGAGAGTAACCAGGCTCTCGGCTCAGGAGAGTTCTGGAAGAGTTCTTGGGTGTGCCCAAGAGGGAGGAAAGGAGTGGGGATCTTGGTGCTGGGCTGGCAAGGCAGCTGGGTTGATCCTTAGTGGGGGCTGAGCTTCATTCCCTGCCCTTTGGTGCCACTGTGAGGGACCAGCCCACGGCTTCCCGATGGGACCTGGTCTCCACCGCCATGTGCTTGCAATGAATACTGAGTAGGTCCAGCATTCAAAGTGCCTACAGAAGTCATTCACGTAGCTGCTCGGACAGGTGCTGACAGGCATGAGAGAGGTATGCAGATTATTATTTTCTTTTTCTTTATAAATTTGTGGGTTTTAAAAATTTTATTGGTACATTTGAAATGTACATAATGATAACATTCATCCTAGGGAATTTGTGTCTGTGCATGACATAGCTTGCTTCTTTTTTCCCCATTCCCCCTCCTCCCTTCAACCCTCTGCCCCTGTCTAATGTGTTTGCATTTTTTCCTTCTATTCTATTTTTTTCTTACCTTTTCTTTCCTCTCCTCCCTTGTTCCCCTTTTCATTTGAGTGGATTATTTTTTACTTCAAAGGGAATATCATGCTCCACGGAAGTTACCTTGTGGCTTATTTCAGTGACCCTGTCATGGCTGAGGGCACTTCTGCTCTGCAGGAAGTCCCAAAATGCACTCAGCACTTACACAGCTGTGCAGACACAGTCGGTTCCCTTGCTTGTGGGACAGGTAGTTTCTGAAAACCGAATTTCACAACATCATATCACCCGTTTCAATTATTTTATGTGTTATTCTTGGCATTGGATTACTTTTTGTCCTGGGCAGATTATTTGCAGCAGTTGTCTGTTGGGAGTAATTTAAAAACTGGACAACGTAAAAGTTATTCAAAAATCTCAGAAGGAAATTACCCAAGAGGATCATCCAATTAAACAAGTCCAAAGGGGAAAGGACACATTCTGCTGTGTTTGCCGTCTGCTTTTTTACCCAGGAACCAGTTAATGTGTGCTGTAGGTATAAAGCATTTATCACAAGAAGACTGCTTACAGCAGTAAGCCCGAAGGCCCTGTCCGTGGACCGAGGGGCGTGGCTGCCTGTAGCCCCGCCTGAGGGCGGAGTCTGTGAGACTGACCGCTGAGGGGTGCCTAGGAACCGCCATACCTCTACAGCCTACATCATTCTAAGAAGAGAGGAACTGGTTATCTAGTGAAAACATTTATATCATTTTCTTTTAAATGCTTGAACTTATATACAACACCACATTTTATTCTGAGTAAACCATTGATCTGTTTGAGCCAATACCATGTGAAATCTATAAGGAGTGATCAATATACATAGTAAATAAACAAATTTTAAAATGTATTATCGTGAAAGAAACTACCATGAATCTCTCTTAAAATATGCCCTTTGCTTCAAATATACTTATCCCATTGCTTCTGCCACTCTTTGAAGAGGCTCCAGAAGTCCTTTTTCATGACAGTCTTTACAAAGTGCGATCAAAACTACAGTGACTAAAAAGTCAAATACAGATCCACAAGGTACAATAGGTATTGTGAAAGGGAAAGAAACTGCTCAAAAGCAAGGAACAACTGGGAGGGGGGAAAGGAGAAAAGAAGGAAGGGAAAAATATACACACACACACACACACACAATAGCTAATTGTACTACTAATTTCTCTTAGCTCATTGAAAGGAATATTCGTGTTTACATTGTTTGATCAATTTTGCACGCCTGTATCTGGCAATCTGAGCAACTGCTTTGAAGGTAACAATATGCTAACCATTGTTAACTTCCTATGGTCTTGTTTTGAAATTCTGTATTTTTTTCTCTTTATAAAAAATCTACATGAATGCTGCTGCCCGGTGGCACCAAACACAGAAGCAGGCCGGTAAAAACGTGACGCTGTGTCCTCACCCCTCGACTCACTGGATCTGGCACCGTGTGACTTCCGGCTCTTCCCCAAAGTCAAAATGACCATGGAAGGTGTAGTGGATTGACAACTGGTGGTCAACTCATAACCGCAGCTGAAATGAGTAAGCGTGGTGCTGGGTGTGGGAGCCCGCCTGAGGACTGTTGCCAGCAGCATAAGAAGCACAACTGGAGAAGGAGAAGTAGGCTGTTGGGAGCTGAGAAAAGGCTGTTGGGAGCTCAGAAAAGCCTGTGGGGAATTGAGGATGGCTGTGGTACTTTTCAGGGGAGCTCTGGTTCTTACTTTGCGCATCGCTTCCTGGCTCCGGAGGGGAAAAAGGTGCACAGCTCAGTCTCCTGAAGAAGCTTGTCACATTGGCTTTCCTGATGGGAACTCAGCTGTCTTCACCACTGGAGGAGCTCTGAATCTCACTGTTGCTGAGGATGGCTGTGGTTCCTTTTAGGGGAGCTCTGGTTTTTACTTTGCATGTCACTTCCAGTGCAGATCCCTCAGGCTGCTAGCACAGATCCTTCATCCCACTTCACAGACTTACTAGTTCTACCACTAACCTTTGGGCCTTCCCAGCACAGACCCATGAAACAGGCCTGTGTGAGACACTGTCGTGGGCTCTGGGCCTCCAGTTGGACTCGTGGGAGGCACTGTGACAAGCTCTAGTTCTTGAGCTGGACTCATGCAGGGCATTAGCATGGGATCCAGGTCCTCAGCTAGATCCCTTGGTCTTAGTGTGTGGACAGAATTCCTGCACTCTTTTGTATATCATTCTTTGGGTGACTATTATAAATAACCTTATAAAATATGTGTCCTGTATTATACTGTTTCACCTTGCAACATCCCCCAAACCAACACAAAAGGGAAATATTTTGAATCCATTCAGGACATGCAGGCAGCCAGAAGTGTGCCACTAAAGACACTCCTGAAAGAGGACTTCCGGACCTGCTTCACAAAGAGGCAAGAACAATGAGACAAGTGTGTTCAAAATGAGAGGGAGGATTTTGAGGGGAGTTTATGGTGATGTATATTTTAATATAACAAGCTTTTTAACAATTTGAACATTAACCATATTTTTTATCATGCCTCCTAAATATAGACACCTGCTACTTCTCAGTAGGGTTAGGTTCTTCTAACTTCATGACACGTATGTGTCCAGTCAGAGTACCTCCTGAACGCTGATTTGATGGCTGTGTGCACAAGAGCCCTAAGGGTCAGGGATATATATGTACTAGACCAAGGGCCGCTGGGTGCCAGGAACTGGCCAGAACACAGCATGTGAGAGAATCCCAGCCCTGGTGGAACGTCACCTACCAGCCACAGGGCCCTCAGCTGACCAGTGTCCCTTACCCTGCCAAGCAGAGACAACCGGCTCAGTTACAGATGCCCCTGGGGCTTGGAGGCAGCCAGGCTAGCCAGGGCCTGAGCCCATCACATCTTCTAGGAGGAAAGGATGCTTTGACCAAGTCTTGCAGGAAGGTTGAGCACAGGTAGGAGGGGCTGCCACACCTCCACCTGGAGCCCCCATCCCCTTTTTCTCCCTTTCTGGATCATATCTAACTGCTCTATGTCAGTACGGGCTCATGGCCCATTCTAAGCAGAGCTGTGTAAAATTTTTCGACTACAGAGATGTGACTGAGCCCCTCACCCACTAATCTGCTGTATCACACTGCCCTTGCCTTCTTCATTTTTTCTCCAAAGAACTCTTGAGAGAGCTTGGCATGCTTGTAACCCTAGCACTCTGGGAGGCTGAGGCAAGAGGATCATGACTTCAAGCCCAGTTTGGGGAATTCAGCGAGACACTTTCTTAATAATAATAATAATAATTAATAATAATAATAATAATAATAAAAGAGGGCTGTGTATGTTGCTCAGTGTGAGACCTGGGTTCAATCTCAGTACCCTCCCCTATCCCCAAAAGAGCCCTTGAGAAAAATCATCCTGCAGTTTGACTAGCAGGACATGATCGTCCAATGGTAGCTTTGCTTTCAACAGGGGGCTGCCAGGTGTGGCTTTTCAGTGGCTTTTCCTTCTCGCCAACGCTGATGGGAATCCCAGAATCCCTCCCGCAGCTGAAGTCTAGCAACTGCATTGACACAGCCTCTGCACTGCACCGCCGCACTGTTTGTTCCCTTCAGGCTGCCCCCTGCCATTTTTTATAGGTTTAGAGGACATAATACTTTTCTGAAGCATATGAAAATCTCATGGAAACACCATCGTCAGTGTAAATAAAGAGATCCACTGCTGGGTCCCGTCTCTCTAGAGAGACGCCAAGTGCTGCTCACAGCAGATTAAAACCTCCAAAACCTCCTTTTGAACACAGTGAAATGGAACTTATCTATGGGAACATTTTGTAAGTGGGACAATTTTAGTTTTTCACAGGCAGATCTTGTACAAGAAGTAAACCTTAATTTATACTGGAAGTCTGCATTACTTTTGACTTATATTTCATTTTGCAAAAAAAAAAAAAAAAATTTTTCTAATTAATCAGATTCCCCTCAAAATTAGGATTTTAGGAGATACTTTTAACAGAAAGAAACACAACATCAGAAAAATGAGTTTGAATCTCTGACTTACGTAAAAAAGCACATCTGGCAGGTGTTCGGGAATCGTTACAGATTGCACCAGATCACTCAAGCCGTGTCTCCTGCTAATCTAAAGCCACTGTCACCAAGGCCCAGATGGATGGCTCTCTGAAGACTCCACAGCACCGAAGCTATCACAGACATACTGAAAAGAGCTAACAATAAACCCAACGTTGGAGACAAAAATTCAGTCTAAAAATCAGCCCCTGGGTGAGTTCAGCTCCAAAGCATTATCACACATCTTCTCATTTCTCCACCATCACAGCTACAGTTTTACTGAGCACCGATGCTGTTGGCCCCGTGGCCAGGCAGAGAGGTTGATACTAGAAGAACCATCTTCCTAAAAGCATGAACCCACCTTCTCATCCGCTCGCTGTGAGTTTGTTCCTTTAAGGAAAAAGCAAGATGCTATCACGATACATGTAGGGACTGCAGTGGGGACACAGTGTGGAGAGTATGTGTGCTCAGCCAAGGTCATGTAACTGCTGTAGGTAAACAAGAGCGAGCACAGGTACCCTTCAGGTTCCTTCCAAATCTAACACTGAACAGTAGCGCCCCCTTGTGCACGGCTTCCTTTTCGGAGGCTTCAGTTACCTGCAGTCAACCAATCACAAAATACTGAATGAAAAATTGCAGTTACGATTCTTAAGCTTTAAATAACTTGTGTTACAGATTATGGTTACAGTTTTCTCTACTTCATTATTGGTTGTAGCTTCTTAATCTCTGGCTGTGCCTAATGTATAAATTAAATTTGATCACAGGAATGTACATATAGGAAAAAACACCATGTATGTAGGGTTCTGAACCATCTGTAGTTTCAGCCGTCCACTAGAGGTCTTGACGTATCCTCCATGGAAGAGAGTAGAAAATTTTCTAGTATAATTTTACCAGAAGCATTAGGTCACTGGCCCAACGGTTCTGATACAAGTTTCTTCCATTAGACTAAAGTACCCCAACTACAGTCACACTTGACCAGACAGTGACACTCAGCACCATGGCAAAGACTGGCCGGAACTGCGGCCAACAGGTGCTTTCCCAGGGATGGCAGGAGGTGTGCTTCATGGTGGGGAAATCACATGGTACTGCTGGGGTCTGCGTCTCAATTTGGTTTAGAATTAGCCCCAAAGAGATCTGGGGAAGATCGGAAAATTAGCTTTACATAAGCAAGGGCAGAAGAATGAAATGAGGTAATTTAGGTGGGATGACACTGCAACCAGAAATCACACAAATTTTTATCTTTAGCCTCAGCTGCCCCAATCCTGTACCTGCATGAAGATGAAGAGGACTGTATGGAATCACACACACACACACACACACACACACACACACACAC
>NW_004955491.1:7509693-7515893 GCF_000276665.1 Chinchilla lanigera | reverse complement strand
CTGTGCCACTAAGCTAAATCCCCAGCCCCTCGCCTTGGATTTAAACAGCCACCAGCCATCGTTTGCTGTTATTTCCTGGTGAGGTTGATATATCACAAAGAATCCATCCTGTAGTCAGAAATATAACTCTAACAACCCTCAAGGCAGAGTTTTCCAAGCACAGCTGGGCTCTGGGCAGATCACTCCCACATGATATTTCTTTTATTCAAGTGAAATAAAGTTTCAATGAATCCTGGGGTCACCTCTGAAGAACTCACAGAAGCACAGCCTGAAGACGCACTGGGAAGACGTCAGGAGCAGCACTGGAGCGGAACCCACGGTCTCAGCAGAGATTCATTCACCTACCCATCGGCCCAGCTCTTGAACCCTGCTATGTGCTGAGCACCGACTTACACACAGATGGGACGGCACTGACAAACCAAGCATGCCTGTGTATATACTCTGCACTTACAAAGGGAATTACTGCAGGGACGCAGGAGTGGCTTCTACTCGTGACATCTCATGTTTAGCAGAAAGATGAAAAAATGTTAGTACATATGTTAAAAATATATATTTTATATAACACCATTATTTTCAATACATATGTATTTGTGCATGAGGCTGGCATACACATACGTATCTCTCAATATAGATAGGAAGGGTGGGAACTTCAGGGACGGGGTGAGCCCTTGTAGACATAAGCACTGCAACATGAGAACCAGGACCTGGACAAAAGACACAGAGCTCTAGGGGACAGAACAGAGCGTCCTGCTCAGTGGTGGTGCAGATCACATGCAGAAGGCCAGGATGGAAGCAATGAGACCACAGGAGCACAAGGGCTTTGGCAAATTCTGAGAGAGCCGGATGATGGTTTAGCTGGGATTCACCGGATGGGGACTGGGCTCTCCCACGCTGACCTAAGTCATGAGAGGGTGGGTGGGTGGAACCGGAGAGGCGAACAGGACGCTTGGACACTGGGCACATCCCAGTCACGGGGAGTGAGCCACGCGTGGAGAAGCAAACTGTGGTTGCTGACGTTGTGGGGCAAATGAAGGAGGAACCAAAAGCACCAAGATCGGTGGCTGGGAGAGAAGAGTCTTCCATAAAATGAGAAGTGGAGAATAGGAACTCGCGCATGTGAAGAGCCCGACAAAGGGAGTTACTGACACCCGGATGTGCGCAGGACGTCCAGGTGGATGTGCGGAGGAAGGTCAGGTTCTCAGGGGTGTGAGCCAAAGATGGGGACACACAGGAAAGGGAAACAGAGAAGAGGAGAGATAAACCAGAGGACGCAGCGTGCAGCATTGGAGACAAGGCTGTGGGCTTGGGAGGTTAAAAGATGACAGCTGTGGAATATGGGGTGGTGGTGTCAGCGTGGCCCCCACACACTGCTGCTGTGGGCTGCGAATGCTCGGGCCCGCTGGGCACCGGGCGAACACATGAGGCCCCAGGAGAAGCGCCTGCAGAGGCAGGCACAGGGTAACGCAAGGCAGTCTGACCTCAGCGCCAGGACGCCACCGTCCCTCCCACAGAAAGCCCCGCCCCTCCCGCTCTAGAAAACACCTCCTTTGCATGGAAAACCGCAAACACGGTATATTTTATTTTATTGGAGTCATTACTAAACGCTTACAGAGGAATTTTTAAAGCTTTGCCTAAGTGTCTTCTGTAAGAATGTACACAAAGTCAGGAAAACAAAAGTAGGAAATGAAGAAAGTTCCCATTTTATGAAGATAAAACAACACCAAAAAGATCACCCGAAAATCAACACAGGTATTTTAAAGGCGTTGATTCCCTACAGGAAGAGGCAATGCAGTATCCTTTGCTAAAGCCATTCAGCATTTCTCCCCAAACTTGGAGTGCACTTGCCCCTCGACCCGGTCCATCCTGCTGTGACTACATCAGCTGCCGCTCGGGGACAGCAGCAGCCCTTCCTTCCATGCACTTTGGCTCCAAACACCTTACCTTTCCTTCTGCGGACTTTAAGGCACCCTGTGTGCCCTCACTGTTAGGTCTGGCAGTGCCTCTGAACATTCCCGGGGGCTCGTAGTATCCTCACACTTCGTGCCCCCAGCACTGACAGCTCAGTAACCAAGGGAGGGCATCGGATTTTAATCCCCAAACTAGCCTAGCTAGTCTTTCCAAAGCTTAGCAAAGTTACTTCCTTTGGCTTCTTTTTCCTCAGTGAGCTTTGAACTTCTGTGCTAAATGTGGGCAGGCTGCCCGTCCTCCCGAGAGCCCACGCTGCAGTCCCCACGGAAGGGAAGACTCCTGCACCCTCCACAAGAATGCCAGCAGCAAAAGCAAGGGGACAAGGCCTCCAGGAAGCGGGTGAGGGCGCAGTCTGTTCCTGACAGCCACTCCATGCCTTCTAAACAAGAAGAAAGGGTGGTAAAGGCAAAAGCCCTGTCCCCCAACACCCACCCTCAGACCAAAGACTCCTCTTATTAACTGGAAGCGATTGCGATTCCCTGAGCAAAGAAAAAAGACCAGAGCTATCCTTTTTCTCACTTAAATAGTTCTCTCTGCTCTCTTGCTCCTTTTGAGTGGTTACCCAAGGTACACTGGGGTCACCTCAGGTATAGTGGGGTCACCCCAGCATTCACGGGCAAGGAAGGCCCTCGGAAGGATGAGGCTGAGGGGCGGGGCCAGGAGGATGGGGCTGGCCAGGGTGGCTGTCCCAGGGGCAGGGCGCAGCAGTCCTCAGGTGAGCTGGATTCTGCTGGCCTAATTCCTCGACAGTACTTGGGTGAAGCTCTTGCACCACTGTCACCGGAAAGGTACGCACATCTTCCTACTCTGCACCGCACCAAGTGTCCCAGCGCCCAGGGGAGTCCCTGCCTGGTGCTCCCTCGCCCCAGACTCCTCAGCTGTGAGCCTGCCCTTCCGGGAGACCTCGGTTTGTGCACCTTGACATCCTGCGGGATGGTGGTGACCTCCTTGAGTTCTAGCCAGGCCGCCACGGGGCACATGCACACTCCCATGCACACCCCCATACACACACACTTCCACACCCACTCTCCGTGTGCCCACGTGCACGCATCCACGCTCATGCGCACTCCCTGCACGCTGCTATCACGCAGGGCTAGACACCAGGGCCGCTGCTCGCGCCAAGCCCAGGCTTGGTCCCTCCCGGTGAAAGGGCAGGGAAGGCACCCTCAGGACGGCTGCACTGGTCCCGCAGCACAGGACGCTGACGCTCCGCTACCGTGTCTGCAGAGAACTCCCTTGGGGAGCTCAGGGAGGGCCCCCCCCGGCGCTCAGCGGCACACCCCTGCCAGGCCGGGTCAAGGCACCTGGCGCCTGTCTTCCGCAGACTGCTCCTTCTCATGTCTGGGGAGCGCAAGGCAATCTCCGTAGTAATTTGTAGTTCACACGGACTGCATTTCCGGGACTCATTTATTCCTCCGACTGACTGCCGGAGTCTTAATAATTCCTCATCTCCTTGATTTCTCATCAGGGTTGGGCTGCTCCGCAGCTCCTCCGGTCCGCGCACCCGACGTGCGGCGGGCGGAACGCAGCCGGAGGGGCCCTGCTCCCCTCCCCTCCGAACCCCCTTTTCCCTCCTCCCTTTCCCCCCACACCCGTTACCCTTCCGGCCTGGTGGGCTGGGAAAGACCCGCTCGCCCACCCTGCCTACTCGTGCCTTTCGTCCGCGGCAGCCTGGGTAGGACTCACGTTTAGCAAACTGGGTGGATGAGACCCGAACTTGGACGGCAAATTTTAACATGTGCAGACCTCGCTTACTCTCATTCCTGATGAATAAAGGTAAAAGCGCACGCCCTCCCCTCCGCACACCCGCACGCAGCCCTTACCAGCACGGCAGGGAACGCCGAGGTCGCTGTGGTGTCCACTTTCTGATGGACGGCCACCAGGAGGGACATCGTGGCCACTCCCTTCCGCACACCTCCGCAGCGTCCAGACCCCAGGAGCCCTGCGCTCTCCTCTGCATCCTTCCTGGCTGGGAAGTGGAGCAGGAGCCGCCAGCTTCTTGTCGTCCTGGGCGTGATGCATGGCCCTTCTCTGCCCGCCCTCCCTCCTCCGTCAAGGGGACAAGGGAAGGGGGGACCAGTCACCCAAAGTGAGGTTGGTTCACTCAGAAAATCCCATTTTGTCTCTGGAATTCTCCGGGGACAAAGGGTAATTAGGGAGCATTTGCTGAGCGGCTCTGGATGTGTCTGGGGACTGACTTCCAACATTCCGGTCCCCATGCCCCAATTCAGCACCTCCTGGCGTCCTACCCTCCCTGCCTCCGTTCCCCTCCTCCAGGCTCCTCTTTTGACCAATTCCACCCTGGCCTGTGATAAAGCACCCCACATATTTATGCTGCCGCCTCCCTCCTCGTAAATTATATCCGTTCCCCAGACGAAGGTCCCTTGGCTCCGAAGGAGGATGCCATGTTATTTATGCTGCACTTACACACCTGCATATTGAACTCTATATTTAAATCAGACAACAAATCAATGGCACCAAGGGGAACAGATGGCAGAAGCCCTGCTGTGCTCTCACAGGCACCCACGAGGCGCTGCTGGGCTCTTGGATGGATGGCCACTCCCTGGTTAAGGTCAGCACGGACCCCCACCTCGATGCTCCCGGCTCCGTCTCTGTTCAGGGGCTGCGGGATGAAGCAGTGCAGTCCTACAGAAATGGAATAGGCCTGATAATTAGTCTGGTCTTCTGAAGGCAATCCCCGCCAAGGGTCTGACTTCGGTCCTTTCCGACTATTACTGGGAAGTGGGTATCTGAAAGCAGGGCTGGGCTGGATGGGGACTTCATGCAGTGCCTCCCGGGGAAGAGGAAAGAAGCTTCTAAGAAGAGCTCTCTTCTAAGACTGGACCAGGAAGGACTTCAGGATGGCTTTGTAAGTCTGCTCGGTGCATACAAGGAGTCTAACATGGGTGATTCCAAGTAAGACAGAGGAGTTTAAGCCGAGAAACTGGACCAGGAGCTTTCTTTGGTGCAGCGTCTCACAAACAGAGAGCTTTTAAGAGCAATTCACCTCGCAGTCTGCTTCTCCTTCCTGAGGGTTTTCTTCCCTACTCATGAATGAATCAGTAAGGGTGGTACCATGAAACTTAGAAGCACGGAATCTTACGTCTTGGTACATTACAACTTTTATCAAATAACAACAAAAACGTGGCAAATTAAAAAATGTTTGTTTTCTAAGTAATATACGCCTGCCAAAAAATAAGCAAATCAAGCCTGTTCAAATAAACCTTATCTCTGGGACAATATGACTCCTTGGAAAATTCTTTTTTTGGGGGGGCGGCAGGAATTGGGAATCGAACTCAGGACCTCATACTTGCCAGGCAGGTGCTGTGCCACTGAGCTCTCCCCTCGGCCTGCAAAATTAATTTTGTAAGGAGCATTTGTTTTTTTCCCCTTCTGCCCCCAAAGCTTCATTCAATGAGATGATTCGGCTTGGGATTGAGCACCCACAGATGGGCCACTTTCCTACATGGTACCTGCGATGAAGAGAGATTTGAGACAGCCCTTGTCTCGCGAACTTCCAGACCACTTGCCCAGTTTTCCTTATAGAAGTCAATGGTTTTCCTGCTGGAATTTGAATTATCTAGGAAACGTTTAGCATAAAGTTGTCTGTGCTGAAGAACCAAGGATGTCAGACTTTGAAAGGCAAGTCCACCGGCGCTTCCTATTAAATCCTGGATTTGACACTGTAGCATCTCTTTGAGTTCAGCACAGACTACGCTGCAGTCCAGCCTGATTTCCACACTTACTGCTGCTGCCCTGGGTGACCATCCGACAGGCCTTTCAAGCGTGAGCAGGGGCAGCGAGGTGTCACTCTTTCTATCTGCTCAATCTCGCCTCCAGAATATCTTTCTTTTTCAGATCTGCAAGGTCTAAGCAAATGCCTGGCTGAATCCCATCTTAATTAACAATGCTGTGTCCAGTTTGGGGCCTGCAGAAGTGAGATGAACTGCTCTTGGAAGGAGTTCAGGGAAGGACATAAAAAACGAAGAAGGTAACTTATTTCTCCACTTAGACAAACAGACAAGAGGCACCAGGAATTTCTGAGGAAGACAGCATCGCACGGAATAAGTTTAAAAGCAATTTTGCACATGAAGCCTGTATTTAAAGAGTGACAAATGGGCATCTATTTTTTTTTATTTTAAAGAGTAAAAGAAGGATAACATAGTAATAGGGGGGACTTAGCAAATTACAGACAAAATGGTAGGAAATTATCAATGGTTATCGTTTTACAT
>NW_004955491.1:7496234-7507888 GCF_000276665.1 Chinchilla lanigera | reverse complement strand
AACGACCAGGCCGGGAGTGAGTCGCCGGTCTGAAGACCAGCGCTCCCCACCCGAGGCTCCCCATGCACTGGGGGCCCACCCTCCGGGAGCCACCAGGCAGGACGGGCATCTATTTTCTATTCCCAATGAGGACTGAGAAAGAAAAGGTCCCGATTTGCATTTCAGAAGAAGGGATGTGGGTCAGACATCACAGTATGCACCCCACAAAGTCAAGAGGATTTTTCTCCTTATTCTTCTTTGGAGAATTTTATAAAACATGCAAGTTTAGTGGCCCTAACTTGAAACTATGAAATCCAAAATGTTCCAAATCCAAAACTTTGGGATTTAGCTCAGTGGCACAGCACCTTCCTGGCAGGTGCAAGGTCATGAGTTCGATTCCCGGTACTTGAAAAAAACAAACAAACAAAAAAAAAAACCTTTGGGAGTACTGACAAGTGAAAAATTCCATATCGTGAAACTTTGTTTCATGCACAAAACCACTGAAACTATTGTATAAAATGACTTTTAGGTTATATGTGTAAGGTGCACACAAATCATAAATGAATTTCACAGTTAGACTTGGATCTCATCCCCAAGATATTTTTTTTATTTTAAAAATTTAAAAACTGACAAAACAACAGTGAAGACAAAATCAAAACAATACAAAAACAACAAAAATGATCATGTTTTGAAATTCTGTATCATTTTTATCGCTCTCTATATGTGTATATAAGGATAGCTGGAACAGGTGTATTGCTGATGTCTGTGGTTTATTGAGAGGAACAGTCAATGCTCAAAATTTTCTTTTTTCTTGACCAACTTTGCATGCATGAATTTGGTAACCAGAATGACTGATCTGAAAACAATATGCAGTGTAACAGCCACTGTTGAACTCCTACCACCTTGTGTGATGAAGCTCTGCATTATTTCCAATGTTTTATTTTATTTTATTTTATTTTTTTACTTGTTACTGTCTTTGATTGTTTGATCAATCTTACATCCTTATGTCTGGTGGACTGAGCAATTTCGTTGAAGAGAACAGTATGTAATATAGCCACCATTATAAATTTCTATTATTTTATGTTAAGGTCATCCCCAAGGTATTGCATTACATACATACAAATGCAATGATGCTTCACGAACACTTTTGTTTGCAAACACTTTGGTTCACAAATAGAAGCGTTTGGTGAAATTTTGTTTCTATTTGCAAACTCTAGATCAGGTGACAAGCACGACGGCAGCCATCTGTCCCACATAGACACAAACGTAGCCCTCTTTCCCTAAATCACAGAACAAGTTAAGTCCTATGAGGCACCACTGTATTCCAAAGTCTAAAATAACCTAATTCTGAATTATACACGTGGTCCCTACTGTTCCTGATGAAGGACCTTCAACCAGTATTGGCTGTTTGATGCTTGAAACAGAAGTTAGAATTCACTTTCGTCCAGATGCCTAGAAGTGACCCATGGCTGTTGACTACGTTGTCTGTTAAGGTCTTTATTTTTTTTCTTCCCAGAAAGTTGTTGTTTCTCAAAGGAAAACTACGGATTCGAAGTAAAGCATTAGCTTTTCACAGACAGGTTCTTGTGATTACACAGTCATTGCAGCACCCTAAGGTCACCAATTTCATAGAGTTTGTTTTCCCTTCTGCTCCAAATTGTCAGGTACAAGGTTGAGAAGAGTCTGTGATTTCTTAAAATATTCCTCTGTAGTTCCGCTTCTGCTCCCTGCTGCTTCCGCTGGGTCCGGGAACCTCTACCACGATACAGAAAGCTCAGCTTTCCACTTATGCAGTGAAGGCCAGGACCTGAAGCTCTAACAGCACAAGGCCTGGCCCAGCTTCCTGCCCGCAGCCGCAGCACCGGGAGGACAGCACACAGCAGACTCTGCCTCCCAGGCTTGGATGCTGCGGACAGCAGGAGCCTGGACCTGGGACCTGGTGGTGGCTCGCTCACATGTGCAAGGAAGGGGATGCCTTGGGCCACAGACAGAGTCGTCACTTCAGTCCTTGGAGGCTTTCTGCCTCCCTCTCTTCAAATGCAGGGAGCCCGGGATCCAGGTGCCCTGGGCTAGGATCTCCTCTTCTCCTTGGAGGCTTTCTGCCTGGGATGGATCTAAAGATGGAGATGCCACCCAGATGCCCCACAAGTCCTCTCCCTCCTGCACTCCTTCGCCCCCTCGGGCATCCAGCCTGCATCCAGCCATTTCCAGACTCTCACCATGGAGACACAGAGAGTCAGCATCCCGCAAAGGGCACCTTCCTCTCCACCTGCCCAACACAGGACTGGCAGGAAGCAGGCAGCCAGCGAGGGCTGGGGACAGCCTCTCCCACCAAACCCGCCCTGCTGCAGACCACACAGGGCTTTCATGGGGGAGAGAAGGGTGTCACGGAGACCCAAGCGACACCACGGTGCTCAACATCTCAAAAGCGTAAATTAGAAGAGCTCCGAATAAAAACAAGTCCTTGCGGGCATCCGTGGAAGGAAAACAAAAGGGGCACTGCAAACGCCAAGGGGACACTGTGCTCTGCCTATCGGTCTCTCACCTAATTCCACATGCAAATGTACAAATCAGTGGAACTGCAGCCCGCATTTCCATAATGCTCATTCTGCACTAGAGACGGGAGTATGATTCCCCGCAGCTGCACCTGCTCAGAGGCTGCCTTATGCTCAAGGAACTCAAGCTGCTTTTTTTGTAGAAGCTCAGCCACACCAGCACAGCAGCCACTGAGCTTGGGTTGATTTCGGATAGTGTCGGGTGCACAGTTCCTTCCATGAAGAGATTTTCATAAACTTTCCCGTGGAAATGCAGTAGGAAGTACTTTACAACAATAAGGTGTTCTTGCCTTATCAAAGGACTACATGCTTTTTCGGATTCTTAGTTGAATGTACGACACAGACAGAGAGCATAGACAGAAGGAGAAGTAGCGCTGACCACAGAATTAGCATGTCTGGCTTCTTATGCTGGGAAAATCACAAGCTTTCTGCATCGTGGGACTCAGAGAGCTCTCACACCCAGCCCCAAATTTCATCTGTAACTTGAGTGTGTGTGTGTGTGTGTGTGTGTGTGTGTGTGTGTGTGCACTGTCAGAGCATGTGTGAATGATGCTGGGGCCTGGGGAACAGAGGTGACCACACCATAACGCCAGGGAGCTGGTAACCTGGAGTGGGAGGCACACGGAGCCCTTGCCACGCACGACCTCTGGTAGGTATGAAGGAGCACCGAAGCCCGTGTGATGTAGCCCGGTGGCCGCCATCAGCACAGCTGTCACTTGGCTGCACCCACCTGTGTGAGGAGAGCTGCCTGAGGCCACAGGAAAGACACACACTCCGGAACCTGCTGAGCAAGAGCCACGGAATTAGGCTCTGGGAGTGAAGGACGCCAGGGGCAGAGCAGAAACAAGCAAACAGCCGTAGCAGTGGCCTGAAGGCACTCTGGTACCACGCCAAGAGCCAGATGCCTCAGCTGAGGAGCAGTGCGGGGAGCTGAGGGGCCTGGGTTCTTGTCTGATGGACAGGACAGCAGACGCCCCAGGGCAGGAAGTCCCCGTGGGACCTGAGCTGTAGACAGAGGGACAGTGGGACGGTGTGCAGCTCCCAGCAGCCCTGCCAGCTCTTCACCTGCTTCTGCCCATCCTGCCACCCTAAGTCCACATCCACAGCCAGCTCCCCACGGACATCCTCCCACCGCACGTGACTCCTTTTATGTCCCTTCTCGCTTCGTTATGATTTCTAGGCAGCAGAGCCCTCGCAAATGATGTTTCTTCCTTTCTTACGAAAATTGTTCTTGTCCTCCCATCCCTATTAAACACATCTTTTACTTTCACTAAAATCACTTATAACGTACCTCTCAACAGAATTTGAAGTTTGCACTGCTTTTAACAAAATGTATTTTGCATTGTTAGTGTTTAATGTGTTCCCGTGCTTCCACCCAAGCAATGTCATGCAGGTCTCCAGGCTGCTGGACGGACGAGAAGACTCGAACACCAAGCATGCCGACTTTCAGCCTTGCTTGGCCTGACCACGGCGGCACATCTCATCCTTGTCCACTAGAAAAATGTCCCCAAGATGGCTTGTAAAGGATAGTAAGACGTAAGCAGCACAGGAAATGCCACTTCAAACCCGGTTGACTCTTCGTGGGTGGGCATCTGGTTCCCGACGTTGTTCTTGCTATTCCTTGGATCCATTTCCTCCTCCCTACTGGTTAGAGAAATGTCCCCACGAACGTGCACAGTGCTGCCCAGACACTGGTGTTCAGGGCCGGAGAACCCCACAGACCCCAGAGCTTCCTCGTTCCCCACTGGCTCCTCCCACCCCCAGGGCCTCAGCTTCTCTGTCCCTCCAGACTGGCCTGAGATCCGGGCTTGTTTCTGTTTGCAGCCGCGCCCCCTGCAGTGCTCCCCACTTCCACAGCCCGTGCTCCAGTCCCTTTTTTACTTTTGAAAGATTTTCAGTGAAGATTTAAAGAAAATTATTATCTTGAGTTATACTTTGTGTTTTGCCATTTTGATACTGAGCCAACGTAATAAGAAAACTCTTATCTTGACCATGGCTTTACAGGGACGTTTCAGGTCTGAATTACTTTGCCAGAAGGAAAGAGAAATGTCACTGCAGTATTTTTAGAGAATGTATCGTGCTTTCTAATTCTTTTTTTTTTTTTTAGTTCAAGCTACCTTAATTCCCCATAAACACTTAACAATAGTTCCCTTTAAAACTTGCCAGGCCTCTGGGTAAAATGATCCCATTTTTCCTGAAAGATAATGTTTTGGTAAGATTCTTCTAATAAAGAATCTAAGAAAACTCTACAAACTCAAGGTTCCAGGCACTTGGAAGGGCTGTGTGCATGTGTGCACGCATGCATGTGTGTGTGTATGTGCATGTTTGTGTGTGTGTGTGTATGTGTGTGTGTGCACGTGTGTGTCCTCTTTCCAAGGATCCATCCTTAAAGCTTGTACCTAGAGCTGATCTCACAGATGACTCCCTTCAAGTGGGAAATGTTTTTTATAAAGCTAAGGATTGTGACTTTTTTGCATTTGATATTTCTTCCACTACATTTAAAAAATTTGGATAGGGCCCCATAGATCCCCCACTCTGGGAAGCTCAGACTCCCACCGTGCAGCTAGATCTCATGACTCAGGGAGATGCGGGTGCCTGCTCCTCTGGCAGGCATTTCTAGAATTGTGGTGTCAACTTGAATAGGAAAAACCCAGCTGACTTGTTTAGCACAGTGTTCGGATGATGGACTTGGTGAAGCATGGAGACCCACCCTGGGTGTGGGTGGCCAACCAACAGGCTTGTAGCCTGCGTGGAATACAAAGGGAAAGGAGAAGGAAGCCTCATTTTTGCTCCTTTGGAGAAGCCCCAGTCTTCGTCAGCATCTTTGGATGTCCAGCTCCAGGCTTCCAGCACACTCTCCACTCTTGCAGTGCAGACCCTTCAGCTTCCCGATATGAACTCACATGGCGCTCTGCAGTGCACTCCAGGCCTTCGACCTGGGCGGGATCCTCCAGCTCTCCAGGACACAGATGGCCCTTCTCACTCTTCTTCCCAGACTCTGCAGGCCGCCCCTGCAAGCCTACCTAGTAAACGCTTTCTGGATATTTTATACTAAATCTGTTCCCCTGGGGAACCCTGACTGATACAATATTATTAGATAAATAAAGAGGAACCCTGACTTAATTGAAGTTCTAGAAACAGATTCAGAATTCACCCAAACGCTGATGCTCACAGGGACACAGTTGAAGGGCTCGGGCCTCAGGTAGGACCAGCCACATCTCTAGCACTAAAGCCACGGGAGAGTGCTCGCTGAACACCTGCTCTCCGGCCAAGCTGGAGCAGAGCTCCGGAGCCATGTTAAACCATGTCCTTCTGAGCACAGGGCCCTTGAATTCCAATGTCACAAACAGCCCCAGGCTGAGACTGGATGGAGACCGAAGGACAGCACGTGCGGTCTTTGCACCCACCCCACCAGGCATCACATAACAAAAGCAAGCAGCCGGGAGACAGTGGGGAGAGGAAGGCGGGACCCCTTCTCGCGGGGTAGCTGGTGTTTTCTGTTGCGCTCCTGTTGGGCTTCCTGACGGCCTCTCCCCTTCCACAGTCACACTCCCTGGCATTCACAATTCCAAATCTGGAAATGGGTTGTAGCCTCTGAAGCTGAAAAATTTCATCTAACCCGCAGTCTTCTCAGTCTTGCTTAGTCAGACACGAGGACACAACATTAAGTTAAAAATATTCCTTCACTAGGAACTGAGTCTCTGGAAACACCAAGGCCAGGCCAGGTGTCCCTGCAGGATGGAAGGGAGCCGCTACTGGTGAGCCTCTGAGGGTGAAGGCCACGCCTCACCGCCACCAGAACCAGGGCCAGATTCCGCAGAATTCAGCCCAGGACCCAGCCCAGGACCAGCAAGGGGCGTACAGATGCATTTGGCTCAGGGTGACTTAGCTCTGGATGACATGAGGAGAAGCAGAAAATGCACCAAGCTGCTGCAGGACTCCCTCCCAGGGCTGCCTGTGGGGCTTCTAAAGAGTCTGTTCTGGATTCTGCTACTTGGCTAACGTGGACTGAATGTCTGCACAACCCAGCGGATGTAGGCCTGAGCCGAGGCTCAGCCCCTCCCTGACCTCCGCCCGCTGTATCTCCTGCTGTACCGTAATGTCCCACAGGGAAGGTAGATCCTGCCTGTGGCCAGCATTGCTGTTTATTTGAGTGAGGTACAACAGAAATCCAAGAGGATTCTGCCCCACAGAGAGAATATTTAAATAAAGCGCAAATAACCACAAAGGAGAAGCACACAGCCATGGACTGTACATTTTGTTTATCCTGTTCATTAAAATATTTATTTGGGGCCAGCCTAGGCAATATAGTGAGCTCCAGGCCAGCCTGAACTACATAGTGAGACCCTGTCCCAAGAAAACAAAAACATTTATTTTGGAAATGTATATGTCTTTATTCTTGCAGAAGTAAACCTACTTTCCTCTGTGGGCTAACTCCAATCAGAGCAATGTGTATTTGCACAAAGTCTAATTTTTAAAGGTTCCTTTATAGCTAAGTCACTTTGGTTTAGAAATAAGTTAAATTAACTTATTGAAAACACACAGCATAGGACATAGGACTGTGGTTTCCCTCCTTTTATAAATTCCAAAATGCTTTCACATGGTCAAATGAGCATCACTAAATCTTAAAGACAATAGTCGTAGACCATTTCATACATGAGAACAGCAAAACAGTAAAGAGGCTCAGGGATACTACATTCCCTGATCAAATTCATGCAGCAAACCCGCCAGACTTTACCAAGTGACTACCAAGTGCCTCGACTGACATTCCCACATAAGCGCCCAAATGCCCCGCCTCAGTTCAAACACCACGGGCACAGGTTCACGGGCACTTCCCAGCAGCCGGTACTCACTGAGGTCCGGGCTCCCAGCAGCCGGTACTCGCTGAGGTCACTGAAACTCACAGTGATCCTCTTGCCTCACCTCCTGAGTGCTGGGATTATAGGTGTGTGCCACCACACCTGGCTAGATAGTAATTTTAGAACATCTACGTAAAAGAACATGTATACAAATATATATAACATCATTAACATGAGAAATCTTCCAAAAATGACTGACAGAGCCAATGCAACTCTAATCAATAGTCCAAAGAGATTGTTTTAGAAATTGACAGGGTCATTTCAGCTTTGGGGGAATCCCCATACATATTTCTATATGATAGTACTGCTTAACATTCCCCAGCTATGCAGAAAGGTTCCTTTTGCCCCATAGCCTTGTTACCATCTGTTATTATTTGATGTCTTTATTTCTTGATGGTGACCATTCTTTCTGGTATAAGATGGAACTCAGTATTGCTTTAATTTGCATTTCTCCCCCACTTCTTCATGTATTTATTGGTCATTTGTACTTTTCCTGAAAACTGTCTCTTCATTCCAAGTGTCTATTTTTTTAAAAAATATGTTTCCTAGAATAACCCAAAAAACTTTGAAGAGGAAGAAAATCTGAGCCTCTAAGTTTCCTGATTCCAAGACTTTTTAAAAGCTACATTAACCCAGACAGTGCAGGAGTGTTGTGAAGGTACTCCTCTGACACAGCAGTGGGACAGGAGAATTCAGAAATGGACCACATATGAACAGTAGAGTTATTGTTAAGAAAAATGCAGCAAAAGCCTCTCAACAGGAAATCATCCCTTCTCAACGTACCACACCAAAACGACTGGACCACCACACAGCAAAAGAAAGAGCCTTGGACTTCATTTCTTACCTTTTATGAAATTTAGCATATGGTAGGTTACAAAACTGAATGTAAAAATTTAGACCAAAATTTCTAGAAATAAGCAGGGAAAAGAATAATGACTTAGGTGAGACAAAAATGTCAAATGGAGCATAGAAAGCAAAATGATGAAAGAAAATGTTGACACACTGGACTTCATCAAGATTAAGTGGTTCTGATCTTCAAAGGACACCATTAAGGATGGTAAGAGGATAATCGAGCCACATACTAGAATAAACTGTAAAAACAGTAGAATTCTAATCACATATATTTAGAAGTCTTACAATTCAATATTAGGAAGACAATGACCTAATAACAAATTGGCAAAGGATTTGTACAATCTTTCTGCAAAAGAAGTTACGGATGGCACATGAGTACTCAGAAATATACACAGCATCATTTGCCAGTTTCTCACAGGGTTAAAACAGACTGACCATTTGAGCAGTAATTCTATTCCTCGGGGTTTTCCTAAAAGAAATGAAAATGTATGTTTTCCGAATTATCTGTACTTGAAGGTTTATAGTTCTGTACGAAATAGTATGAAACAATACAAATGCTCTCAAGTGTCAAACAGGGAAACCAAACTGTGCTATGTCCACACAGCAGAATCCTGCACCGTAATATGAAGGATCCAAATGCTGATAGATCCATCACAGTGACAGATCCGGGCAGTGTCCCGAGGAAGAGGCAAGACACAAGAGGGGTCACGGAGCATGTCCCCATGGACGAGCAAGAGGAGAAGGGGTCTCACCTCAGGAGTAGAAAGTAGCACACTGGGTTCCAAGGCCCGGGAGCAAAGGGAGACACTGGCTGGAAAGGATAGAGGGGACTTGTTTTGGAGATCCAATGATTTATGTCATAATGGTGATGGTGTGAACATAACTATGCATTTTTCTAAGCTCATCAAATTGTGCTCCTAAACTGGAACATTTTAATGAATGCAAATTATACCTCAATAAAGATAGCAAAAATGGATAAGGAAAATGAAAGAGAAAGGGAGAGAAGTTGAGTAGGAGCTTACTTAGAGTGCAATGAAAGAAAATATCTCAGGAGACGCTTAGTCACCAAAGCACTCCGACTAATGTGTCTTTCCGGCAGGTTGGGTGGTATAAGGCAATTTGATGGACTGATCTTAGGAACACTATGCTCTCATTACAAGCAAAGTTCAAGTATTATTAATAGAGCTTAAGAACTAAGAATTTTTTAAAAGAAACTGCTCAAAGAGGAAAGAATAACTGGGATGGGAGAAAGGAGAAAAGAAGGAAGGAATATATATGTATGTGTATATATATATATAAGATAGCTAAGATAATTGTGCTACTGATTTCTGTTAGTTCATTGAAAGAAATAGTTAGTGTTTATAGTGTTTGATCAATCTTACAAGCCTATATCTGGTAATCTGAGCAACTACTTTGAAGATACCAATATGCAATATAATAACCATTGTTAATTTCCTATCATCTTATTTTGAAATTCTGTATTGTCTTTATTGTTTTTATTATTGTAGTTAAAAGAAAAAAGAACAAAGAAATTAACAAAAATAAATAGGATGGGAGTTTCAGCACAGTAATACTTAGAAATGAAGTCAGACGCACCCTAACATCAGGGGGCTCCTGGAAGAAAGATCTCTCTGAAGGCTGCCCTTTCACAAACCCAAGGAAAATACAGACCCAAACTGTCAAAATCAATCTCATCACAACTCTGGAAATTAAGCAAAGCTGGCAACAGTTTGAGGAGAGTTTATTTGAAAGCCAATGGCTGGGTCTTAGGGCAGACGGCTTTGTCTTAACAACTTGCTCTGACACCATCCCTCTCCCTCCAGCTGGGCAGGTGAAAGTTACCATGTGACCCAAGGATTCCACTCCTAGGTGTCCACCCCGAGAAGTGAAGGCATGAGTCCACACCAAATCCTGCACACAGATCCACAGCAGGACTACTGACAACCACCACAAAGTGCAAAGAATCCACATGTTTACAATGGACGGACAGACAAACAAACGTGTTGTAGCCACACTATGGCATAGTGTGGTCCACAGAATCAGGACATATTGACATGAGCTGTACAGCTCGGATGAAAACACCACAACACATGACAGAAGCCGGTCTCAAAGACCACACATTGTAGAAATCACATATGTGAAACGTACAGGACAACACCCCACAGAAACTACAAGAATGCTTGTAAGCACAGGTTTCCCATTTGATGTGAGGAAAATATGCTAAACTTAGACCATAGTGTAGGTTGCATTATTCTACATATTCTAAAGGCCAAGAAATTGTATACTGTAGAAGCATCCATGTTAGCCCAGCACGATGGCATATGCCTGTAATCATAACATTGAGAAGCTGAGACAGGAGGATCACAAATTTCAGCAGAGCCCAGGGAACTTAGTGATTTAGCAAGACCCTGTCTCAATAAACAAACAAACAAACAGGGACTGGGGATATAGCTCAATGGGAAGGCCATAGGTTCTAGCCTTGCTAGAGGCTAGAAAAAGGTCATTAACTATCAATGCAAAACTCTGTCATTAAAAACCTTATACCCATAACTACAAGGATGTGTAGTCTATGCTAAGCTATTTAAATAAAAGAAGAACCAGCAAAGCTATTAGAATGGCAGCTGTATGGGAGAGGGAAAAGGAGGAAAGGACACGGGGACAGAGCAGTCCGCACTCCACAGAGCCAGAACTCAGTACCTGGTGTTTTAAAATGTTCAAATACAAAGCCTTGATCTCAAGGGCCCCCCAGAAGCCCTGTGTGCCCTCTGCCATATTCCTGCAGGCCCTTGTTAGAGGACGATGCCACTGCTCTGCAGCCTGTCCCTGTCCCTGTCCCTGTCCCTGTCCCTGTCCCTGTCCCTGTCCTTGTCCCTGTCCCTGTGCAGTCTGGCAGCAGACACTGCAGCCACCATCCAGGCTGACCAAGTGCAGCATGGGGACCAGGTGCACAACCTGGAGGTTGCCAATTACGGCTATTAATCCTGATTTGTCAGTCTTGGACTAAGAAGGAGACTAGTAAAGGACTCTCTTAGGTGTGTCCATGCAGGTCCTAGAGGTGTGACTTTAACAGTCCTTTCCAGTTCCTCTTTGGAACTATCCCCTACTCTGCTCTGCTTCCTGTCTGTCATGAACTGAGCAGCTCTGCTCCAATGTGCCCTTCCACAATGCTGTTCCTGGCTTGGAGCAACAGGCCATGGACTGAACCTTCTAAAGCCATGAGCCACATTAAACTTCCTTAGGTTGTGGGTGTCAGATACTGTGTTTCAGGGATGGAAAGTTGAGCAGCATACAGGTGCTGGTTTCTCACAAGATTCCAGGAGACTCATGGTGTGTTGAAGAACACCTTAGTTTTCTCTGTGGTTCAGGAGAAAATCACCTGCCATATGCAGCGCTCCCATAAGCTCAGTAG